>NW_004524593.1:16165350-16170103 GCF_000260255.1 Octodon degus
CAGAATTCCGGCAGCCCTGGAATGGCTCTGCCTCTTCTGTCTGTGCTCCTAGTGCCAAGCCAAGATCCTGGCACAGAGCCCTCACCTAATACTCGCTGGAGGAGTGAAAAGTAATAGTACTTTCATTTTCAATGTCATCCTTGGAAAGGAAGAGAGCGAGGGGAAGAAGAAAATAGACTTGAAATTGTGAGGAGCGTGCGCCCCAACAGGCTTCGCCCTGCAGACGGCTTTCCTGCTGCTGGACAATACTTGCTTCCTCTCTCTAAAGCAGGGCTGCTCCTACCTAAGAGCAGGGACCTTAGACACCAATGCCGCACTCATTCTCCTGGTCAGGGATGGGTGAGTTCTGTACCTGGGTTTCCAGCGCTCCCCCAGGGAGCTTTCTGTATCGATACCAAACTGCTTAATACCTGGCTCAGCCCAGCTGGCTCCAGGACAGCAGCTGCAAACTCGCGGCACGCACTCTGCGGCGAGGGTCCTGAGGGCTAGGAGGTCAGGGCTGTCCTACAGCTCTGCTCCTCCAAGCCTACTGCCCGGACTCCGGAGACACTGCCCACCCTACCACATGCCTCAGCCTAGGGCACAATGGACATGGCAAAATCTGGAGATGGTTCTTAAAGAAGCAGGGTGGGTGGTGGCTAAGCCTCACTATGTCCCAGGAGACTTAGTAAAGCACATTTCTGGGTGCATCCAGGTGGGTCGTGGAGAGGTAACACTGGAGTCAAGCTCCATCTGGCCCTCAGCCCCTCCTCTCCAGTGCTGTTCCCCTGCGCGGCTTCCCTGCCTCCCTAAAGTAAGCACCTTGTCCGCACAGGGCTTCTTCCTAGCGTCAGCCAACTATGGCCTGGGTCCCCTGCCACCACGAGCTACTCTACGCCTCTCCTTGAAGAGAGGACACGTCCAGCAGCAGGAAAGCCGTCCACAGGGCAAAGCCTGCCACTGGTGCTTGCTCCTCACAATTTCAAGTCTCTGTTTCTTCTGTTTCCCTGCAGGACCCACCTACTTCCCTTCCACAGCTCCAAGGAGAAACCAAAGCATCGATTGGATCCTAAATACCCCGTGAGGGGAAGCGCCTGACTGCGTGGGAGCAGGCGCGGGACGTTATGCTCCCTGCTCCGCGTGCATTTGCTTATTTTACTCAGCTGACTCGCAGTGTGTGGCAGATACACGGGGCAATTCCGAATACGTCCACAAGTCAAAGCCCTCTTAAGCCCTTTCTAGCTTCAATAATGTCTGTATGGAACCAGCAAGAAAAAAACATCAGAGATAGTGGTAGGGCAGGGACCCAGGAAAACAGAAGCCACTCAGGACACTTCCGGTTGGAAAATATCTCCCAGTGATAGGCAGCAACCACTAGTCCCGGCAGCACCCAACAGGACACGAGTTCCTTCCAGAGGAGTTCTGTGCCCTGCTCGGACGCTCGCCTGCACAGCGAAGCTGCTCTTCCGCGAGTAGAAGGCCACACTGCCTTCAGCGTGCGAGCACTCTGGCACCATGACAAACAGGAGTCACATTCCACCCCAAGTCTGCTTGTGTTAAGTGGAAAGGGGAATAAGTGTCCAAGTCACAAAAAAAGTACCAAAGTCTGTCTCTGTCTTCCTGTCTGTCTCTCTTTTAGTGCATATGTCAAGGAAGGAAAAGGGTAACACTGGGATTGAACCGAAAGGCCCATGCAGGGAGCGACATCCCAGCTGTTTCTGTATTTTGAGACAAGATCTCACTGACATCCCCAGGCTGGCATACAACTGTGATCCTCTAGCCTCAGCTGCTCTGAGTGCTGGGACTGCAAGGTGCACACCAACACCCCTCGCTTAGGCTTTTTTTTTTTTTCTACAGTTTTATTGATAAACATATAGCAATCGCTTAGGCTTTTAATGTGTGAACATAAATGGAAGGCTTTAAGATACAATTTTACAGACGATCCTCGATCCTCAATCCTCGCTTAACATAGAACATAGTGGGCACTCTGCCAGCTCTGCGGTGAGGCAGAGGGTGCAGCGTGATGGGGAGAGCCCCGTTCGGGTCTAATCCTTGCTCCTAGCTCATCAGCGGGGAACTGGTACAAAGCCCTTCCCAGTCCTGTGGAGGCCCAGTTTATATGTGCAATCCCAGGGAAAAGTTACGGGAACTCTAGTGAGTTAATTCCAATCTACCACTTCCAGCATGACCCATGGCAAGAATAATGACACGAAGGCTTATCTGTAGTTATGGGGAGCCGGGGGCCCTAAGTCCAGCCATGACCATGGCTGTCCAGAATAAGGGCCTCGACCCAGGGCTGAACGCGGGTTTTATTTATTCGGGAAGAAAGGAGTGGCTTGAGGATGACTGACTGTGAAAACGGCAGGAAGTGGGGTAGTGCTGTGAGCTGGGTTAGGTGGGAGACTGATGTCACCCCTGCAGTACGCAGAGAAGGACATGCAGGGACAGCAGGCTGCGTAGCACAGCTCAGACAGTATCTAAGGTTTCGGGGTCGGTGCTCCAGCTCTGATGTGCAAGCTTCCAAGCCCCAGGAAGTCACAGCCTCCCTCTCCCTAGCCTGTAACAGCACGGAGCACCGGCTCCTCGTCCCTCCTTCCAGGGTGCCATCCTCAAAGAGTACTGTCAGCACCCGAGCTGGACCGACAGGCTTTGTTTAAAGCAAACTGAAGGGCCACGGAAAAGCCCTGGCCAGCTCTGTGCACATCAATCCTTGGAAATAGGGCCAGGTTCACCCAAAGTGGACACAATTGTTCCCCCTGCAAGGAGAGCTGCCCAGGTGTCCCCCACACCTGGCTGTGCTGTGGGGCTGGTTCCAAGCACACCCAGAGCCCACGTCCCACTCTCCTGCCTTTGCTGGTTCGAAGCAACTGCCAGGAGTCAGGAGGGCAGGCAGGGCTCCCCGCCACCATCAGGGCCCGGGCAGAGTCAGGAGAAGCTCAACTCGGAGCCACAGCCTGCCTCTGTCATCTGGATAACTTAGCAGTCAGGTCCACTGCCTGGAGTCTCTCAAGGGGAAAAAGGAAACGAGACAAGCATGCTTACCTGTATATCACCGCTTGCCTTCCGATTCTGTTCCTCACGAAAATCCCCATGAAGAAGATGCCGAGGTGCATACTGTTTCCGTGATTGTCCTACGGAGGAGCAACAGGAAGCCCCTGAGCATTGCGGCCACTGCTGCGCGGCTGAGAGCTGAGCTATGGGGGCACTAGGCATCCACCCACGGAGGATGGGCAAAGAAAATGTGGGATGCACAGCGCACAACACCGAGTTCCCTGGGTGGAGAAATGGAAAACCAGAGAAGAGGCCAAGGCGCCCCCTACCATGGACGCCAGGTACTGCACTGGTCAAAACTGACGCAATCAGCGGGATTCGGTGCATGTACCCCAGAACACAGCACCCAAGAGGCCTGCAAGCGCAAAGCCGTTGGGCAAGGTCCGGTCTCATAATACAAACACAGAAAGGCCTGGCGATGCAGCTCTGCGTAAAGACCCTGGGTTTAATTCCTAGTGCTACAAAGGAAACGGAAAGATGAATGGAAGGAAGAGAGGGAGGTGGGAAATACAAGGGCCCTGCTGAGGCTCAGCTCGGTCTTCGCCATCTCAAAAGCACTTCCCCATGTCCTCACACTTGGTGACCCAGGATTCAGGCAGCAGCCACCCTGCATGTGCAGGGCAGCTAACAGGAAGTGTACCGAGACTCTATGGCCTTGAGCAATTTTTAGAGACCACTCAAAAAAAAAAAAAAAAAATCCCACACTGCATTTGGGTCCTCGTCCCCTGCACAGTGTGATGTGGGTCAGCTGTTTTCCTTTATTAGGTCCAAAGCACTGTGGCGCCTCTTTGACCCGCGTCATGCACCAGCGTCGTGTGCCTCCCTGACTTTCCCAGAGCGCTCGCCCCCATCCTGCTGCTGCCACCTCCGTCTCCAGGTCACCGGGGCCTCCTGTGGCTACCTCAGACTCAGGCAGATACACAGGGGACCCAGAAAGCAGCCAGGCCACACTGCCTGATCTCAAGTCAGCATGGCTCACTTCCACTTGGAGGTCAGAGAGCGCCTCTGGGTCCCTTGCTGAACCACTGGGAAGGGACCAGAGCCAGAGCCACACTGCCTCAACTGCCCCTACAGACAGGTCAGGAAGATTCAAAGCCAATAAGCAAATCCCAGCCACACGAGAACCCCCAACGCCTAGACACAGAGCAGCCACACTTCTAGAAATGGAGAACAGCTTGCTGACCCCAAACACCCTGACTATCTCTGGGTGGCTGCAATGTGAGTAACGCTGATGGCTTCTGGGTTATTATGCAAGGAAACAGATTACAGCCCTGTGAAGGGCAGCTGTTAGAGAAGGAAAAGAAAATTCAGTGAGTCTACAGAGAGCTGTTTCGGCCTCTGCAAGAGCCGCAGCCACGCTGTTTGACTCTGGCTGATGCATACGGACAGTTCTCATTAAGGCAAACTGCAATCGCACGGCTGAGAGAGAAGAGGATGCTGGTACAGCCACCGGCGGCTCTGGAGTGAAACGTCCAGGCAGAAACCGCAGCCTCTCCCAAAATGGCTGGAACGAGCCAGTTTCTTAGATCTCTGATAAAACTCCACTTTTTGGGGAAAAGTTGGTAACAGAGAGAGGACAATGAGCCTTGATTATGGGCTATGGGCATAGATGCGTAGGTGATCAAACACTGTAACCCAAAGGCACCTCACCAGGGACAGTGGATAGACACAGAGGACACAATGTGTCACAGTCTCCTAGGCTCAGTTTCCCTAGCAGCTAGAC
>NW_004524593.1:16170308-16171801 GCF_000260255.1 Octodon degus
GGTAGATTAAAACACCTGCAAGCAGACGCAGGGGCCCAGGGTTCAATCCCCGGGCCTGCTGTGCTGGCCCTGCCCCCAGGACACACTGAGACATCAATTGAGACTGGGCACGGTGGCGCGTGCCTGTAATCCCAGCTCTTGGGAGGCTGTAAACAGGCAGGTCACTACAAGTCCAATCTAGCAGTGAGACCCTGAATACCCTGTAGACCTTTCCCTAAAATACAAAAAGAAAGAAAACAAATACACAGGGGGAGTGATGTCCTGGCCAGAGTCTCTGCCAACAGATGCCACTTGACACAGCCTTGGTGCCTTCCGAGTTCTGGGTGAGGCGGCACACAGTACTTACATGTCTGTCTTTGTGTCTGTGTGGTACAGCAGACTGACCTGGGGCTTCCACACTGAGCTACACCCCAGCCCTTCCCATTTTTAGTTTAAGACAAGACAGACTTCCTTTCTGACTTGACCAGGCTGGGCTCAAACTTGTAATCCTCCTGTCTCAGCCTCCAGAGTACTGGGACAACAGGCACATACCACCACACCCAGCTAAATGACTGTCTTTACAAATGAGGTACTCTGCTGAAGATGTGGGAAACCTCAAAAGTCTAGTCTCCTGGCTAAGAAACAGTGTTTGCTTCAGGTAAAGTTAGCAGACTTGCTAACTCACACTAGGTAGCAGCGAGGAGCTGAAGCCTCTGGCCCCCTACCACCTACACTGGCCTGGCACGGCTGTGTGGCTCCGGGCCAGCCGGGGCCAGCGCCTCACCTTCACAGGGAAGATCTCCTGCCCGAATCCGTCCAGCGGCTCCACTTCGTTGATGTACATCAGCTCAGCCTCCGCGGGCAGGATTCCACTATAACCAAGCAGCAGCAAAGAGACCGTGAGGGTCACGGAGCAGCCTGCCCCTCGGCTGGCAAATTCCACAGCGGGGTTTAGCGATGACGCAGCGAGGGCAGGGGCATTTGCAGCAGGTAATTCCTTAACACATTCCAGCCTTCAACAGGTAGGAAACGGAGCGAGGAGGGCAAAGCACTTCACTAGGAGCCGCAGCCCTAAACCCAGACAAACATCCCTGCAAATGATGCCGCAGCCTGATTTGAAAAAACGTTATTTTCTTTTTCCCAACATAGAAAAATTTCTAATTTTTTTGAGGAAAAAAGATTTCAAATGAAATTATCATGATTTGAAGGGAGCTGAGTAGCTAGGATAAGGGCAGCCGAGCGCTGGGTTGCTTGGAGGACAGGAAAGGAAGTCTGCCCATCACGGCCTCACACGGTGGCAGTGCCCTAAGTCCAGAGCTCACTGCCTCCTCAGGTTGGGCCTTCCCCTGCCCGCCCCTCAGGGACTTCACCTTCCCACCCAGCACGGCCCTTCACATCCTCATGCTCAGCGCAGGAAGCCCGGGCTTCCCAGATGTGAGAGCAGGTTCTCTGCGCCACATCTGTGTGGGCTTCCTGGGGAGGGAGGGGGAGTGAAAGGGGGGAAAGAGGTAGGA
>NW_004524593.1:16172401-16178371 GCF_000260255.1 Octodon degus
GGGCTGGGGAGATGGCTCAGTGGTCTAAAGCACCTACTTGGAACAAGCTTGACAAAGTATAGGGACAGCGGTTCAATCCCCCAGCACCACATGCCAGCCAGCCCTGCCCCCTGGTGGGCTGAGCTGGCCACACACACACAATAAATAAATGTTAAAATAAAAAAATAAAAAAAAAGTATGTAAATTATATCTCAATAAAGCTTTAAAAAAAATTAAAAGAGGGCCAGAGGTGTAGCTCATTGCAAAGGTCCAGGGTTCAAGTCCTCAGGACCTCCAAAAACACAAACAGAAAGAAGGAAGGAAAGGAAGGAAGGAAAGGAAGGAAGGAAAGGGAGGGAAGATCTTTATGAAGTTTTGCTTTCCCTCAATCTCTCCTTCACTTCCTCACAGTGAGGGCTGTAGCGTTTAAGACTGAGCCACAGGTCCTACTGTGGTAACACCTCTGCAGTAGAACTCAAGACTATTTCCAGGTGCACTTGGGGTTGCCACTGAACTTCCGCAGGGCCTGGGCAGAGCCCTGTTTCCATCCGCCTTCCTCCCTCTGTCTCTCAGCTGCACTCATACAGGATTGCTTATACTTATGCACACATTTTCAGCATTCAGAGCATGAAGATTCGTGGATTTCTAGGTCTACGCCCTTTCAACCTCCCTGAACCCAGGAAGGGACTGTGCCGGGCCTCGTTGTCCATCTTTATGACACTGGCAAATGAATCGGAGCCACAGGTGGGTAGAGCAGGCTCACCTGAGTGTCACCCGGCAGCTGTGAGGGCAGAGACGGCCACTGGGGCTACAAGGGTGCAGGGAGCCCATGGGAAGCAGGGGTGCAGAGCTAGAGTCTCGGCCAAGGGACACAGCTGGCCAGTGCGTCCTGAGAGCTACCTCCTGAGAACCTGGGCGTCCACGGCTGGCCGAGCCTGAGGGGACGGCAGGAGCGACTCCGAGCTTGTCCCGCTGAGGGCGCCCCGGGGCTCATACTCCTGGGATTCCCTAGCCTGGACTGGTATCTTGACAAAAATCCCACAAAGTGACTTGTTCCCTTTGCTTCCAAAAATCCCATTTATGTGGAGATTTGCCCTGAAGTTAACATCTCGTGGAAGAGATGTTACCCCTGAATGGATGCTTCAACTCTGTTAAGAGATGGCCAATCTCAAAATATTAACATGGGAAAAAATGGTACTTATGAAACGTAGAGAAGGAGGCTGTCACTATGTCCACAGTGTCCACTATGTCCATACTCTACAGTGCTGCAGGTCCTGCCGACCATGGCTCCTGAGGGCCTCGAGAGAACAGAGGAACCACAGGAGCTCTCGTTTCCAAGGGATTAACCTGCCGCTTCCTACGTGGCCATCCACGGAGACCGCACACGCCACCGCATCAAGCGTGTGCTCTGTTTCCCGCTCTGCGCTCGGTCCTGGCTCTGAGCCCAGACACACAGCCGTGCATGGGTCTCACCATCGAGGAGGAAGAATAACTCAGTGTTAACTTTGAAAAAGCAAAAGTCAGGAGATGACTGAATAAATGGGAAAGAAGATCCACAAGGGTTCCATTAAGCCTCTGCTTCTTCCTCTGCAAGAAAGGAAAGACCCAAAGGAACCCCAGGTACTGTGCTCCCCTAAGTAGCCCCTGCATGCGTCCCCCAGAGGATGCGGTGGGTGATCGCAGGGCGGCAGAGGGCATGCCTGCACAGGGCCTCACACCTGCGGAGCAATGCCCTGTGTACTTAACTTTGTTCTTTTCTCGGCTGCAGAAACACCATTTGACAAATTCAGTTCCTTTGTAAGATCAAACATAGCCATTCATCCTACCTTCCCTCCCCCATCCAAGGAATGCATTCCTCTCTTTGAAAGCTCCAGTGGAACCAAGCAGAAGGTTTACAGCCCTCTGGGGCTCCCTGCTGCTCCTCAAAGAGGTCAACTCCTGGGCCTGGCATTCGGCCCTCCTCTGGTGTGGCCAGGCTCCCTTCGACTTCCGCTCCCACGGCTCACGGCATCGGGCAAACATCTCTTCTCAATGGGAGCAGCTGCGCCTCTCTCCCTGAAGCTCACAGATGCCCTTCTGGGAAGAAGCATCCAACGCAAGCAATGTCGCCCCATCCTCAGGCTGTCTGCCCCTCTGTCCCCCAGGGGATGTACGCCTCGCCTCCCCTGGATGCCCTCTCCCCTTCTGCAGGCCCTCTCAGCCCTTCCTCGCTGATGCCTCCGCACCTCCACTGCAGTTCTGTGTTCACCCCCATTCCCGCTTGTGAGTCCCTCTATTCAAATGCAGGCAGCTGTTCCTCTTGCAGTCACTGCTGGGTCACCCCAGGCCCTGCCACAGTGGCTGCTCCAAAGTCCTCAAGGTCCAGAAAGTGCTAGGGAACTCCCAGCGGCCTACACAAGGCTGGCTAATGACCCGGGCCTGCTGCCTGTCCTCTGCTCATTCTCCAAGTGCTGTCTGCACACTCTTCACCCTTTCACGTTTGCACAGACACAGGAACGTGGGCAGTGGGGACGGCGGCGCCGAGACGGCTGCATGAGCCGTCCCTGAGAATTCACCACGTGCACTCTTCCCCCTGAGAGTTCATGGCAGGATCAGAATTGTTAAACTTGTGAGAGATGAGAACACTGAGCCTTAAAAGTTCACTAACTTGCGCACACAGCCACGTGGCCACAATAGCCAGGGCTTGGGCAGAGGCCGTAAGGCACCAGGCGCACAGCACCCAGCATGTAATGTAGCTTGGGGTGCAGGGACACAGGTGGAGGGGAAAGGAGGGGGCACAGGCAGAAGCCTGCGAATAATCACAGCTCAGCTGGACACGAGGGCAACACCAGCTTCTGTCACCCCAGTGGCTACTGAGCATTTTTTTTTTTTTTTTCAATTGATAAAGGATCTCCCTACACAGACCTGATTCACAGGGATCTTCCTGTCTTAGCCTCCCTAGCACTGGGATTACAGGCCTGTGTCACCATGCCTGGTTTCGGGGCTGAGACAGCATGCAGTACTGGGGATCAAACTCTGGACCTTGTGTTTGCAAGGCAGGCTCTTAGGCCACCAAGCTATCTCCCGAACCCCTACCGAGCATTTAAAATGCAGCCAGTGCCACTGAGGAAGTGGAGTTTTTATTCAGTTTAACTTTTTTTTTTAATATTTTTTTTAAATTTTATTTATTTATTTGTGTGTGTGTGTGGCCAGCTCAGCCCACCAGGGGGCGGGGCTGGCTGGCATGTGGTGCTGGGGGATTGAACCATGGTCCCTGTGCTTTGCTAAGCTTGTTCTAAGTAGGTGCTTTAGACCACTGAGCCATCTCACCAGCCCCCAGTTTAACTTTAATCAGGTGAATTTGAGTGGAAACACTGATCAGCAGGTCAGCAGTCAGCCCAGGCTCTTCCCACAGGCACCGTGACAAAGAAATGGAAAGGACTGTGGAAAATGATCAGCGCTCTGCAACACTCCTGACACAGACTGCATGTGGTCTAAAAGCAGCAGGCCTGTGCTCATGCCAAGCACGAGGACAGGTGGGGATGTCAGTTTATTCATTCATTTATCTATTTTGTATTTTAGGGAAGGGTCTACAAGGTGTTCAGGGTCTCAGTACCAGATCGGACTCCCAGTGATCTGCGTGTTTACAGCCTCCCAAGAGCTGGGATTACAGGCATGCACCACCACGCCCAGTCTCAATTGCCATCTCAATGCACCCCAGGTATGGGGCCAGCATGGCATTTCCAGTATCGAACCCCCAGCCCCGGAGCCTGGTTGCCGGTGCTTTAATCTGCTGAGCTATTTGGCCAGCCCTGGAGTGTCGTTTTAACTTCACTGACACTCAACCCGATCAGGAAGTGCTCTCCCAATTGGCGTGTCCCTGAAGGGAGGCTGCTGGGATGGGTGGGTTGAATAAGCATCAGAAACAGCCCGTGCACAGAGAACAGTTAAGACTGAAAAAGTACGAGATGTGCAGTATCTCCCTAGACTCTGAAAACAAGGCAAGCTTGGGTCCAGTTAAATCTTCCCCCATACTAATACAAAGAGTCCCATCTTCCTGGTCCTAGTCATACAGAACTGAACACCAGGTCTGCATCTGACCTTGACTACAAGAAGGAGCAGCAGGCTGTGCTCCAAGGAGGCCCTTCGGTCTGCTTCCTGCAGGTGTAGTTCACAGAGTGTTCATGTCCACCAGCACTGGTTCCTAAGGCATTCCTGTGGTCACCCCTCTGCCCAGAAACTGCCCTACCAGATGCAGGTGAGGACCCCAGACACTACCCATGGGGTGCAGGGAGGCTGCAGGGAGCATCCTGGGCAGCACACAGCTGGCTTTCTGACATCAGGCACTACGCCAGCCACCAACAGAAGGGGACCTCAGAGGGCCTGACTGTAATTGACAACTGGTAAGGCGCTGTGTACATGCTGAGACGGGGCCTCCCTGGGGAAGGTACAAGGGGCCAGAATGACCAACTTCACACTACTTGGCAAGCCATTCCTTGGAAAGGACCTTGTTGACGTCAACACCTCAGTCACTGCAAAGTCAGAATCACGGTCAAAAGTCAAGATGAAGCCGAAGAGAAGGAAAAACTTCAGGAAGAAAGCAACTGCAGCTGGGCGTGGTGACACATGGCCGCGATCCCAGCACTTGGTAGGCAGAGAGGCAGGACTGCTGAGAGTTTGAGACCAGCCTGAGCTGTATAGCACGACCCAGTCACAAAAAACAAAACAAGAAATAATTACAGAGACCTCATAGATCATCCACAAGAGAACCAAAGAAGTGGTACCACACTGGTTGTAATGGCTGAGCTAACACTTACAGAAGCAAAAAAGTACACTTCTCAGGTCAGGTGCAGTGGCTCAGAGCTGTGAGCCCAGCACTTGCAGGGTCTGAGGCAGGCAGATCCCAAGCTGAGTCCCACATGGTGTGGCAAGATCCTGTCTAAAAACGATGTTAGGGTGGGCGCTGGAGATGTCGCTGAGTGTGTGCCCTGGGTCTAAAACCCAGTTATCATAAAAATACTTTTCCAAAATTTAAATACCTGAAAGTATCACTAGATACCCTCACAAGGGAGAAGAAGCCAGGTTCTGCCCATCTTGTTCCCAAACATCCACAGCTCCCCAACCTGCCTTATCCCACAAAATGACTCCTAGTCCATGCAAGGTGCTGGGGGAGCCCAGGCATTGCAACACCTCAGCAGTTTTAACCCCTACTACCCCCTATAACCCCAAACCCCACCAAGCTAGAGCGAAAGCTTCACCTTGCCCTTCCGGAACACCCCGCCCCTTGCCTCGCTGTCCCTCGCAGCCCACCCTCCCGTGGACCACAGCCCACATCTTGTAGCCTGGAAGCCTCCTTCGTCCTCCTAGCCTGTGGCATCTGAACATGCCAAATCCTGACCATGCCTTACTACCCTTGGCAAGCTGGTCGATCTTGCACTCCTCCTGTTCACTCTCCTGGCTCAGTCTCCTTGAAAGCATGAACCGCTGCTCGTATCAGTCCACCCCTGGGGTCACCTACGCAGGCCAGGGTCCTGGCCAAGCAGCTGCTCCAGAAAAGGTAATTGGTGACACTAAGGAGCTCTGGAAGTCAAGCTCACAAGCCAGGCGGAGGCTGCTCCTCCATGCGCCCATGCCTGTGTGCCCAGACTTCCTCTCGAACCCTCCTGCTGCCAACCCAGCAACCAACACATCTCCCCAGGACTCTTAATCTTGGCATGCTGATCATTCTGTCCAGGAAGAGGTGCCCTACTTCACACATACAGGCCACACGCGCCCTGTGCCACCTAGTCATGTGCAAGACGGATGGGCCCTGCCTGAGGACCACGAGGCAGACAGGATAAAGAAATGCGTAAGATTTCACACTGAAGGGGTCCTTGAGTGTGTACACATGAGTGTGTGTGCACACACACGGTGGTTAGCATGTGTCACATAGGCAGGCCATCAAGGACAGAGAGATGCGCTTGGAGGTGACACCTGAATAGGGACCTCGTGACAGAAAGACCTGGGCCAGAG
>NW_004524593.1:16185778-16196178 GCF_000260255.1 Octodon degus
AATGTGTGGACTTCCCTTGTGAGGGAACATGCTGTACATGGATCATTCCTTTTTTCAAAGGGAAAAATTAAATGTACAAAGAAGGCAGAGCATTAAGAAGCAAAGAAGTTGCACTTACCATAGGAAATAGCACATACTCCCGGAGGAAATCTTGAGAATCAAATTGATTGTAGTCTCCAAAGTCAGCTGAGAAGAGAAGAACGGGAGACGGGCACCGGTACTGCAGTTAATGAGCTGGAATGCAACAGGGCTAACCTGTCATCACAGATGATATTCTTTCTTCCTCCTATCTCTGTGCCTCTATTGTATAAAATTAGTGGCAAGGATGTTTGTGACATAGGTATGACCCTTACCCTAAATATCGACAGGTGGACACCACTACACAATCTTCAGAAGGAACAGAGAACTATGAAAGCCATTCCTAAAGGCTACCTTAAGAGCTTAAAACAAACCTCTAGTTCTCACTGTATAAAGTGCCCCAGTCCATTTCTTAAGATCTCTGCCAAGGGGATTTTTTAACTTGAGGTTAATTTGGAAAACTGCAGGGCCAAACCCATGTGGGTCTGTCCTCTATCTGCAGCTGGAAATTCCCCCTGTAAATCACTGCTGGCAAGCAGCCTCGAACGTCTCTACACCTCCTCAACAGCTTCACATGTTGCAAGACACCAAAAAGTGTTCAGCCCTGTTTTCACCTCACAAGGGTGTGCGAAAGCACATGGGAAATGAAGCCGTGGAACCCTGGCCTCCTGATACCGACACAGCATCCAACGGACACAGATTAAGGCCTCTGTAAGGCAAGAACAGCCCTAGAACGACCAGCTACACATACGCACCCAGGTCAACAGAGAACTCACGAGAGATGGCAAAGATGCACCCACAAGTGTATCGGCACCACATAACTAATTATCAACTGGGGACAGCGTCAAGAAGAGCAAGAGTCAGCTGGGAACAGTGGCACTTGTCTGTAATCTCAGCATTTGGGAGGCTGAGGAAGAAGAATTGCTCTGAGTTCGAGGCCAACCTGGACTACACAGATAGATCTCATCTCAATAAAACAGAAAAGACAAAATTGACTCACTCTCCTCTTTTCAAGTTCAATCACAAGTCATGATCTTCCATCAAAGGTGTATCTCTGATGTGCGTTTCAATCAAAGCTTTGCAAAAGGGGAAGGGTCTAATTTGAAGATGGGGCGCATAATGGACCTTCCTGCTCCTCTGTGACACGTGTGCTCCCCCCTCCTAACAATGCTGCCAGTGCTACTTCTACCATAACCAGCCACGATTCTTCTCTTTCCAGTGACCAAGTTAACAGATGTGACGCAGCGTATTCTGTCACCTCCCAGAGTAACAACAGGTGCAAACTGTGCAGGAGCGGAGTGGCCAGCAGAAATCACCACGCCGTGAGTCACCCACGAAGAAAGAAGCCGAGCGAAGGGTGAATTCACAGACACTCAGAACCCAGAAGGTTCACGCGAGGTCAAAGAGTGAGAAGGGAAGCTCGCATGGCAGCCTCTAAGCCGGTAACAGTCCGTGCAGCAAAAGCTCAGCTGTTGACAGGCTCACACCTGGCTGTGAGCTTGCTTCCAAAGCCACAGGGAGGCCCGTCAAAAGACTGTCTTCTGGGCCAGTGAGACAGCTCAGTGGTCTGAAGCACCTGCTTAGGCAAGCTTAGGCAAGCGCAGGGACTGTGGTTCGATCCCTGGCACCACATGCCGCGCCAACCCTGCCCTCAGGGTGGGCTGAGCTGACCACACATGTGCGCACGCACACACACACACACACACACACACACACACAGCCTACTTACAACAAGTAGTGAAGGTAAGTAACATAGCCGGTTGATACAAATAGGGCAGGTTGAAATATAAACTTATGGCTGTATATGTTGTTTCACATTACCATTGTGGATTTTAAATTTATCTCCTACTGTACGTGAATAAATTCCACAAGGATGGTCAAAACTACACACCAGAAGCCATGACAGTGGCACATTTCTACATCTAGCCATGGATTATGGCCACGTTTGCAGTGGAACAATTCTGAGAAAATGTTCCACGAACTCTGAAATGTAGCTTCAATTAAAAGCAGGACGAAAGCTGCAATTCCTTCAAATCTAGCTGTAATTGTACCAGCACAAGTCCTTCCCAAACGGCTTTGAGAAACCCAACCGGTGGAAGACCCCAAATTGCTCATTTTTCATATTAATGTAAGATTTCTCCAAATACCAAGGGTGCATTCCCTTTTTGTTTTTTTTGTTTTTGTTTTTGTTTTTGTCGCAGAGATCAAACTCAGGACCTTGGGCTTGTTGCCAGGCAGGTACTTATGCCACTGAGCCATCTCCCTGGCCCCTAAGGGATCATTCTTAAAGAGTGCTTTAAGCACGTGTAACCTTCCACTAGGGGAAGCCAGTGACACCAGGCCCAAACTGCAGCAGAAGCTCACGCGCTGGTCATCCCTGTCTTACCTTGCACTGCTAAACCGGCCAGCCGGATCACCTGTTCCAACGAACACCGTAACCGCCCTTCAAGCACGTCTTTTTTGACTTGCAGGTAATACTGATATCTGTTCGTGGGAAGAGAAGAAGAAACATCCATTAATACACACGCTTGAAACATACTTCTGTAACATTCGGGTCTCTGGGTGAAAAACGCAGGGAGCAAAGCAAGACACGCAGGTGGCGATGACAAAGGTCATCTTTATGCAAGACGGCAAGTGACCTGTGCTTGGGTTTGTCTTTGCCTGATGTCATCGGTGCCACGTCCTGTCATTCAGAGTTTGAGAGTGCTCCCCTCTATTCGCTTGCTTGTGGACCAGCAGGAGCTACTGACAAGGACCAGTTCTACCTAAGGAAGACCACGAATGACTCACTCTTCTGAATCTGGACGTGAAGGACGATGCCCCAGGCGAAGCTCCACCAACACTGTGCATTTCCTGAATACATCCTAGAAGCACGCCGTCTTTTAAATGCAGTAGAGCAGATCACAAATGGGTCAAGTAATGTATAATTCTGCTAACGGAGAGCATACAGCTTTGCAGAACAAGGCTTCACGTTACATATCTGTGACTTCTCAAAATCTGATCAAATGCAACTTCCTCACAAAATATAACTCCTACCAGTAAAAATACGGGCTGAATGTGCCCACAGACAGCATTGAGCCTCCGACCACAGCGCACTGCTTCCTTACCAATAAAACTGTAACCTCACAGCGCTCTAAATATTTAGAAGCCTCCACACCACATACATTTCCAGCAAGGACATCATACCCTCTGACCACACCCATACGTATCAGTCACCTTTCCAAGGCACATCTGCCCAGCATCATTCTTGGCTAATGCTGCCAAGTCACCTAGGAACTACAAAGCTTATTTCAATATAACTTTAATAGCTCAATACAGGAACACCAGAGGTGACCAAAGCCCAGCTTCCCTGGAATACACAATTCTAACCGACAGCTATTCCACACACCTCACCTAGCCCCCACTTCTTTCCTCTTGCATCTCCAGGGCAACACAAAGCCACACCAAGCCTTGGTGAAACAACTACAGATACGAGAGGGGCCAACTAAAAACCCTTCTTTATGAAACTCACCAGAGAAAAGAAAAATAACCTTTTCCTCCTCCCCTCACCCGGCCTCCCATCTGACAAATTCATAATCAATTTCCAGGTTTCACCGTTGACCAATCATCTTACTTCCTGTCCTCATCACTGGTGGTATTAATGAACAAGGATGACAAGTGTCTCCAGTGATCCTCAGAGGCTGGTCCCTGGTGGGTAAGAAAAGCTCTGTGTCCCCTCATCCATGCTGGGGCCACGGGCAACTCTGATCTCATCACTCATGATTCCTCTATGTGCCTAAGTCTCTGCAGACAGGAAAAGAGGTCACATTTGGGAGCACAGGATCCAAAACCCTTCGCTATAGGGGCATTTTCACTCTTTCTGAACATGCACAGACTAAGAAGGGGGAAACACGAGGTAGGATAACTTCTAACACCCTACAAAACCATAGCTACTTCCTGTGTGTGTATGTAGTTGCTCTTAAGGGTAATGTTTGGTAATAGCACATCACGGAAGGAAAAGCAAAACCATGACCTACCTCTCCATTCTTCACAGGAGAGAATCCACATAAGTAAAAATTTCAAAGCAAAATTTTGTATGAATTTAAAGATGCAATTAGAGAGTAAATTTTAAAAATCAAAACATTCTGAGTTGCTACAATAAAACAAACTGTAAAAATTTCTTCCTGCTTTTTCTTCTGCTAAGCCCTTGAGGAGGTCCCAGGACAGAGAGGACAGGAAGTCTGAACGGGCCACAGCCACCAATCTCAGTTTCCCCAACTGTCTTCTGCCACCAGGGCTCCAACAAAAAGGTTTTACTTTAGCACCTCTGCTTCAAGGAACATGCACTCTGACAACTCCAAGCGTAGCTTTATATTATATGAAATAAGTAAAAGATCCATGTTGAAAAACAAATTTATGATGCACAGTGTTACTGCATCCCCTGGGCGGCCCCTGGGTCAAACCGCAGAAGGAAGACATGGACCCACCTGGAAGACTCTCGTACTTCCTGCTTGCTCCCCAGCACCCCTCCCCCAGAATTCTCAGCACTCTGCCACCTTGGTACTACCCCAGCTTGGGGCCTGGTTCTTGCTTTCTCTGACTCCCCTTTCTGTCCTGGGCCAGCTCTCAAGGAACAGGAAAAAGTCCCCTCATTTATGCCGGGTAAGCTGCTCTTCAAGAGTCTTTGGGAACTACCCGGGAGTCTTTTGTAGAAGGCCTTTCACGTCTGTAACCTCCTCAGTTATCACACAGCAAAAATCCAGCCAGGGAAGAGGGTCCTCGAGTTAACAAAACCCCTTTGAAGTGCCAAGAGTGCGCTATGAAAGCGGGTACATCGCTGAAGGTGAGCCACTTCACATCTGGAGACCCCGCCTTCAAAACTGGGGTACAAGAACAGAAGACAACAAGAAAAGTGTTCGCCTCACCCTGGATATAGTCTGAGGGTCTCATTGTGCTTTGCTTCCATGAAGTTGAAAGATTTCTAAAACAAACCAGCAAACAAATGAACAACCTCCCCATAGGAATCCAGAAGTGGAATCCCAAGTCAGGAAGGAATCATAAAGCATCCTGAGAAAGGCATGACGAGGTCCTCAACACTCCGAGATCTCAAGGTCAGAAAGGGCGATGAAAGGTCACCTCATCCCAGCAAGCTTCCTGGTATTTTCCTCTTATCTTCTGCTCTGGAAGCCAGGGAGATGGGTGGATATCAATGTGACGGGTACTGCGCTTGCTAAGGACTTCCGGTGAGCTGGGTTGGCTAGGGACTCGTGTCCTCCCAGGGAAAGCTAAGGCAGTGCCTGCCCTTTGGGGCTGGGCATCACCTTTGGGACCACTGCCCTGCTTCTCAAGTGCGTCATCTCACCAACCAGGGAATAAACTCTGGGAAGAACTTACCACGGCATTATCTGCCAGAGCTACACCCTTTCTAAACTTCACACTGGAGGGGAAGTGATCGTCGAACATGTACCTATCAGGGGGCTCCCTCAGGACAGGCCACCCACCAAGTGTCACACAGGATCTGGCAGCGCCACAGCTCCTGCTGTCCTTGGCTGGCTCCTCCCTGCTCTCACCTCACGCCCACCGTCCATCCTGACCCAGGGCACCGTGATCACACTCGCTTCTCACACAGCTCCCGGCTGAGGAGGTGGGGTGTTCAGGGACAGAAAGCCTGGCGCTGAGAAAAGCCGAGTTGTGTCCTGGATGCCACCCAGACCACAAGGGAATGGGGGCAGCAGTAATGACACAGTGCCCTCGCCACATGACACCGACTTCGACTCTTACGACGACATCAGTGTGCACAGCCAAGGATGAAATTTAGACTGCTGTGGAAATGGGCTGGCTGGGACACTGCTACAGAAAAAAGCACTTTGCTAAAATATCAAAATTGCATCCCATACGAAGAACAGAGTTGGGAATAGGAGCCGGAATTCTAATTTTAGAATGCTTGGGTTCTACTCAGTTTTGATTTGAGATTCAATTATACCAGCAGTAAAACACAACTGTGAATTCTATTTTGGAAACATGCAATTTCATGGAAGTATACTCCACCCTGTCAGGGCTTCGGGTGGAGGGGAAAAGGAAAAAAGAAAGAAAGAAAAACCAGTCTTCATGCCAGGAAAATATTTGCCAACTTTCCAGAGAGAACCTCTTTGAAATTCCAACCTCACAAGGAAAACTTTTTTAGTACTTTTCATATTCAAAGACCAGGAAATAGTCCATCTGCCTGTTTAGGTCTGATGACTAGTGCGAGTTAGGACTCTCCTCTCCCTCTAAGGATTGGTAATTCTGCTTGTTGAATGAGGACAGAAATTCTCTTTTCAAAGTTTTTTGTGTTTAAAGACTTATTTGGTAGGGTAAGTTCAGGCCTCTCTGGCTCAAACAGAAAAGTGTCCCTAATAATCAGTTCAGATAATCATCACAAACGGGACCAACAGATACAGCAGCCCCATCTCCCGAGACCTTATCTATCTGAAAGGTTCCTGGCTCCTGGTCACAAGATGGGTGAGCGCTCCAAGTGCCTTTCTCCTCTAAGATGCTAAAAAGAAAGTTTTTATTTAAAAGCCATATGACTTCACATCAATGGAGCATTCAGTGACTCCGACAGAAATATCAAAGAACTCTTTCAGAAGTACACCCGGAAGCAGCCATGAGCCTCAGTGTATGGAGATGCACCGCTCTCTGCTTTTAATTTGCATATGAGGAATTCGCATGTGCAATCAGGCCCCTTCGTTTCCTTCTGCAAGTCTATGCCTTACCCTTGAATTGAGAAATGCCACAAAATCTGTCCCGCACTGTCCTGCAAACACACAGGAGGGAGTGAATGTACCATCTTCCCACCAGGAGGCCAGTACTCCATGCCCAGGCTGGCAGCAGTGCCCAGAAGGGAAGAGCAACACAGGAAGGTCTGAAGGTGACAGCAGATTGTTACCTCCCCTGCAGAGGTCAGCTGGCAGGGGCCCCTCCAGCAAGGCCAGAGTTGTGGACCTCACTTCCCAGGGCCACGAAGCGGGAGTGTGAGGGGCCGGCGGGCTGGAGCAGAGCCTCAGTGACCCGTGTCTTGGGACCTGCAAAGCCCTGGGAGAGCCTGCGCCCTGGGAGCAGCCGTGGCGCCCCCACCCAACAGGCGAGAAGCTTCTGGCTTGCAAAATCCGGGAGACGTGTGGGTGTCTCATCCCACCCAGCATGCCCATGCCTAAGCTACTTAACAAAGCAAGGCTTTTAAAAATTCAAGCCCAGTCCCTTCCTGTCTAGAACAGGAAGCTGTACTGAAAGAGCAGAACGGCTTGATGACTTGCTCAAGGTAACAAGGCTTCTTTTTGGTTCTTTTGGGTGATGTTCTGCTTTGAGGAAGCACCTCTCTATGTAGCCCAAGCTGGCCTAAAACTCACAGCGATCCTCCTAACCCCTGCCACGGCAGGCTGGGGAGTCCTCAACTTCACTGAAGTCCACAGCCACAAAGAGCACTGCCTGTGGTGTTCATGAGAACCTCATTCCCTGCACCCCAGCGCTGGTGGCCATGGCTGGCCACGCCTGGGACACGAAGCAAACACTGAAACACGGGGCTTTTCTATTAAACCTTAAAGGCAAACTGCCGAGCAGAAAAGAATACATGAAGCCCCACAGTGGGCTTGGCACCGAGACAAGGGCTGTGAGCCTCATGGAGCTGTAGGAGCAGCAGCATCTTCCTGCCTCTGCCTCTGTCTCTACCAGCGGCAGGTGCAAACTGGGCCCCTAATTCCATGTACAGCTAAGTGCAGGTTAATTTTGAAAGGGAAAATACAGTCGGACGTGATGGCACGGGCCTACCATTCCAGCACTGAGGAAGCTGAGGTAGGAAGATTATACAAACTTGAGGCCAACTGGGGCTATGCAGTGAGTTCAAGATCAGCCTGGGCTACGTAGCAAGACCCTGATGCAATCAATCGATCCACTGATCAATTAATCAGTCATGCAATTCACCACAGCAGTCCCCGTGTCCCTGCCAACATTTGCAGCGAGACGGTTCCACGTTCTGTGTCACAGAAGTTACGCAGACTCCTTTCTGCGGCTGCTCTAACTGCAGCCGGTGGAGCTGTAGGAGCAGTAACACCGTCCTGCCTCTGCCTCTATCTCTGCCAGCTAAGGAAGGCTGGAACAAGAAAAATACTCCTCTGGAGAGGAGCACTGCTGAGCAGAAGCACTGTGTGAGATGTGACACGGCCCGCAGGTCACAGGGGTCATCTCGGGGCTCCCCTGCACCCCTCCTCTGCAGCCCAAACCAACCCGGTTCCTGCACCCATAGGCAGTGTAGTTTGGAGAGAGGGTCACCCTCACATTCCTTTCCACAAAATAACTGGGGCAGGAGGCGCTGCAGATTCTCCGTTGCTCTAAGAGCAATCTAAGATAGGAAATGCCCATCACTTGCTTTAATTTTTTTTTTTTTTTTCCACAAGTAGCAGCACTGGAAGACTCTTGCCAGGAGGTCCCGGGGCCCAGATCTGCCAGGACAGTGCACAGTGTCCCAAAGCACCCGATAGCAGAGCTTTCTCTGGCTGGTGTTATGTTGTACAAATAAGAAACAAATGTGGACATTTCTCTCCTATAAAGACCAAAGAGAGAAGACAGAGGACAAGTTGTCCTGGAATCCTGAGATACGAGAGCGCCGAGGAGGGTAGGTGAACGAGAGCATGCGTGGCCTGTGAGGGCACATTCCACCCATTCCAAAGGGCGCTCAGAGCTGTGCGTCCAGATAATGGGCAGGGTGGCCACACTGACCTGGCCGCCAGGGCCAGATAAACCATCCACGCGCAGGCGCACAACCAGATAAACCTGAAGGCCAACCTTCCTCCGTCCCTCGGCCCTCTAAGCCCTTGGGAAGAGTTTCACTCCACGACTCCAGAGGTCCAGTCAGGTTAGGTCCTGGTCTGTGTGCTACTTAAAGGTCTACCTACTTAACCCCTGTCCAACTGGGCGGCCCGTGAAGTCTGTAAGGACAGATAATAAGCAGCCCCGCAGCCCTGCAAGATAGAACCGTCCCAATTCGAGCTGTGACTCTGGCAAAGATCACCTTAAAAGGGAAAGGCTCCCTGAGAGCCTTTGCTACAGCACAGGAGAACCCGTGTGTGCATGTGAACCCGTGTGTGTGCGTGAACCCATGTGTGCCCACGAACACCGAAGCTCCTGCACACACCCAAGTTCACACAGACACGGCGGCCTTGGCAGGAATCGGGCGGCTGAGGCTTTCGACACCCGCTGACCAATGGACAGACAGCTCCCTTTTCCCCAAGACTCCTGAAGTTTCAGTGAGTCAAAGGATCGCAATTGTTTCCTAAAAAGGGTAATGTTTGTTTAAATGCACACAAACACACACACACAGGCCCTGAAATGCCGATGAGAACAGGCCAGTGACAGGGAGGTGTCACAGCCCACAAAGGCATGCCTCGGCCTGCCGCCTGCTTGCGGCTCCTGAACTCCTGCCCTAATTATAACAAATTACAAGGACTCCAGGTACAGTTTATAAGCACAATAAATTCCCCACTATAGCCTATAATTTCATCAGGAGTTCTGTTTAAAAGAGAAAACTAGTTTTCTGTAATACATGATAGCCGCAGAGGGCGTGTCCTGACATTAGTTTTCTGCCCTGTCTGGAACGATCCACGGATTCCGCCCAGCAGCCGCCTCTACAGGGCAGGACAAGCCTGAAAGCGCTGCTGCAGGGCCGATCCCCTGAACCAGGGAAATGCAACAAGAAGAGAAGAACTACTTACCCTTGAAAAGAAAAGGCAAGCTCTGCTACCATGTTGGACGTTGAAGTGGAAGCCAAGTCTCTTCCACTCTGAATTAAAATGACAATGACCCGGAAAAGTTCTGCGGTGTCTCAGAAAGTGTGAACATTGATGGCTACATGACCCATCAATTGCACTGCTAGGTATACACTCAAGAATAATGAAAACAGACATTCACATAAGGACGAGTGCGTCACCAGCACCGTTCACCATAGCAGAAGCAACCCAGTGGCCACTAACAGATGAAGGGACACACAAAATCGTGGTCTGTCCAAATAGTGAAATATCATTGAGCCATAAAAAAAGAGAATCATGGATATTCACTACCTCCCAGAGGAACTTGGAAACATTATGTTAAGTGGAAGATGTCAGACACAAAAGATCAAACCTTATATGACTCTACATACATTTACGTGACAAGTGCAGAATAGGTACATACGCTCACAACCACAGAAAAGTAGTTTGTTTTCTGCCTGAGGTTGGGGGAAGGGGAGAACAAAGAATGACTCCATGTGTACCGAGACTAGACTGGAGACAGCTGCGCAGCTTCGTGAATACACTAAGGACTAATACTGACAC
>NW_004524593.1:16196599-16230194 GCF_000260255.1 Octodon degus
CATCAGATTTACTTCTGTGGGACACAGAGGGACCCAAAGGCCCTGGAGGTCACCCATCATACACCAAGGGAGCCTTCAAAAACTTCTTTCTTGCAAAGCGCAGATCTACTTGCTTGGTGGGGACCATGTGTTTAACTGTAAGTTATTTAAGCTGCTCTGAGCTACAAACTGCAAAAGAGCAATTCAGGGATAAATGTCAGCCAGGGAGCTGGAACATTAAACAAGACAGCCCCGCAGGTGGGCACCAGAGCACCAGCCAAGGTGCCAGGACTGGCGCAGCTCACCAGCCAGAGCCGCGCCCCTCCGCTGCAGCTGTGGAACACACAGCGTGGCCCTCTCACGCTGGCAATGCACATGCTTTGACTCATCGGCTCAAAATACACACCTGGCCGCCCTGCACACCACGTGGTCCTGGTCTTACCTACGGGCCCCTGTGGGAAAGGGAGGCTGCATTCCACCGGGAATGAGTCGGCTGCCCGGGGACCCGCCTTGCTGGGAAAGCGCCATGTTCGCGGCTGCAATGTGGGCAGAAGCGCCAGGTAATCTGGAGACCCGGCAGCGGGAGGAAGAGCAGAACGGCTGTCAGCAGCGTCCTGGGTCTGGAGAAGCAAAGGAAAATGGAAGGACGAGGCCAGAGGGCCGTGTTGGGACGCCGGGGCCCCTCGGGCCCCCCATTAGCAGCTGTGGCCCTTCCTCTGCACATGGCAGCCGCTGCCCGAACAGCAGTTTTCCGTTGATGAAATACCGTCCCAGAAAAGAGCAGGAAACACTGATTGCAGGCCCAGTAAAAGCCGGCTGGCTGGATGAGGTCATGGAAGAAATTAATTAATTATAGATACCCAGAGACCATGATAAAAACAGAAACAGAAATAAAGACATCCCCAATGCATACAAGTCATTCAGCTGGGTCCCCCAGGGGTAGTGGCCTTCAGTTCCAACTCAGACGTAAGTAAATGAGATGATCACCCTGCTCATGCATGGGGTGGCCTCCTTCTGCCCCCCAGAGCTTTGCACCTGGCTGTTCTCAGCCACTGCAAATGAAATGTACTGGTCCCCCTACCTGGCACATGCCTGCTGCACTCCAGAAGCAAGCTAAGGGGCAAAGCTATCCAAAAGGCAGTGACAAGCCAGCCTGGGCAACTCCTGCTGGCTGCAGGAGCCTAAGAGAGCGAGTGCTGGGGTTGAACGAAAGATCTGCCATTGACTGCAGGATTTTCTGGTTCCTACAGATGGGTGGCGAATCCTTCCTGCCTCCAGCTCCTTTCAGGCTCTCACATCTTCTGTCTTGACCTCCTCCTCCTCCTTCTCCTCCCTCCCCACCCCCTTCCCCTTTCCTCCTTCCCCTCTCCCCCCTCCCCCTGAGTAACTCCACAGAAGCAATGTCTTCTGGGCCCCCTCAGGGTGACCACGTCCTCACCCAGCTTTTGTCCCTAAGAGCAAACCCAGTCTCCTGAAAACTCTGGTCGGTGCTGGTGTTTAGTGACCGATCTAACTCCGACAGTTTTCCAGCTGCTGGGCTCTCAGCTTCGGCGCTTCAACCCTGCAGGTGCCCACTGGCCCAGTGCTCTTAGGCAACACGCATCGTCCGAGGGGCACAGTCTAACCGGATCTGAGCTCCACAACAGCGGCCCATGTTAAAGGCACCTGAAAACACTGACCGACCAAAAACTCAAGCACAAGGCGAGAGGAGATACAGAATTAATGAGCTAACTACTATTTATGCTTGGAAGTAAAAAGTACAGGAGGTACTGTGCAGATCATCCTGGGTGGTGCTACGGTTTGAATGAAAAGTACTATTCCTTAAAAGCTCTCCAGAAGAGGGGCTTTGAAAGGTGACTGGGACACTAACCTTGTCGACCCAGTAACGCATTGAGCTCATAGCAGAACTCACTGTTAGGACCTAAGGCCTGGCTGGAGGAAGCTGGCCACTGGGGTGCGGCCTGAAGGGATACAACACCCAACCCGGCCCTCCCTCGCTCTTCTTGCACTCTGCTTCCAGTGTCAGGAGACAAGCAGTCTGTTTTCCTGTATCGTACCCTGCACCAGGACACTTCTCCCTTGGATCCAGCATACCGTGGGATGAAGCCCCTGAAACTATGAACCAAAGAAAGTGTTTTTCCCTTTACATTTAATGCTGTGTATGACGAGTACTTTGTCCCACCACTGGAAAGCTGCTGACGCTGTGATGTCACCTGCCACAGCGTGGCCCAGGGCTAAGACAAATGCCCACTCCCTTTCCCTCTGGCCATCAGGCTTACACTCAGCCTTTGCCCTCAGACAGCGCTTAACCAACCCGGAGGGGCTGCACCACTGTGGGTAACAAGCCCACCCATCCTCGCTGGGCGCATCACTGGCCCCTGCACACCCTGAGGGCAGCGCCCACCACTCTTCACAATTCAAACACTGAGCTAGTGACCGTAGATTTCACAACTATGCAAAACTCATTAGGATCCCGGACTGATCGGGGAGAGCCAATGGGTAACAAGAAGGCCTCCTTGGACGGCAGCCGCCATGGCAGGTGGCATAAGACAATACTGGACCCCGCCACGAAACAAAAAGCCAAAACCACTTGATATTATATACTGCGATATAAGGACTGTCCCATGAACAGGTTGTAATCATCTGCTCTACCGTCTGCGTTAACAAAGTATTCTGTTACTCTTGCACAGCACTCCTCAGGCCACGTATTTAGTTACGTGCCTCTGCTTTGCCTCCTTGGCTATTTTATAAGCATGGTTCACTCACCTTTTCGTTCCTCCTCCACTCTGGTACATCAGAGGACTCTACCGTGCACCTACATTAGGGCAAGACAGCACTGCAGCCAAGTGTGACAAGGTCTTACTGAAAACAGTCAGTTAGAAACGGACTGTGTATAAACTGACTTATATGTAAGTCAGTTTCTTGCATTTGTTTTTTGAGGTAGGACTTTGCTATGCAAAGCAAACTGGCCTTGAAGTCACTATACACCCTGGGCTGGCCTCAAGCTCCCAGGGATCCTCCTGCCTCAGCTTCCAGAGTGTCAGGATTACAGACACGCACCACCACCTCCAGCTTAATTTCCACAAATATTAAAAAGATCATAGCATTCCAAGTTCACTGACCACACAAGAAGTACCTTACCTGTGCAGAGCTGACTCCCAAGTGCTTTCACACGTCACTCTATGTCACTTCCCACCCCCAGGCACCCGTTAAGCCTGGGACCCTGATTCCTTTCTACATGGGAATCCGCTGGTCCTCAGCGGGTTCAGGAGACCTGTGAAGACTTCTGATTTCAGAATCAAGTTCTCTTTGGTGACAGCCCCGCACTGTGTAATAGAAGAGTATCTGTCTAGTTTGTTTGGTCTCATGCATGCAGCTCAAAAGCAAAACGGGAAGAAGGAAGAAGAAAAAACTTTCAAAAAGTCATAAACACACTACAACATGAATCCAAGGATATTTACTGGATTTGTTTAAAGTGGGAATGAATAATTTTCTCTCATGGCATCTTCAAAAGCAGCCGAGCAGATCAAATGTCGCAATAACTGCCAAACATAAAATACCAAGCCCGCAACATCTCTCTGTCCAAGAATCTTCCTCTTGGAGTTTTGCCAAAATGGTGCTTTATGTTTTCAGGCATGGAAATACCTCTCGACTGTTCTCCCTTTCAAATTCCTTCTGAGGCTTGAGGATTAAAGGAGATGGTACTTCATTTGTTAAATGCAATTTAAAAAGCACTTTAGGTGTCCTTTCTTGTTTCAGAGTTTTCATTTTCTAACTGTCTCAGTCTCTGCAACAAAACCTTTTATAAGCCTTGGCACATAGGACATTTAAGCTACTTTAACTGTCATTTTTCACCAGAGAGAAAAAATGATGACCTGAAGTTCCAAAGGACTGCACACAGGTGAAAGGAAACCCATTGTTCAGGAAGCGGGGACAGGGATGGGAGACTAGCAACACGAGAACCGAAATTCCCAACTCAGAGACAAGTTCCCCATCTTCCACCGCAAGCAGACCGCTATGCACCCATTCCTCTTATCCACCCGAGGCCTCAGGACTTAAGATCTCTCCTTAGGAACTAGAAATAGGAACTCATCAAATGCTTCCTTAAGAACAGAGAATTTGGGGCATGAAATCTGGAGAGGACCGGAACCCGGGCAGTCAGTAGTTGCTGGCCCAAAGCATGGACACACAGCCTGCTGAAAAGAGGACCCCCTTCCAGGACAGGGACACGCAGGGGCTCAATTCCCTTCAATGAAACCCCAGTGGGCGTCTAGCCAACCACGACTGAAGAAGACACACGGCCTCCTATTCTGCTGACATAGTCGTGAAGCAGAATTATGGCTAGAAACCACACAAAAAGCTGCCAAATTCTATTATTTTAATAACAGTATTTGACACAATTTCAGGGAAGCAACGAAAGGGGCATGTCCCACCTGACCCCATTAGGACAAAACTGCCATTATTCAAACACAACAAAGTCAAATTAAGGGCTCATAACAATTAAAATGCTCTTGATGGCAGAACCTGATCAAAAAACAGGCTTTACAAAGGTTAGGCAAGGGGCCGGGAAGATGGCTCAGTGGAATAAGTGCTTCCCTGGCAAGCGCAAGGGCCTGAGTTCAATCCTTGATTCCGCCAATAAGTAAATAACTAAGTTAGGCAAGCTAGCACCGGCTATGGGTTCAAATCCATGCATTTTCTGTGATTCAAATTTGGTGTTCATGAGGGTGCCCCCTGAACCCCCACCATCTTTACACCAGCAAACTACTTTGTGCACTTTCAGCACAGAAGCAGATCCCAGGCAAGTAGTTGCCACTGTCTCCTGCTAACTCCCGCCAGTTGTGACACAGGGCACAGGACTGTGCTGGGAGTCAAGACAATTCCTTCATAAAAGTCATGATCACAGATTTAAGATAAGACAAAAGGAGAACTGGATCAAAAAAATCACACAAGAAGCCTACAAGTAAGAACAAAGACGTTAGTGGATGCTTGCACCACTGATCATCGGTGTAAGTGTTTATACGAACATCCTCTCTACCTTCCTCAACTTCTGCCTGGAGTAACACATGAAAATAAACATCGTGAGGAACTCCCCTTTGCTACACAATACTTTCAGAAAACATACGTTGGCATCTGACTTTAATCATTCAGATACCTAGACTGCCAAGTGCCTTTATAGCTCCAATTTGAATTATAAAAAACGATGAGACATTCATAAACTACCATAAATATGTTAAAAGTGTGACCCTCAAAAAGGTAGGAACTGCCGGGCGTGGTGGAGCATGCCTGTAATCCCAGCACTGCAGAGGCTGAGGCAAGAGGATCGTTGTGAGTTCAAGACCAGCCTGGGTTAAAAAGTGAGCTCAAGGCCAGCCTGAACTAGGTAGTGAGACCCCATCTCAAAAAACAATTAAACAACAACAACAACAACAAAGAAAGAAGGTAGGAACTTTATCTGCTTTATTGAACTACTAGTGACTGGAACAGTCCTAGCACACAGCAAATATCTAGGAATGCAGGTGTGGGAGCTGGCGAGACCGCTCAGTGGCCTAAAGTGTGCGCTTAGGCAAGAGCTGCAGACTGCAGTTCAATCACGGGCACCACGTGCCACGCCAGCCCCACCCTCAGGGTGGGCTGAGCCGCACACCCCCCCAAAAAAGAATGCAGGTGTGGATGAAATGAACCCCCCCCCCAAGTGACTGAGCTAACACACTAAATGAACAAAGCAAGCTCACTAAGCACTGGTATAAAAAGTTACTCCACACTGTGGACAAATATGTAGTGTTCAATAATGAATTTTTTAAAACAAATACTAGCAAAACGAGTGAAAGAGGTGTTCATTGGAATAAAAATATTGGAAACTCCAGCTTTGAAAGACAACACTTTTTCCTTAATGGCCCCACAATATTGAAACTCTAAAAGAAGAAACTCCCTAACTGCAATTTCAGGATAGAGAGGAGATTCTATACCAAGTAACAGCAAAACCCTGAAATTTAAAAATAAAAAAATTCTCTCTTCCAAGAAATCAAACATTAGGCAAAAAGATCTGATGATTTCTTTGTGATAGAAATGTTTTTAATTCTGCTTTTATAAAAGAGACATTATTTACCAAGCTAGGAACCACCCAAGCGGCTACCTGGTTTCTGCAAGCCTCATGGCAAGCTCCCAAGGACACCAAGAGTGGCGTGGCACCGCCAGCTCTGGTCCCCCCATGATCAGCTGAAAGCGCAGGGGTCCACGCCGTGCAAGAGTGTAGCTACGTCTGTGTTGCAAAGAGAAATCAAGGCCACCATCTCTGTTTACAGTGGAAGAATCTGGCTCATGGAGGGAAGGTGCCCTGAACAAAGCCACTCCAGAGCTGGGGCCAAAACATAAGCCTGAGGCTCCTTCTGCTATAATCTTATGGGAAGCCGTGCTGGGGATGGAATGCAGGGCCTCATACATGGCAGGCGAGCGCCCCACCGCTGAGCTGTACTCCAGCCTCTCCCCCACCATTAACTGCTTCCTCCCACAGTTGAGATGCCCCCGAGGACCCCATGCTGAATCCCGCCCTTCTGGGATTTTCTCTACTAGGAGCTCTGTGCCTTCACACCATCCATCCTGTCCATCAGTGGTCATCTACTCCTGATGAAAGATGCCCTGTTCTCTAGGACTTTCAGGGACAAACAGGCTCATAACCCTGGCCTCTTTCTTGTCTTCCCATCCAACAGTCTTGATTCACCTATGAAAATTCTACGTCATCTTCAAAGTCCCACTTTTTTCAAGGGACACCTGCTGTGACACTTCGAGGATTCTGAGGCACGTGCTCTGATATGGGTCAGCTAAAGAAGAAAAGGTCACTGGCTTAGGGGTACACAGAGGTGTGCTTCAGGGATCTTCAGAAGGCCAACGTGGGCAAAATGATGGGGGACATAGTTTCCAAAGCCTCCAGAAGGAAGGTGAACTAAAAAAAAAAAAAAAAAAAGAGGGACTCACCCCTAAGAGAGATCAAACAGACAGTAACATCCAAATCCAGGCATCCAAAGGCTAGAGAGATGCCAAACAGTAATGAGGAAATCCAGAAGGATGAAATGGGTATTCCGCAGGGTTGCATTTTGGAGCTGCAGATTGCACCTACGGCGTGGTCTACCACTGTGCCCACCCGGCACCGTTCACCTCTAACACTGAAAAACTGAAGTGGAGTTGAACACAGAGGCAAAGCCTCTTCGAGAAGTGCATGTTAGACATTTGAAAAATCGCAGAAAAGGGGAGTGATCGCAGGCAGGGGCACCAGCACCAAAGCAGCAAACAGGCAGGGTCCCTGGGTCTGGGCAGAGGGAGGGCGGAGTGTGGCACCCTGGCTGTACCAGAAGAGGGTGCGCCAGGATGCCAGCCCGAAGCAGGCACCCAGGCTCAATGACCACACCACTGCTGAGGCTGTTTTTTTCTTTCTTTTGTAATTAGGGAAGGGTCTATAGGGTCTACAGGGTCTCACTTTGTAGATCAGACTCGTAGTGATCCTCCTGTTTACAGCCTCCCAAGCACTGGGATTACAGGTGCATGCCACCATGCCCAGTCTCAATCCCCCTCTCAGCTCGCCCTGGGGGCGGGGCCAGCATGGCAGGCCCAGGGATTGGACCCGCTGCCCATGTGACTGCCTAAGCAGGCACTATAATCCACTGAGCTATCTGGCCGGCCTGAGGCTGGTTTCTTAAGAGACAGTTTGACTTGATGATTTGTAATGCTTCTGATTGCTACCAATTCCAAGTTTCTTAAGGGAAAAGCTCAAAAGGAAAATCTCAGCATGGCCCTGCAGAGCCACTGACACAATGCCGTGCAAACATCAGAGACTGAACATGGGTGTCGTTCCCCATGACAAACAGCTCCACTGTCCCTCGCTTATGTTAGTTCCATCCAACCAACGACTTAGATATAGGATAAAGAATAAAAAGAAGTGCAACAGTGTTGTGGGGGGCGGGAGGGGTGTGGTGAGTGGAGTGTGTGACGTGTGTGTGCGCGCGCATGTGTGTGTGTGTGTGCGTGCGCGCACATGTGGGGACAATGTAAGTCTCAAAGAACAATCATAAGCATATCTATAATTCTATTCAATATCCTAGAGAATTCCACAGTTATAAGTGCATTTCAGACCACTTATTAAATCAGAAAAGAAAAAAAAACCTATTGTAGAACAGTTAAGTAACTCATCATGCCCTTTAGAAACTATTCAGTCAGGAATAAAGAATGTTACTTTTCTTTATCTGCTGTTTTCCAACTTCCTATGGAGAAACTTTTTTCTTTTTTGGTGGCTGGCTCAGCCCGGGGCTGGCGCTGCACGTGGTGCTCGGGACTGAACCGCGGTCTCTGCGCTTGCCTAAGCTCGCCTAAGCAGGCGCTTTAGACCACCGAGATGAGCTACCTCGCTGGCCCAGAAACACGTTAAAGACTTTATTTTTTGACACGAGAGTGAAACATTCTGTGAAAGAGTATCAGAACCTTAGCTCTCAAGGTTAGGCCTTCAGTACTAGTAGGAACAGCACACCCTAAGTCAGGTGTGTATTAGGGTGCAAACCTGCACATGTGACAGTCTACCCTGGGGAGGAAGAAGGCAGTCACTCCAGTCTGTCGCAGATGGAACTGCTACTTAGAGCTCAGCTTGTCTGTCCTCAGCAAAGTCACGGCCTGGTATCGTGCTGCTTCTGGTTGGCAACTGGAACCAAGAAGTCCATGAAGGGCAGGGCAGACAGCTCAGTGGTCTAAGCACCTGCCTGGCAAATGCAAGGACCCGGGTTTGATCCCTTGTACCGGATGCCACGCCAGCCCTGCCCCCCCAGGCCCGCCACGCCAGCAACCAAAACCAGGTGTGGTGGTGCATGCCTGTAATCCCAACGCTGGGGAGGCTGAAACAGGGGGATCACTAAGAATCCGAGCCCCATAGCGAGATCCTGTACCAAATACATAATTTTTTAAAAAAAGAATTCCATGAACTGGTCTATAAAACTATATTAATCATGAAAAATATTTTAATGTTTTTACAGTTTTGGTATTTTCTTTGGCTGAAATAAATTTATGTTTCTAAACTGACCTGTTGTTTCATCTTGCACTTAGCAACATGAAGTAAAAAATGAACAAATCAGAGAAAAGGAAAAAAAATTCTTTTAAAAAAGGAATTGGGATGTTATATACCCACCCGGGCTCCACATAAAGACTAGAAACAATATGTGTGGCAAACATGTAAGGAAAAAAGGGGAAAGGGAGGACATGGGGGCTGGGGGGGGGACAAATGAAGACATTAAGATGTGATGTGTACCCGTACCAACTTCCATCAAGGGATATAAACATTATGCATTACATACGTGTACTAGTACACTAAAAAAGCCCATTAGGAGATATATTATACGTTATATTATATATAAAATATCACACTTTAAAGAAACAGAAGTAGAAAGTCAAAGCATTCTGAAGTACAGCAGATAGCAGCGACCAAGATTCCGGCCGATCCACCCATCTGTCCATTCTACGGTCCCCGGAAAACACACACAATTCTCCTTTTACTCAAGTTCACCTGCATCCATCCTGTAAATTCCTCAGCATTAAACCAAATGTCTCAGGCTTTACAACTCTTTGATTTCTCCTCAGGTCTCGAAAATTCACCTGGAGAGTTCCCGACACAGGTCTACGGGAACAAGCCAGCAGCTGTTGCTGAAAGAAGCCCAGGACGTGGATGCTGCCCCTTTAACCGAGCTTACTGAGGAGGGCTCACTTGGGGAACCTCTTAGACCGATTTGGCTTTAAGGTGTCAGGTGTACCCTCGGGGACAATGCTGGGTCAACTCTGAGAGAGGCAGGCTGCTCCCCAACTTCTCAATTTGCTTCTTAATGCTTGTCCCAGGCCATGGGTCTGCCATCTCCTGAGTAACTGTTGACCAGGTCTGTCGGTCTTTTCAGGTGACTCCTTCAAATGACATGACAGGTACCCCAAGGAGTAGCAGGTCAGCCTGGCGCGGCCAACCTGGCTTCACTGTCCTCAACAGCCAGCCACTGAGTCACCCGGGAGCCACAGGGCACTGCCTACCCTGCCCTGCTTCCTGCATGGGCCTGCTCACCTAATGGGCTGTGCTGGACACAGGACCCAGCACCAGCACAGCCCCCTGTGGGCCATTTGCCCCTGCCTGAGAGATGGGGGCCTCCTAGGAAAATACATGACCCTGATAACAACATACAACTTTTTATTTTTTTTAAAATCTTTTATTTATTTCTTTATTTAGTACAACATCTCACTAAAAGCTCAGATTCACAGTGATCCTCCTGCCTCAGCCTCCCAGTACTGGGATAACAGGTGTGTGCCACCACGCCCAGTTTCAGTGGCCAGCTCTGCATACCTGGGGCTCCAGGGCTGGCACAGCATGCAGTAACAGGGATCGAACCCAGGTCCTGCGTACGCCAGGAAGCTATCTCAACTAAGCTATCCCCCAGCTCACAACACACAACTTTTGCTTAGATTATGTTTTGCAATTCTGCCTTTGAGAAGTGTCTGAGAAAATAAGGGTCCAATGTGAAGTTATCGTCAATGCCATCCAGTCCTTTGGCGCTGGTGAAGTAAGTTTGATTTCTAGAAAGGGAGGCAGTACAATGTCCTTTCCACAGCGTTTGCAGGAAAACAGGGCTTGGAGTAATCTACATTTTAGTAGGCCTCAATTATGCACGAAGGCCATGGTGGCAGTGGCGGACAAAGCCTCAGTGTGGCCAGGCTGAACTCAAGTTCCCGGCATGCTGTGCCTGCGGTTTTCCATAGCCTGGATCCCACAGATTCTTCTGCCATGTGACAGATCCAGGCTGAGCACCCCCATCTGAAATGCTTTCGACCAAAATTCTTTCATATTTTGAGGTTTTAGGATTTGGGAATGCCTACACAGGCTTTACTGGCCGGGCATCCCTAATCCAAAAATAAAGATGCAAAATGCTCTGAAAGCTAAACGCTTTTAAGTGCTGTGTTTCAGGACGTTATGGATTTACATTTTGGGGGCTGCTTCACGAAATGCAGGAGGTCAGGGCCACCTTCTCGTACATCAGGAGACGCGCTGTTTGAATACGTACTGTGTGCTACCCACGGTCGGCGCACTTCCTGGCTTAGCCCCTACCGGGGTTCTGGCGGCACCGGCTCCGGGGAGATCCTGCACAAAGCCCTGCTCTGTGAGGAGCTCGTGGAGCCTGACCACAAACCATGGAGGGCTTCTGACCGCCGCTTCATGCTCCTAATACTAGGCAGAGTCGGGGTTTTGTCTAATGTCTTATTTCCTGCCGTTCATTTCCTCAAAGATTCAACCAAAAACGCTACGAGCTGACTCCAGCCGTCATTCCAAGAGAACGCCAGCAGACACAGCTTGGACTCAGATTTCCCACCAGGATCCTCCGCGGCCCCCTTCTTCTTCTTCTTCTTCTTTTTTTTTTTTTTTTTTTTTTTTTTTTACCGTGAGTCATTTATTCCAGAGATTACAACAAGTGACATTTCCAAGTTTTCCTCGGACCTATGTGCTTCTCCTTTTAGTCATTGTTGCAATAAACACTTTTGGTCAGAAACAGTCATTTCTCACATTGCTTCATCTCCAAGACCAGCTTTAAAATCAAGCATCTGACTTGTACTGCTGCGAAGCTTACGTCAAGTGCGCTGGGCTCTGCTCCGAGCGGTGGTAACTCATTTTTATGCTGTCAGGAATAGCAGGCAAAATGTCTACCGCTCCACCCAGCTATAAACGCGAGATTGACGGGCTGACCTTCCGAAGAGTTCGAAGCTGTAAAGCAAAACATGTCGCAACATGTCCCCCAGGAATCATCCTCCTGTGCTGTTACAGATGACACCAGAAGTCAGGATCACCGTTCCAGTCACATCGGGGAACCTGACGCGGCTGACAGCTTTCTACTGTGTACTTCCAGCATCTCAATTTTCCTCTCTTCTAAAGGACTTAGTTCATCCGAAAGCTTGGCGTTTTCACGGTGTGTCCAGGGCTGGAGATGACTGATAAACACGCTAAATAAAACCCATCTTAGCTGCAATCTCTACATAATGCACGCTATTTAAAGGGCTCCATTCAAAGAAGTGGCTGTCCCCGGCCCCCACCGCCCCCACTTTGTCCCTTCCGTCTCCACTACTTCCTTCCCTTTGACAAAACTCGTCCCCTTGATGTATCTTAGTGGTTGTGGGCTGGGGAGGAAACACTGGCAAAGGCTCTCGGGAGTTGAAATAAATCTCACCATAGACTCTCCCGTTGTCAGCGGGCCTGGGTCACCTAGAGCCACTCGAGGGCCGGAGACTAAGCCAGGCCTCTGTCACCACGCAGCTGTGTTACTGCGCACAAAGTCCTTCTGTCCCTCTTCTCCTCGGCACCGTCCTCTGTAAAATAAAGCAGCTGGCCACTGTGATTTTCAGGTTGCGTGCTTAGACATAAAAGCCTATGATCTGGGTAAAATGTAAGCTGGCTTGACAGGCAAACTGTTCTCTCACACGGCTTATGTGTGTATAAGACTGCAGTGATTTTTTTCCCTACAAAATAACTGGCACGCTGGCTATCGGTGAACCTTTTTGTGGATAATCAGAAACGAGGCAGATACTCAGTCCCTACCTCAAAATGTAAAATAAAAAGGGCTGAGGATGTTTCCCATTAGCCCCCAAATGAGAAAATCGGAACAGCCTACGCCTCATCCCCCAACAGGAAGGACGGGGCCTTACCACCTAGCATCCCGGAGGTGGGATCCTTACACAGATGCCACTGAGGCTTCTAAGGGGACAGTTACCTAGAAAGGAGGCCGCAGCTCACTCAGCCTGCGACAGGGCCTGGCAAGCCGCCTGGGGTAGGATGGCTGAAGCTGCTCAATCTAAACCACGTGGGCCAACAGGCAGGGATGGGCTGAACTGGACCGAAGGCTTCAGTGGGCCCACGTGGTGCATGGCAGGTCCAGGTACTGGCACGGCAACCGGGGGACAAGGCCAAGACGTGCGGCACTGGGCCGTGTGCAAAGGCCTTCAGCTCCATTCTTTCAAAATCATCTCAGTGCAATGAAAGCCACCAGCAGCCCTGCCAGCACGAGTCTGTAATCCCTGACTTCACTTTAACTTCAACCCTCTGAGGTTCTCTGCTGACACTCAAGGAGAAACTAAACTGTTACATCTCTGGTAAGCTGGAACGGGGAGAGGTGTGGGTGTACAGACCCGACAGCCCTCTTTCTGGACTAATCACAGTGGCCACTTCACAGCTTCTACTGACAGCTGCAAGAGGTGATCACAGGAGATACCAAGCACAGCTCAGCACGGTGGTGCAGCCTTGTAGTCCCAGCGACACAGCAGGCTGAGAAAGGAGGAGTGCCAAGTTCAAGGCCAGCTGCGCAATGTAGCGAGAGATCCTGTCTCGACATTTTAAAATGAGGGCTGGGCTATATAGCTCAGTGGCACAAGCACCCACAGGGTAAGCACAAGAACCTGAGTTCCATCCCGCGTACCTCCAATAAGTAACTAAATTTTAAAGAACCAGGAGTGTAGATCAGTGACTATATGCTTACTTAGTATGAGCAAAACGCTGGATTCCACATCCAGTTCTGGGGCAATAAAAAAGGCAACCAGCTCACAGCGCTCTGCACCTAAATGCCAGCCGCTGCATCAGTACTGTTAGACGAGGGCAGCTGGCGACAGAATGTAAGCTGCCTTCTCCCACCTCCCGCAGAGAACCCGAATAGCCCGAGGGTGGGGAGGCTCAGCAGCCCTGGACTCCGCTTCACGGACTCTGCCGTCCACTGCCCTTTCCACCCAGGGAAAGGAAGAGCACAGAACTCCAAAGCATCTGCAACACTTCACATCTTCCTCACCAAAAGATTTTTGAGAGTTCCACTGCTGAAATCACATCCCCCCCCCCCCCGCCGATCCTATCCATGACAATAGTGTCTCTCCAAGTCCATTTTTTGGTTTTGTTTTTGGTACCAGGGATCGAACTCAGGACCTTGCACTTGCCAGACAGGCACTTATGCCACTGAGCTACCTCCCTGGCTCTCCAAGTCCTTAGAGCCCTCTGTAAGGAGCAGATGGCTTTAACTTTTTCACAAAGCACAGCTTGCAGGCTTTGACGTGCCGCACACCTCTTCCCGTTCTGTCTCCCTCCTCTCCCCACCCTTTGTTAAAGGTGAACGCCAGAGCGCTGTGCCACCAGATCACCACACACTGCCCAGCTTCTGAGAAAATGTTTTACATTTTTAATCCACACCTATCACAAACCTGTAGTATGTCATGGGTGGAACGTTGAGGCTTCCCTAGTCTTGTAGTGTTAATACTTGACAGGGGGCTGGGGAGATAGCCCAGTGGTCTAAGCACCTGCCTGGCAAGCACAAGAACCCGGTACTGCATGCCCTGCCGGCCCCACATGCAGCTGGCGACCGAGACCGGGCGTGGTGGCACATGCCTGTAATCCCAGTGCTGAGGAAGCTGAGATAGGAGGATCACTATGCGTCTGAGCTACATAGTGTGACCCTATACTAAATAAATAAATAAATAAATAAATAAATAAATGATTTTTAAAAAAATTTTTTTAAAGAACCACTTGGAATGAGTGAATGAACGCAACTTTGCAAGATTTTTTTTTTAATTTTATTTATTTATTTATTTATGTGTGTGAGTGTGTGTGTGTGTGTGTGTGTGTGGCCAGCTCAGTCCACCAGGGGGCGGGCTGGCTGGCATGTGGTGCTGGGGGATTGAACCGTGGTCCCTGGGCTTTGCTAAGCTTGTTCTAAGTAGGTGCTTTAGACCACTGAGCCATCTCACCAGCCCATGAACGCAACTTTGAACACCAAGGAATCTGCAAGAGATAACACCAACGTCTTCACTTGAGAAACTGCTTACAAAACAACTTGATAAAAAACACACTGTTCTTGTTTGCTGTTGAAAAGAACCAAATAATAGAGTAGGGGATCCACACTAACCACAGGGCTAAAATGAACAATAATAAAATTAGGACCTAAAGGCAAAGACTTCTTTGAGGTATATATGCTACCTGTTTTTGTAAACTGTTTTACTAGTGGGTAAAGCACTTATGAGTGTTCTTGCTTTTTAAAGATCAAACATTGCAGATGCATTAAAGAATGCTATTACAGGAAGGCTCCTTTTGAAATATGAACAAGACCTCTGATTTATTTCCTTTTGAAATTCTGATTTTGTTCTTCAATGAATAATAAATTATGCCTACTGATATTATTGCAGAACACCAAATGGAGGCTCCAGGCTCAGTCCCCAGCGTGCCTACACAGAAGTGCACAAGCAGAAGCCCCGGCAGGGGGACAATGCAGAGAAGTACCTGGATGACGATTAAGTTCACCCTCGCGTAATCTCTGGGTCCACGTCTCTGTGTCTGTGCATCCCTGTCCTAGTGACAGTGGGGTGTGTAAAAAGTCAGCTATCTACCCGCACATCTTGCAAACTATAGCTTTTACCTAACGGTTTGAAAACCCAAGGTGACTCACGGCACTCGGAAGAGGCCTGCACTGAGGTGGGCACCAAGGGTATACTCAGGATTTGAGGCAGGAAAGTGCAAACCTGACAGCCAGCTTCCCACCCAGCATGAGGAGATGCTTGTGGGGAGGGACACGGCTGATAACCTTCCTCCTGGAGGGAGAATCCTCAGCTCTGAGCCTCCCCCGGCCCCGTCCAGGAGCAGAAATGGACCGGCACCTTCCATGTCTGCATTGGCAGTAAAATTTTATTTCCAGTCCCCTGTGTTTTCTTAAATTGCTTTTTCCCTTTGATAACAACCATCATGGCAGACTAGGGCCCACCCATTCCGAGAACTTGCAATTCAATAAGTGAACAAGCCAAGCTGCATGGACAATGACAGAAATAAGAATAATGGGGCCGGCCTGGCCCGGCTGCTTGAATTGCAGAGCTTGGTGCCTGCTAAAAGGCCAGACCCAGCGTGTGAAATCAAGAATTTCCAGAGGACATCAGCACAACACTAAGCAAGAGTCAGGCCTTTCTGAGTACCAGGTCATGGGCAATAAAGGACACCCCAACATCACCCTGCTCCTGGGAGACACCTGCGGGGCCCCAACCCAGGGTTTCACCAAGGCAGGGCACCTTCCTCCTGGAAGTAACGGTAGCACAAACTCAGAAGAGTCTTCAATACGTCAAACACATGGAAATGAAATAAAAGCTCTGTGGGGATGCAGCTCTCTGGGGGTGAGAACGGGGGACACTGCGATCTGTTCCTTCCCACACTCCTACCGGACGCGCAGAATGCCTAAGGCGAGATGATACCTGTGGAAGGCTGCAAGAAAAGGAACGCGATCAGCAGCTACTTTCAGGCAGTACTTTAATCTTCCTTGGGGAAAGCGGCTCTTCTCCCCTCGGAGGTCGCTGCTGATTACAGACAGGCATTTCCCCGTATCTCACATTACAACAGCTGTGCAGAACAGCCGCCATTAGAGCTATCGGCCACATCCCAAGAAGTCTCAGTGTCACAGAAACGAGGCCATCCTCAGGACCTAAGGGAGCGAGGGTGTGCTCTCAAGCATGGGCCACAGGGGAGCACAGAGGTGGCCCGGCTCCCAGTCACTTTCTCTCCAGGGGACACAGTGTGAGTCCCAAGTCCCATGTGAGGAGAGGCCCTATTCCCAAGACTACAGGCAAACTTTAAACAGCCATTACTGTGACAATTCACGATAATAAAAGGGCCGCGATTAGGGCTTTTCAGAGAGCCACTCTGAATACTCACAAGGTAGCTACCATACACAGGGCACACGGCGACCATCTGGGGGACAGCAGGGGTGTTACACAAAAGGAAAGGTAAAGAAAGCTTTCCAGGTCACTGCAATGTCTTCCCGAAACCTAGTTACACACACAGCTCTTCGTCCCCCGTGGGAATGTGGGGCCTAACCTGGCCTTGCCATCAACATGCCTGCTGTAGGTCCAAAGGTTTAACTGTCAGGGCCCCGTCCATCTACATTCCTCATAACCAAACTCCTCTCTTATAACCACCACCCCAAAATGCACCTCTTCTCCCTCGGCCACCCACCTAAGCAACAGCGCCTGAAGCGTGAGCAAGCACTCCTGGCTGCTGGAAAGACAACTGGTCTAGCCAGCTCCTCCCTGGCAGGAACCACGTGAACACCAAAGAATGTCCCGCACAAGTCCATACAGAGAGGAAGTATTTTAAACATCTTCTTGGAAATAACTGCTCGGCTGCGCTACCCAGACAATGAGAACAGGGACACGTAGGCCAGAGCTGGGAGGAGCCTGCGTGTCTTCTTGGTACAGCAGGCAGCAGAGTTGCCACTAAGTTCTGCAGGGTGCGCACACTGCCGGGGCAGACAGCCCTGCTGCAGTGCATCCTGGGAAAGGAGGCGATGTTACCAGACCTCGTTAGGACGGGGAGCAGCTCCCCGCTATCTGCAGCACACGGCTCATCAGACTCGGGCAAACACAAGCACGTTTTGGGAAAGAAAAGGCATGGTTGAGAATCTTAGAAATTTTAAAACCACGGAGGCACTCGGCAATCAAAACTTTGAATCTTCAATTCATTCTTCAGACTCTTCCTTGAAAAGCGTTCTCCTTAGTACTGAAAAATGAGAGACTTCCTCCCTGGAGGAAGATGTGAAAAAACTCCAGCCCTACACTGAAAACAGCGATGGTGGCCAGCAGCTTTCTGGCTACCCCTGGCGATTATTAGGTATCCTTCTGTTTGACTACGAGTTTCTCCACCTCTCACAGAACATCTTTTTTTTATTTTATTTCTGCGTCCAGAAAAATCCGAAAACCATGTGTTCCTAAGGAGCCTGTTGCTATGCAAATCTTTAAAACACATTACAAAAATATTTCCTTTGAGTCAAGAGGACGGAGTGGGGGAAGACGAAGTGCTAGCAAGAGCTCCCTCGCTGAACACAAAGTCTGGCAAAGAGGAAGTGGAGAAACGGAGCAAAATGGAAAAAACCAGGGCGGTCCAATCCCTTTGGTCATTTTAACTGGAGGGAGAAACTGACATTTCTAAAGCTCCAAGGCAATACATCTTACAGTCCGCAGCGAGGTTAGCCGAGAGGTTCTTAACCTCTTTCATTCCTATGGGTTCGTGACTCATCGCCCACCCGTCTCCTACCATGTCCTTTTCTTCCCACCCCTGGAATAGCATCGGAATTTTCCCCTGCTATTTGTACTCTTCCTAAGGTCACTCAACTCTTACTACCTTTTGCCTTGTCCTTTGGTGGTCGCCTTAACCCAGAACTGTCCCTTTTCTTTCTCCAGCAGCGCCCTTGTCTTTTAGCAGCTTCCTGTACTGTGGAGATACTTGCTCCTGAGCAGGCATGTCCGGGGAAAGGCAGAATGCCGAGTGAATGTTGAAAAAGCAACGCTTCGCAGCTTCTAATTCATCTCAGCTTCTCAAAGCTCTGCAGGGCTCGGCACACTATAGTAACCTGTGCGTTTCCAGCCCAGCTGGGGCTATCTGGGGGCAAGAAGTAAAATGAACACCTTTTAAGTACATCTTCCTCTTACGGGGACAGATCCTCAGGGTTTGCAGCCACAGCACAAGCCCCAAATGCCCACGCCAATGCTGGACTCTTCGTCCTTATTCACGACTACTGCTATAGAACCTACCTCCCTCTCTTACGGAAGCAGCCAAACCAAGGCAAACGTGTTGGCTAAAAACAAGTTTGGTTGGCTCCAGACAAAGGCTTATTTCTTAAGCACAGATGGTAACCTCCTCCACCAGTTGCCAGCAAATGAAAGACAGATTTCTACTTCTAATCTATGCAAATATCTTTCCCTGTGCAGCATCACAAAGACTAACTGTTTGGTGTCAGAGCCTGTGGACCCCAGGTGCTCTGGGAGATGCCAAAGCCAGCCTCCATCCCTGATCCTGGTAATGGCGGACAGAGGCCAGGAACCCATGCGGCTACTCCTGATGCAGGCCAGGGCCCTAGAACATTCTGCCGAACCTGCCCCGCCCACGGCTTCTCCGGGGCTACTACTCGCTGGAAGGTAGTTTCAATAATCTGCCGGAACCTCCGAGGCTGCTGAAACCCTCCAGGAAGCCTCGGAAGCACAGAGGCTCTTGCTGACTGTGGAGAGCAGCACCCTTCCTGAGGGCTTCAGCACATGTGGGCATCTCCGCACCAGCCCCAGAAAGCCTCAGCATCTGCAAGTTCAATTCTGTTAGAACCAGCCAGACCCTGCCACCCTCCCTCGGCAGCCTTCACAAGCTACAGGTCTCTTCTTTTTCCTTTCTCCTGCTTCAACCTTCATTACTTACCTGCAACATTCTTTATTCATATTTCTTCTCTGCCTGCCTGTGTGCCCTCCCCTTAGGGCCCCACAGGGGCAGCAAACATTTTTCCAGTATACACACATACACACACACACACACACACACACACACTCCTCCTACTAACTCAGTTCCTAACTTTAAAAATCAAAAAGCAGGTTACACCTGAAATGGACATTTCAGTTCCAGTGTTCAAGTCTACAACTATCTTCCAAAGCTTAAACATTTTTCTTATGGCTGGGGGTATTTATAGCTCAGTGGCACAGCACCCGCCTGGCAAATGCAAGGACCTCAGTTCAATTCCCAGTACAAAAAAAAAAAAAAAAAAAAAATTATACTGTTTTTATTTTTTCTTCTTTTCAAAGGACAGCAAGAGTCTGCTTCAAATACTGTATTAGAAGGCATTTCTTTCCTTATTAATTTTTATCATCAATGTACCAGGCTCAGCAACAGAAAGTCTAAAGCAAAAGGCAAGAAGTCTTCTCTTCCTAATAAAACTTTCAACTCTATACCTCAGACTGGGAGATCGAAACACTTTTTGTGTCCGTTTATGAATGCAAATATTGACAGTCAGATAATGCAGCCGTAAGCATATTTATCCAGAAAATCTAAAACTATAAACAAGAGTCCACTGATTTCCAAGTTTGGACAAGGGCCAGAAGTACCAGATGAATCCCGGTTTTGACCTTAGTCATTCTAATTCAAAGTTTGGGTAAAACTCTAGGATCCACATTTGTAATAAATGCCCCAGGCTGTGACGGCACAGCAGACCTCTGGTTCCTGAATGACTGCTGCACTGCACCAACCACCCCAATGTAGCAGAGCCCTCTACAACACACTGCAGAGACCCGCAATCCGAGCCATCACGCTCCCCGCGACCTCACCCCTTGACGGGTCCTGTTCCACTTTTACATGGTCACACTTATTAGAAACTATTTTCTTAAGCTGAGCCAAATAGCCGGGCTCTCAAGCCCTTTAACTTCCATCTCTGAGGTCCCTCATTTTGTGCTCAGGAGTTAGCACAGTATTCCCCCGCGGTGGTGGACTGCCAACCGGCGGTCAACTTGGGTCGCCCATATGAAATGAACCAGCCTGGTGCTGGGCGTGGGAGGCCTGCCTGAGGAACGTTGCCAGCAGCCTAAGAGGCAGAACTGGAGAAGCTGCTGGAGGCTATAGGAGCTGTTGGAATCTGCTGGTTTTCTTGAGCTATCTTGCTGGAGGATGCTGCCATGCTGGTTTTCCTGGTGAACTTGGTTGTTAGCGCCAGAGGAGGAGCTCAGGACCTCACTATCGCTGCTGTTCATCTTGGGGAGCTCCAGTCCTCTCGTTGAGCGTTGCTTCCCAGTTCCAGTGCAGACCCCTCAGCCTGCTAGCATAGATCCTTCATCCCGCTGGCACAGATTTTCTAGTTTCCAGCACTGGCCTTTGGGCCTTTCCAGCACAGATCCATGAAACAGGCCAGCATGAGACATGGTCGTGGCTCTAGGCCTCCAGCTGGACTCGTGGGAGGCACTGTGATGGGCTCTGGGTCTTCAGCTGGACTCGTGCAGGCCATTATTGTGAAAAAGAATCCTGGCTGGATTCTTTGCTCTTCAGTGTGTGGGCAGGTCTTCTGTGCTCTTTGTATATGATTCTTCAGGCGATTGACTATAAAATCATCTTACACAACGTACCCTGTAGTGCATTGTTTCTCTTGCAAAACCCCACACCACGATACAGTCTCACAAAGGGACCTTCAGACACCTAGAGGCGGCTCCTGGGCCCTGCAGGCCGCGCTTCACCAAGCTCACTCAGCTCGAAGTGCATGAAGCACAGTGCTGGGTCGCTCACCATTCCCGCTGCCTCCCTCGGCAGGGCAGCTCGGAGTGAGCCTGTCGGGTAACAAGCAATGCGGCACGTGGCTTGCAGACTGTCTACAGTATGCGCCGACGCATAGTCTGCCCTCCCCCGTGTCTCTGGTGTCTCGCATTTAATTGCCCCAAAACTAAGACTCAGCAAGCACTTAACTCTGTTATCCTAAAGCTGGGCTTCAAGCCCTGTGTAAAGTACCTAAGGTGGATTCAAAAGCCGGCAGAAGGGCTTCATATTTTTTTTTCCTCATGGGAAAAACTTAAATAATTGAGACCATGTGAAAGCAGGCAGGACAGCCCGCACTAGAGGGCTTCTGATGACTGCCGTGAGGTGAGCCGAGTTCTCGACTTCCAGAGTGGCTAGCTCGAGCTCCTGGTGTCTACTTTAGATATGTCATCTACTCAATAATGGCTTTTGATTTAAAACAAGAGAGAAAGAAAGAGGCTGTGGAAATCAGTGTGGCTAATCCTCAAAAAACTAGGATAGAGGTGCTATTTGACCCACCTACTCCCCTCTTGGGTATTTTTTCCAGAGGAGTTGAAAACATGCCACAGGATATATGTGCACCCCTGTTTACAGCAGTGCAATTTGTGATAGTTAAATCCTGGAAACAACCCTAGTACCCATGAATTGAGGGATGGACAAAACTCCAGGCTTTCAGAGGTGAATGCATACAACTAGAGACCATACTCGTAAGTGAAAGAAATCAGACCCCCACGTGTAAACACTGTACAGTCTCTGCATAAGAAACTAGAAAAATAAATAAAATCGGAAAGGTACAGTAAATACTGTGAAAAATGAAAGAAACTGCTCAGAAGGAAAGAATTGGGTTGAGGGAAAGGAAGGGAAACACACACACACACACACACACACACACACACACACACACAGCTAAGATAACTGTACCACTAATTTCAATTGGTTTATGGAAAGGGAAAATTCACGCCTAAGTGTTTGATCAGTTTTGCATGCCTTTATCTGGTAATCTGAACAGCTACTTTGAAGACAACAATATTCAATATAACAATCGTTGTTACTTTCCTATCATCTTAGGTTGAAGTCTGTATTATTATTTTTCTAATCTCTTTAAAATAAAAAAAAAAAAAAATTTTTAAAAAAAAAAAAAAAAAAGGAAAAGAAAACAGAGTCTACCAGACATGCGTGAGACTCTCAACTGCACTTTCATTCCAGAAATTTAAAACCTTTAAGACAATACAAAGAAAAGTCACGCAGAATGCTGCTGGGTACCTCCTCCTGCACGTGGCATCTGGAAGCCGGGACCCCCCAGGACACGAAAGCGGAGCACTTGTGCAATTCCCTTCCCTGACAGAAATATCCACTCGACGGGGAGGATCTTTGGACATCTTCATGGAAAACTCTCGCCAATAGGCAAATCGCGAGGACATCCACAAAAAACCCTGTCTCACTGGGTGAGTCAGAAGCTATCAGAACTTCACAGGTTCTCACCCTACAGAGGTGCGGGAAGAGAGCAGGTGGGTAGCACAGGGCACAACCCGGGGGACAGGACCTGGCCTCTCCTCCACATTCGTCCCCACTCACCCCCTCCAGCCTGGGGCAATCCAAGCTCTTGCCCTTGCCACCATTTCTCAGTTTACTCTCATCTTGAGTTATCTTCCTAGCCCTCAAATCCGAAGTAGTTTGGTATATTTGGGGAGAAAAGCTGGACAAAACATATTAAATTCTAGCACATCTATTTTACCCACCAACAAACACACTGTCCAGGCTGCTAGAGACAAATTCCAGCTGGCTTGGGGGCACCACCGGCTCCCGAGCGCTACAGGGAACTAACAGGGTTGGCCACATTTTACAGCTACCAAGCAAGTGGCGACCAGCCCCATCCTCCTACCACTGCGCTCTCACAACTAAATCACCACCCCACTGGAAGGCGTATGCATCCAGGCCCTGCACAGGGATTAGGGGGGCTGTACCTACCTTGTGGCCTCTTGCCGAAGCCATGACACATTTGGCACATAGAACATGACTCCGAAGAACAGCAGGGGCTCATTAGCGAACTTGTCCAGATGTTTCTTCAGTGGCTTCTCTAGCTCCACCCATCGAGCTTGCTGGCTCTTGCTGAGGAACCAAAGGCCAAAGTAGTGCGTCTGGAGGAGAGGATAAGAATGGCATCAATTGGGGCTAGCGCAGGATGCTGAGACCACACAGAAAACACTTCTCCTGCCCTGGGTCTCAGCAAGCTCCTCAGCCTATTCACGAGGTGCAGTTCTCTTTGCTAACTCTGGGATAAAAGGAAAAAGCCACGTCCACTCCATACAGAGACTCCACAACCAACACCCCTGCCCGGGGCTGCTGTCTACAGCTGAGGATCCAACCTCGTACCTGAGCTAGATGGGGCCGTGCAGGGTGAGCGTGATGCCCTTTTCCTGAGAAACAAAGTCTGTCCTCCCTGTGCCCTGGTCCTCCCACCTGCTGCAGAAAAATTATACTGAATTCCAAAGACAAAACCTCTGGCTGGCCAGACAGCTCAGCGGAATGAAGCGCCTGCTTAAGCACAGCACAGCGGCCAGGGTTCGGCTCACCACCACTACTACACCCTCGGGGTGTGCTGAGACAGCCACTGAGACTGGGCTGGTGGTGCGCGCCTGTAATCCCAGTACTTGGGAGGCTGAACACAGGCGGGTCACTACAAGTCCAATCTACGGAATGAGACTCTGTAGACCCTGTACTGAATACATTAAAAAAAAAAAAAAAAAAAAAAGATCCTCCGGCTAGCCGAAAGTTTCTGCACTCAACATTTGCATAGAGCAGCAGATTTTAACCAAAAACGTATTCATCCATTTTGAGCTTTAATGCAAGACTTTAAAAACACCATCCCGTCCCATTTTATTACACGTGGACTGCAGCAAATCCCTCTGCCCACATGGCACAGTGAGAAAGAAGGCTCCCCTCTCTGCAGCGGCCTCAGAGCCCCTTCTACTGCTCTTGGCAGCTTCCTGGGATTTGATAGATGAAAGTGAGATTTTCACTCTCACGCTGGATGCCTCAACCAGTTTAGCTTGGAACAACACGCTAAATCATTTAGAACAGGTACTTTTATGCAGCCGATGTTGTCTTTACATTAATTCACGCTAGGATTTCAAGATTAGCACAATAATCACCAAATAAATAGATCCATGCTTTGAAGATTCTTTTGTATTTCAATTATAGCCTAGGATGGTTTACAGCACACCTGGAAACCTGCCTTCAAAGGGATATTTTCACCACAGCGCTGAATTTCCAAGGGAATCTTGCGTCTATTTCCCACCCCCGCTGGCTGCCCACTCAAAGCCCCAAGCACAGATCCCCGCCTGGACCCCGACCCCAACCCCACCTCTCACCTGACCGGAAACCCGGATGTATCTGTGCCTACACCTAGCTGCAGACTCAGATGCACTGAAAGACATTCTTGATGGATCTGTTTTCCAGGAGATACAGCAAGCCCATCCGTTCTCAATTATAGTGTTCCAAAGGGCACATACACACCGGAAACCTACACATTTCGCAAGCTACAGAAGCAACCAGCAGCCCAAGGCCTATTCCTACCAACTTAGAGAACCTGAGGTTCGGTTCTGAGCTCCAGCGAGCCCGCCAGTGGTTTCAACCAGAGAAACAGCATCAAGAAAACATACTGGGGCTGAGTATAAAGAAAATGAACAGGGCTGGCCAGATAGCTCAGAGGACTAAAGCGCCTGCTTTGGCAGAGCACAGAGGCCAGGGTTCAATCCCTGGTGTGATACGCCAAGCCCACCCCCAGCGAGCCCTGAGATGGCGATTGAGGCTGGGCCCAGTGACGCATGCTTGTAATTCCAGCGTTTGGGAGGCTGAAAACAGGAAAATCACTGAGTCTGATCTGTGTAGTGAGACCCTGTAGACCCTGTTCTAAATACATTTTTTTTAAAAAAAAAGGAAAGAAAATGAACTTGCAACCAGTTAGATCCTCTCCAGCTCTTGTGCTCCACACCTCAGCAGCTGGGTGCAAGTCATTACTGAGTGTCAGACTCTGTTTTCTCATCTGTAAAACGGGAACAAGTGGGGCACTCACCCATAGAGTATGAGATGCACAAATTAGATAATGCCTGTCACCCACATGCACGGCACATGGTAAGGAACATCAGCAATGATCTCCGCGGTGGCTGATGCAGTGGGCTGCTACTACAGCTATTACACTACCACCACCGCCACCACCACCGCCATGGCCACCACCACCACCATCATCACCTTCATCACTGGTGAATGGAGCAGGCGGGAGGCCCGATGGCCTTTTCCATCAGCCCTGCTAGAAAGTTCCCCCAAGAGCCTGGTTTTAAAGCCCCACCACCGCTAGAGGGAAGGGTGGAATCTCAAGAGTCCAAAGGGAGGTGCTTAGGGAGGCCCCTGAGGAATGTGAGACCCTGCACCTTTCTCTTCTCTTTTGCACACCCAATGACTAAGTGAACGTAGACGCGAACCTTTGACACCGGGAGCCAAAGAATCAACCTTTGCTCCTAACAAGCACATGATCTTGGATCCAGCTAGGGAAGGCTGGCTGAATATACACGAAGCACACAATTACAAAGCAGGGGTGATCTGCTCGCAAATAGCTAGAAGCGGACAAAACTGAAGCTGGCCCACTCTAACGCAGAGGTATAAGGAAAAACCATCAAAAGGCAGTGGTTCTGCTAAATTCTTCTTCACAGTCTCATCAGAGGTGTTTATGGGACAGTGGGACGTAAATCTGATGCTGCCCTCAAGGATCATGACACAGGTTTAGGCTCCAAATGAGGTCCCCTGGCACTTGGTTCAGCAAAGCTGGCTAAATAGGGCCCCAGGCCGCCCCACATGACACAGAATTCCTGTGTGGAAGACAGAGCCATAAAAGGGTCTCCCACTGCATGCTGGGTGACAAGGATTGCTTGCATGGAATAAATGAGGTAATATTCACAAACTGTGACGGGGGTGTCATAATTATTATGGTTGGAAAGAAGCCCTCTCCAAGCACGGGTGGAGGAAGCGAAAGCAAGCTGCACCATTACTTAACTAATCGTGATTTATTACCTTTCAGTAAAAGTAGTTTAGACATTTGGGAGGTATTTTTATGGTCCACACTCCATTCTAATTATAATATTTATTCAAATTAAGGACACTTGGATTATGAAGCATCCACAATATCTGCATGTACATTCAACAATTGAGTTTTTTCCACAAAGAAATTGGGATTTCTATTGGTATTGTGCCTTGAAGGCCAGTTATCTCAAATTTTCTTCCATTCCCACTTTCTCTCATTCCTGAAGCAAAATTAAGAGACAGCGGTTTCCTTAGCTCACAGTTTGCCGTGGTTTCCACCCACCATCGGCTGGCTCCAAGGCAGGGGGCACCACAGAAGGTAGCAAAGCAACAAGGGCGACCACAGCCCTTCCTGTCTCTCAGATCTTTTTGTTTTTTGTTTAGTTTAGTTTTGTTTTTATTTAGGACAGAGTCTACAGGATCTTACTACTTAGATCGGACTTATAGTGATTCTCTTGTTTTCAGCCTTCCCAGTGCTGGGATTGCAGGTGCTCACCAGCACGCCCAGTCTCAGTCGCTGTCTCAGCACGCCCCGGGGATGAAGCCAGCAGGCCGGGCTGGGGATGGAACCCTGGCTGCTGCGCCCCACCAGGTGCTTTAGTCCGCTGAGCTATCTGGCCGGCCCGCCTGTCCCTCGAATCTTATCCGGGCTACTTAGGGCAGGCAGCACTCCCAACCTTAATCCCAGTGCCCTGGATCCTAGCGCTGCACCAGGAATCCCAGTGTCACACGCTCTAGATTCCGTCACCTCTGAAAAATCCCCATCTATGACCACATGTGGGTCTGGGGGACATTTAGACACAGCCTTAATATTATGCAAGATGAAAAGAGGCCTGACCTTCGGACAGAAATACCCAGAGAGTAAGTATTCCGTAGTGTGCGCATGCGCACACACAGGAACACACGTATGCAAACACATGGGCACACGTATGTACACACATACACATGTGCACTCACAGAATGATGTAGTCCAAGAGAATTCAGAGACAGTTAATAAAAAAAAAAAAAAAAAAAAAAAAACAGAGACAGTTAATGATCCCGAGCCACAGTTAACATCGTGGAATTCTAAAAAGCAAAGCAAGCCACTTCAAATGGAAAAACGTAATTTGTGGTGCAGCTTTTCTCACTGCTGTTGCCTGAATACGGGACTTTCCAGAGGACGTGGAGCACAGCAGAGGGCGTTCACACGCAGTTATCCAATGCAATCACTGTGGAAGGACTCGCGAGCCGGTCGTCTCTGTAGCAGGCGGCTCCTACCCACTAGCGGCTGAAACACCCTGTCTGTACGGCGCCGCACCCACTCAGTTATCTGAGAGAAGGAAGAGCCATTCCTGGGGCTCCCACTCACCCACCGTGCTTGGAGGCAAAGCTGTGGCTCTTCACCCACGCACCTGCCGCACCCCTGGCGCGGTCCCATGGACCTGCCCGGCACAGCTGCGCCCAGCCCAGCCAGGGCATCGTCTCTCTGCCAAATGAAGCGCCAGCTCAGACCTGTTCATTGGGCTGTGCTGCTGAACACTGCCACATGATTGAGAAAAACGTGGCCAAAGAAAGCCCTCTCCACTGGGACCAGAGGACCCCAGAGGACTCGGAGGAAATGCCCAATATACCAGCTACAAGCCTGAGGCAGCGAGTGTAAGCCAGACCCGCTCACCCTCAGAATACCCGAGGGGGGCAGAAGGCCCCCCCCCTTCCAACTTGAGAGCTCTCCTCGCAGCGGCAGCGATGAGTTTACTGCAGTGATAAGAACAGACGGCAGAGAACCACTTCCCAGGGAGGGAATCCAATTACTAGAAAGGCACAGGAATGAAACAGGGTAGAGGACCCAGCACTCAAGAGGCTGAGGCAGGAGGATCCATGCATGAGTTCGAGGCCAGCATTGGCTCTGTGGTCATTTGAAAGCTAGCCTGAACTATATACCAAGACCTATCTCAAGCAGGAAAAATTATTAAAACTAACTTGAAGTGTTTTTGACTTATTCATTCATTTATTTGTTAAGATATGATGTAATTCTACATATTAACTAGCTTAAAAGCTTTTTTTTTTTTTTTTTTTTTTTTTTGGCAGAACCAGGGATTGAACTCAGGCCCTTGCATTTGCCAGGCAAGCGCTTACTCTACTGAGCTATCTCCCCCAGCCCCCTTAAAAGCTTTTTTTGAGTTTTGTTTTTCTAGTTCTATGATCAATGGCATGAAGAGATTAAACTCTTGGTCTCAATACAAGTATGTGAAGAACAAGTCACCCAGAAATAAAAGTATTAAAATGTCTCACAATGAGCTGGGGTGGAAGCATGGGCCTGTCATCTCACCATTCAGGAAGCTGAGGCAGGAAGATCACTAGGAGTTTAAGGCCAGCCTGAGCTACACACGGTGAGTTCAAGGCAAGCCTGAGTTACCTCAAAAAATGGGCAGGGCCGGGGATACAGCTCTGTGGCATAAGCCCCTGCCCGGTAACAAAAAGAATGTAAAGATCAATAAGTAACAGAAAACCCTACATAAAGTCGTAACAGTTGCTTGTTCTATCCCAGTATGGCAGCTGTCAGTTAAGAAACAGGGTTGGGGCCAGGGAGATGGCTCAGTGGAATAAGCGCTTCCCTGGCAAGCGCAAGGGCCTGAATTCAATCCCTGGTTACGCAAAAAAAAAAAAAAAAAGAAAGAAAACAGGGTTGGCAGCCTCCACATCGATGTACCAGTACTCCCTGCGCGTGTCACCCACAGTCCCCAACCCAAGAAAACCGACGCGCCACAAAGCGAGTGAGATCGCACATCACCACCTTCACAAGGCAAAGAACTCAACAGGAGACCCAGGGTCTCCCTCAGCGTCTGAGCTTAGCAGAGTCCTACCCAAGGCCTCATCAGCTGACTGCTTTGGTCCCCCAGGAGTGCACAATGATGCAGATATGGGTAAGGAATCGATAAAAGACAGCAGGGTTCCTCGGTTATCTGACAGGGCTGGAGGGATGGCCTTTTTCCAGTTAACTGGTACTGCCCATATCACCCAGAGGTTAAAAATTACCAAATGAGGGCCGGCGAGATAGCTCAGCGCTCAGCAGTGTAAAGCACCTGCCAAGGCAAGCTCAGGCAGGCGGGACCGCAGCTCAACCCTCCTGGCATCTGTGCCAGCCCCGCCCTCAGGGTGGAATGAGCAGGCCAAAAAAAAGATTAAGGAAACAACAGAACCACAGAACCATCCTTAATAATGTAGGATACCCGCTCCCTCTCTCCCTCCCTCCCTCCTTTCTTCCCTCCCTCCCTCCCCTCTTCTGCCCTCCTCGCTCTCACCCAAGGCCTTTGCATGGAGCTGTCCCCAGTCATTTCATTTTATTCTTATTTTTACTCAGAGGCGGGTCTTACTGCCTTGCTCAGGCTGTGCTCTGACTCCAGTCTTCTCTTCAATGACAACGAGGAACACACGTCAAGGTTCTGTGTCTTTGTAATCCCCAGCCACAAAGAAGACAGCAAAACAGGGATGCGTTCTACTCTAGGTGTGAGTGTTGGATAAATGAGCTTCTAGTAAAGACAAAAATACACCTTTGCAGGAAAGGAAACCGAGGCCAAATTCTCGTGTTGGGGACTGTGGGTGACGCGTGCAGGGAGTACTGATACATCGATGTGGAGGCTGCCGACCCTGTTTCTTAACTGACAGCTGCCATACTGGGATAGAATGAGCAACTGTTACGACTTTATGTAGGGTTTTCTGTTACTTATTGATCTTTACATTCTTTTTGTTACCGGGCAGGGGCTTATGCCACAGAGCTGTATCCCCGACCCTGCCCATTTTTTGAGGTAACTCAGGCTTGCCTTGAACTCACCGTGTGTAGCTCAGGCTGGCCTTAAACTCCTAGTGATCTTCCTGCCTCAGCTTCCTGAATGGTGAGATGACAGGCCCATGCTTCCACCCCAGCTCATTGTGAGACATTTTAATACTTTTATTTCTGGGTGACTTGTTCTTCACATACTTGTATTGAGACCAAGAGTTCAATCTCTTCATGCCATTGATCATAGAACTGGAAAAACAAAACTCAAAAAAAGCTTTTAAGTTAGTTAATATGTAGAATTAAATCATATCTTTACAAATAAACGAATAAGTCAAAAACACTCCAAGTTAGTTTTAATAATTTTTCCTGTTTGAGATAGGTCTCGGTATGTAGTTCAAGCTAGCTTATCAGTGCAGTCTTCTGTAGCTGGGCATGGTGGTGCACGCCTATCCTCCCAGCACCAGGGAGGCTGAGGCAGGAAGGCTGCTGTGAGTTCCAGGCCAGCGTGGCTAGCAGGGTGGGCTCAACTCCAGCTTGGGCTACAGGCAAGACCTTGTCTCAAAAAACTAAAAAAAGAAAAAAGGCCCTCTTTGCCTTTTTTAGAATACCATTATTGGCTAGAAATATCACAAGCGTCAAGTGTTCAATTGTAAACTAATAGCTACTTTTATAAGTGGTAAGAGATGAAATTAATAAATTTTATTGAAAAATTGTATACTTAAAATATTACCTCAACCTATCATCAATATAAAAGTAATCACTGGATATTTATAGAGAATCCACCAGAAAATGTACACACACTTCAGAAAAAGAAAATCAATGTCTTAGACAAGCACAGAGGCCGGGGTTCGATCTCTGGCACCACGTGCAGCGCCAGCCCTGCCCCCCCCCCACCACGCATGCACTGAGCAGGCAACCAAGTCTGGGTGTGGTGGCGCATGCCTGTAATCCCAGAACTTGGGAGGCTGAAAACAGGAGGATCACTATGAGTACCAGCTGCATAGTGAGACCTCGCACAAAACAATGTTTAAAAAAAGAAAATTGATGTGATTTTTTAGGTTTAATCTTTTTTTTTTTTAATATAGAGGAATTTATTTTTATTTATTTTTGCGGAACCGGGGATTGAACTCAGGCCCTTGCACTTGCCAGGCAAGCGCTTATTCTACTGAGCTATCTCCCCGGCCCTGATGTGATTTTTTTTAAAACAAATGGTATCACCTGTCGACGTGATTTTTTTTTTTTTAACAGATGGTATCACCTGCCTGAGGAGGACTCAAAGCGCTGTGGTATATCTCAGAAAACCCACTACACTGTCCTTACAGAAGTTGAAAAACACACATGCAGCAGTCGTAGTGACCCAGGTCATCCAAGCAGCAGTTCTCTGAGCTAATCCACATCTGGAAGGGAACAGCCACCACCATGAGCACCTCCTGGAATGGCAGAGCCCCAAGGTACGTCACAGGATATCTTCATAAATTTAATATTGAAATATTTACACAAGTTTTTCCTTTTCTGAAGTGTGTAGACTTTTTGGCAAAATATGTATATCTATTTACATATGCATGTATATATACTGTCATTTTTGAGACAAGGTCTTGGTCTTACTACGTAGCACAGGCTGGCCTCAAACTCACAGCAATCCACCTGCCTCAGCTTCCCAAGCGTTGGGACTGCAAGCGTGCCCTGCAAAGCCCAGCTTAATTACTGGATATCGGAACTCTTCCTTTCTACACGAAGCCTTCAAAGCCTGCTGCAGGGCACTCGCTGAGCTGGCCACAGTTCAGGTGCTGTGGCGGTCCATGTGGCTACCATGTTGTACACCATGGGATTTCAGTTTTCAGTACTGAGACTGAGCCCAGGGCCTTCACACTGAGCTACATATCCAGGCTTTTTCTATGAATTTTACTTTGAGACAGGATCTCAGTAAGTCACCAAGCTGCCCAGGCCGGGCATGAACTTTTTACTTTACTGTACTTTGGTTCTTTAAGGCAGGGTCTCACTGTGAGGTCCAGGCTGACTTTGGACTCACTACACAGCCCAAGCAGGCCTCAAATACACAATGATCCACCTGCTCAGCCTCCCAGGATGCGGGTGGACAGTGCCATTTTTAATGACTTTTCAAGGATGTGGAGACTTGGTTGGTTGGCTCAATCTTGGATCACGGATTCTAACCATTAAACCGTCTAGACACAGGACAAGCAGACACAAAGGGCTCAGGAAGGAAGTCTAATTGCAGAGAAGCCCGTGGCGTCTTCAGGTGGCTGTGCCGGGTGATGCGCCAGTCCCTGTGACACCACGGCGTCTCTGCCAGGCCAACTGACTCCTCCCAACAGCGCATGGAGGCTGTTTCTGGTCGCTGCCTCTGTTCCACAGACAAACCTGAGGCCCAGGTCGGGGTCACTCCATGGAGACACGGATAGGAGGGCAGCGGAGCTGGGCACACCGTGCTCTAAGCTCCCGTGCAAGCCACAAGCGCCGCTGCTCCTCTCCTGTCCCTGAGCCCACCCGCCTCAGCGCGCTCACCCGGTGGTCCTTGAGCTGTGGCTGCTAAGGCTGACAGCACAGCTGGCCACCCACACAGGCTCCCCGCAGCCGCCAACACAGCTGCTGCCAAGTTCCAGGTTCTTCTTCGTCACTCCAGTGTGTTCCTGTGGTGGAACCGAAGCCGAAGGGCCTTGTCACAGACACACACAGGCACACCCTGTACAAAGTGCTGTAATCATGCAGGTGTTTAGGATTAATTTCGGGACCCCCTCAGTACTGAAGTCCATGCTGTCCACACCCGTGTGTAACCCACACACATGCTCCTGCATACGTTCTGTGTTTAGCTGACTTCACCTACCTACCACAGTGTGCACACAGGTGGTAGTGACACCGTATTGTTTGAGAAGTACAATGGACCCCTGACTTAGGGACTCAGTTCACTCCCCAGGGCTGCTGGCAACTCCAGCCATCAACTGGAGGCTCAGCCTCCTCCTCAAACCTTCCAAGTCCCTCTCCTGTCTGCAGCACTCTCAGGGTCCTTTCGGAGACACTGGCCCAGGATTTCTCACTTAACCCCCTGCTAAAAAGAGTGCAGTCATGTTCCTTCCAGAGCACTTCCAGGGTCACATCTGTCCCTGAGACCATCTGGAAGCACAGTGGTCGGCAGTGGGGTCCCAACTCAAGACTCGGGTCTGAAGTGAAAGCTAAAGTCTTGATCATCACCCAAGTCATTCATACACTGGACTGTAATTCAAGGATCCACTGTACCACTGTCATGAGGAGGAAAAACTAGCCACACGCTCAACACAGATGCACTCCCCACCCAACTCCTGATCTTCTACTTCTACAATTAGTTGAATGCACAGATAAGAAGCCTATGCACGGGAAGGGGCAGGGGGTGTCAAACAGTATTTATTTTTTAAGTATGTGAATACATCAGAAAGCAACGTAGTCTTAACTTTCTTTATCTGAACCCCATCAGTGATTCTCAAACAGGGATGGAGTTCCAGACAAGCCGCCCCACTGGAAAGGGAATACCACTTCTTTGTGTGTGTGTGGTACCAGGGATTAAACTCAGGACCCTGCACTTGCCAGGCAAGTGCTTATTCTACTGAGCTATCTCCCCGCCCCTGAGCTATCTCCGCAGCCCCTGAGCTATCTCCCCGGCCCCTGAGCTATCTCCGCAGCCCCTGAGCTATCTC
>NW_004524593.1:16230294-16235956 GCF_000260255.1 Octodon degus
AGCCCCTGAGCTATCTCTCCAGCCCCTGAGCTATCTCCCCGGCCCCTGAGCTATCTCCGCAGCCCCTGAGCTATCTCTGCAGGCCCTGAGCTATCTCTGCAGGCCCTGAGCTATCTCCCTGGCCCCTGAGCTCTCTTCCCGCCCCCCTCCTTTTTGATACAGCAGAGTTTGAAGATTCTATGAGCAGAAAAGGAGAAGAGCTGAAGCCCACAGGTCCACAGGAACTGTGACCTCAGCCCCAGAATCCTGTTTTCATGAGTCTCTTTCTCTTAAATTTCCTCCTCACTGGGCCAACCAGATATCTCCGTGGACTAAAGCACCTGCTTAAGCAGGCACAGGGACCCGGCTCCAATCTCTGGTGTGCCGGCTCGACCCCTAGGTGTGCACTGAGACACAATTGAGACTGGGCGTGGTGGTGCACGCTTGTAATCTCAGTGCTTGGGAGTCTGTAAACAGGAGTATCACTGAGTCTGATCTGTGTAGTGAGACACTATAGACCCTGTACTAAACACATTAAAAAAAAAAAGAATTCCTCCTTACTAGAGTTCCCAAACAGAAACTCCTACCTAAATGTTTTGACCTTAAAAGCAAACAAACAATAAAACCCACGTTTTCCTAAGCAGTTCTTTTATTGACTTGGCCCTAACGACCGCTAGCCCTGCCACTCCTGTCCCTTCCTCCACTGTCATTCTGTGCTACTCTCTGCTGGCTGCCCTGGCCAGTGAGCGATGAGTCACGCTCCTTCCAGGAGTCCTCTGCCGCCTTCCTATGCCCCCAGGCATTTCAGTAGTGGGTTACAACCCCAGTGGGACGCCCCACTGTCCCTCTTTTCTTTCTCTTTGGACTCCACACCAGCTCGGCACCACTCTTTCATCCCACCACACACCTCCATGTCTGGCCACTGGCTTCCCGGCCCGGTGTGCAGCAGCTGCAGGCCCCGGCAGTGCAATGCCACCCTTCAGGGTACCCGGAGCACCATGCCCTCTGTCGCGTGGGCCCAGCAAGCGGGACAACTCGCATGAGAGTTATAATAAAGCGACGTGTGGAAACCGCTCAATTCACACTGCAGTAAAGGACCAGTTATTCTGATTACTGTTTGTCATACATTTTAGAAATGGGATCCAATCCACACAAACCTGATTTGTAAGACATTCAAGTTTAAACAATGATGAGTTATTAGGCAGCGGTGCAGTTCCCACACAGGATCTATTTTAAGACTCATGGTGATCCTGGCAAATCAGCTGCTACCTCTGTTTCCCAGGTGTGATAACTGCCGCACGGGGAGGGCCAGTAATGTCCCAAGGCCACACAGCTAGAAAGCACAGAGCGGCAGTTCGACTTCAAGTCCCAGACACATTTCCCCTCCCCCACTGCTGCACACAAGCCATCCTTACTTAATCTGATCTGACCTCAAAAGCACAATCGCTGCACATCTTTTCAGACAATCTGTGATTACACTTTACAGGAGGCTTTCGGTGAGTGTCAAGCCCACTGCGCCACTGTGGCAGGGGCTTCCTGGGTGGTGCCACCGGGAAGCACAAGATGAACCGGGCCAGGATGCAGCCCAGGTCAACTGCACTGTGCCCACTCCAAGCCATGGCAGTTGTGCTCCGGGACAAGTCACTGCCTCCGAGGCTCCTGCTCACACTCGCTCTATGGGCTCCTGCTCTGCTTCTTTTTGAAGAGGGAAATACAGAAACAAACAAAAAGCAGCTGCAGCCACCACCGCATGTGGGCGCTTCCCCGACACACGTCCCTGCTGCCAAGATGCCAGCACCCCACACAACTGTTCTAAGGAGAGAAAACGTCGTGAGTGGGAGATGCTCTCACGTCTTTCTCTCCTGAGCCTCCGGAGACACATGGGAAGGGGCCACTAGAAGTTCTAGGCAGGGTCCCCGTGTCAGACGCCTGACCCGCGCCTGTGCTCAGGACAACATGCTTCTCTGCACACATCACCTGGGCAAGCCAGGGCCAGGCAGGTGGCGGCTCTTCAGCCCTGAGGTCCTGGCCCCCAGCAAGGTCCCGCTTGCCACTCACCTCCCGCAGCTCCAGCCTCTGTGCCACGGCCTCCAGGCACTCCTGGCCAGTGCTCTCCACGGACAGCGTGCACTCGATGACACTGCTGTCCAGCAGGCGGATGCGGGTGACGAAGCAGTTCTTGCTCAGGACATTGTAGCGCCGCGTACGGCGGAGCTTCAGGCCGAAAGGCATGGCTCGCTCTGCGGGTTCCCCGCGAAGGCCTCAGGGACTTCGTGACTGGGCGGTCACATCCCACCTGTGCTCCTGCAGGCGTGGGGAAAGGTGTCCATGCCCAGCGTGGCCTCTGCAGGACAGCTGAGGACGGAAAGAAAGGACAGCCTGGTCACGCGCTGGAGTTTAACAATTTTAAAGTAATTGAGTTTTTGTTTTTTGAGGGAGTCTCTCTAGACAGTCCAGGTTGCCCTTGAATTTGCCGTGTAGCCTATGCTGGTGGTCTTCTTGCCTCAGCCTTCCAGATCCAAGTGCTAAGATTACAGACAGGCATCACCATGCCCCACTCGTGTGTGTGTGTGTGTGTGTGTTAATTTACTGTACTTTTACTCCTAGAGATTGAACCCAGGATCTACCACTGAGCCACTTCCCACCCTGAACATATGAGTTCTTTCATGCACTTAAAACCACATCCCTTTGTCTTTTCTTCAACAAATATTTAGACAGATGGGCACAGCCACCCAGCCATTACTTTGATCCTCTACAAAACGCAGGATGAAAAGGCCCTGTCACCTAGTCACGGCAGGTTTAGCTCAGTGACAGCGTGCCCCTCCCGCACCTCACTGTCCCGCCCCATGAAAACGCAGTGCGATCCCGCGGAGGACGCAGAAGAGAAACAACAGGAGTGACCGGAGGAGCCGGCAGTGCTGCTGCTTTCTGAAAGCTTTTCCATCCGAATGGTGTACTCTGCTCTAGGCTTGAAGGATCCTGGGCCGCCTTGTCAACTCTGTGCCCTAATTCAGGCCAATCTGCCCAGGTCTAACACCCTTTATCCATCCCTGACGCAGAATTGTCCCTGAGCCCTAAGTCACCTAGAAGCACAGCAAGAATTAGTACTCTTGTAGGGGTTTCTCACACAAATAAATAAGACGTTATCACATTTGCGGGCCACTGCCCATGGTACTGCGCCCACGGAGCTGCCAGGGTCTAGCCTGCAACCCAGCACAACACACGCCTGGCTGCCAGAGCAGGTGCTGGATCCTCGCCCTCGGCACATTCCTTGGTGTGACAGGTCTATGCTTTATGAGGGCCTCAAATACATATGCTAGTATCTTGGCCGGGCGAAATGCATTAGCATTTCTAAGTCACTTTACGTTGGCAGTGTACCCTGTTTACCTGCAAGCTGGCCAACCTGATCTCGAGATAGGGACCCAGAACACGGAGGGACCCACCCTGCGGGGAAGGACAGGACGCCGGCATTCAAACACAAACCCCTCAGGCGCGCACGGCTGCTGATAGATTCCCATCACCCTCCTGAAACACAAGGAGTGGCCACATCTGAAGGCCGACATTCTCCAGAGAGCGTCAAACAGAGAAAAAGATGTGCTCCATGGGCGCAGGCCGCGCTTCCAATCCTGGCCAGGCACTTTACCCCTGGATGTGTCTCCCCTTAAACTCTGAGCCAAGAATGTGCTGACTTGCTTCTGTCTTCTGCCAGCAAGCAACCTCCCCACACATCCTCGAGCGCGACATCTGGAATGCGGAGCCGGTGAGATCAAAGGCCGAGGGCACCACAGCATGCGCAGATGAGCGCGGCTTCTCTCGCCAACAAGACTCACAAATAGGAAGGAATCCAGGCTCGGCTGGCCATGGGTGTGTACAGGAAAGTGATCACCGGAGGGCTACCTGGTGACATCACTGAAGGGCTACCTGGTGACATCACCAAGCCCAACTTCATAGCTTAAAAGCCTGTAAGTTGTGGGGATATTCGACAACCGCCTTGCGTTACTTTGCTACGTAGGATCATTTTACAGTACATCACCTGCCCCAGCATGACAGTGATCCGAGCGATGGCTTCCCATCCACAGTTAATGGGCAGTCTGGCGATGCATCTCCTAGAAATACCTATTTTGCACGTAACTGATTTCCTAAAGCTTGTTTTTGCAAGAAACATCCAACATTAGGCACTGATTTTAAAAAAAATTAGAAGAAAACTGGTCTGATTCTTCTAAAGGCCAATGTCCTCAAAGAAAAAAATTTAAAAGGGGAACAAGCAGAGGGGCAGTAGGAGTTGCCCTGGAGTAAGACAGCAGGAACTAGGAATCTCAAATGCAGTGCACTGATGTGGGTCAAACCCGGGCTTGAAATGAGGAAGTGCCAAAAACAGAGGAGAAGACGCAGCTACTGCCCTTCTCTGCAGCTTCCTCAGAGAGCAAAAGATGTCACCTGACAGTGAGCCCAACTGCGCGTGTTTGTAACAGCGCTACTCGCACCAGCTAAGCTTTGGACGCAGCCTCTGCCCATCTGAGAGGAATGGGGACAGAAAACGCGGCACGCGGCACGCAGCACGCGGCACAGCGGAGCAGGGCTGGGCCTGAAGGAAAGGTGAGCAGGCGCCGCAGGGAGCCAAACGGAGGCGCCCCGGACCACAGCGCTCAGGGAGATACACAGAGCAGACAGACGGGCAACGACACCAGAGGGCTGGTCGTACAGGAGGAAGCCGAAGCATAAACAAAGAGCAAAAGAAAAGATGACAGTAAGAAGTAGGGAGACAGAGCTTTCTCGAAGGGGAAGGGACGGAGGGAGGGACGGGGAGGAGAGGGGAGGAAGGAAAAAGAAAGTCAGACGTGGCATATGCAGGTGTCAACTGCGCAGCACAAGGGAAGTTCTTATGAGCTACACACGTGTGCTGCCGCTACTACTATGAGTAAACAGTAAATACTGGAAAAGCACATATTAGAACATTAAGGAAACATAAAAAATAGAAATTGAATGACACGAATGTGTTATCGTTAACCCACCTTGGTTTTTGAGAGCAGAGAATGGTGGTAGCTATCAACCAAGACACTCGGGGTAAAAATGTCATGGTGCTTTTACCGACTTTCAAATGGTTAAGGAGTAACACGCACCCGCACACAGATTCACCCACATCCTCAGACTCAGAGGTGACCAACGCGACACAGTGTCCACAGGCGTGGACATCCACCATCCTCTCAGCTCTTCTGAACACCTAAGCAACCCCATCCTGCACGGTGGAGGAGGCGGTACCCTCGACCCTGGCCTAAACGTGACATCCTACCCTCTGGGCTACCCAGAAACGCCCCTGCCTCTCTTAACGAACATCTTTAGGTTCCTTTTCTACGAACCCTGAAGTTATTTGTGCTTCTTTTCTAATATACAAATCTATGTTGAAAATATTAGTGCCCCGCTCCGCCCTCCTCCAGAGCTTGAGGCACATTTTATCTCTAACACAGGCTTGTCCAGGACTGAAAAGCCTGGACCTCTATTTTCAAGATGACACAGTGACAGAGCCGTGCTTCTGGGGACAGCATGAAGACACCTGCTGGGACCGTGCTCACCCTGGGGAAGGGCCACACCTAAGCTACTCCAGGAGAGCAGGCCATCAGCACACCGTGGGGGCGCTGCATCGTGTGCGCGGTCTTGGCACCGTCGTCATCCACGGGGGCGCTGC
>NW_004524593.1:16236462-16244912 GCF_000260255.1 Octodon degus
CGGTCTTGGCACCGTCGTCATCCACGGGGGGAGGGCACTGCATCGTGTGCCCGGTCTTGGCACCGTCGTCATCCACAGATGGCCCCCACCTGTGAGCTCGGGAAGCACCCGTGGCACGGTGCCAAGCGCCACCCTGTGGCTGTCAGCACAGCCCCCAGTCCTACCTCTGACCCCTGCTCCTCTGGGGTAGAACTGGGGTTAGAACAGGCCCGATGGGGTGGGCTTGGTGTGCACACCACCCCAGTCACCACAACCTATTTTCCAACTCCTTTCCCAGCTCTCCCCAAGGGCTCTCTGGGCCTCTTCATGGCCTCTTCATGGCAGCTGTATCACAGGAACATTTATAAACCTAGATCTAAATACCATGTGCCGGAGCCAGGTGTGGTGGCACACTCTGTAATCCTAGCACTCAGGAGGCTGAGGCAGGAGGCGCACCGTGAGTTCCAAGCCAGCCTGGGCTCCACAGTGAATTCAAGAGGAGCCTGAACTATAGAACCAGATCCCACCTGAAAAGTAAATAAATACCAAAAGCCCCTGGAAATGCCCCATGTTTATGACTCTTTCGAGATTTCCGATGAAAAATACTTTTAAAAAAGGAAGATGAGCTCCTTCTTTCTGTGCAGGTTTTTGGCTAGAGAGCCAGGTTAGCAATCAGAGTAAAGCCCATGGTAAACAACGGATTTTAGGGCTTGCTGACCCACCAGGTCAAGCTGACCGAGTGTAAGCAGTGTCCCCTCAGGGATGGTGCTGGGGCTGCCCTCGTCGGGGCAGCGGGTGGGAAACTGCTCCACCTTCTGCTCAGGTTGGCTGTGAGCCTAAGACTGCACTCAAAAATAAAGTCTATTTTTAAAAAAACAAATAAAAATGAAAATTCACTTAAAATCACAGTTTTATTTATCTACGCTTCAAGAACTCCCCAGCGAACAGTATCAAGCTGCTGCGGCTGTTCACCATTCAGGAGATTATAGTAACTTTTTGTTTTTCTCTTTAATATTTATGGTGAAACTAAAAACAATTATTCCAGATTTCTTTCTAGACAAATACTAAGTCGATCTAATTTCAAAGTAAGCTGCTAATCTTCCCTGACATGTATTTTAGAAAGAAAGTAGTGGCTGGGTATGGTAACCCCGCACCTGCAATCCAGGCACTTGGGAGGCTGAGGCAGGAGGAACACTGACTTCAAGGCCAGCCTGGGCTGCACAGTGAGCTCTGTCTCTCTCTCACAGACAGACAGACAGACAGACAGACAGACAGACAGAAGAAAAAGGTAAGGTGAGGAAAGGAGGGGAGGGAAGGAGAGGGGAGGGGAAGGGAAGGGAGGCTATAAAGGGGGGCTGGCACTGACCCAAGAAGCTGGTGGCCAGTGGCTTCCCCTCTCTGGGCCCTGGGTCACTCACCTGCAAGACAATCACCACCAAGAGGGGAGGGAAGAAGAGAAGAGGGGGAGGAGGAGGGAGAAGAGAAGAGAAGAGAAGAGAAGAGAAGAGAAGAGAAGAGAAGAGAAGAGAAGAGAAGAGAAGAGAAGAGAAGAGAAGAGAAGAGAAGAGAAGAGAAGAGAAGAGAAGAGAAGAGAAGAGAAGAGAAGAGAAGAGAAGAGAAGACCTACTGGGTAGAGTGGAATTCTCCTGGCCTTTGGTTTCTGGAGTGACTTGGGATAGAAAAGCTGGGAAATGTGTCCCAAACTCGGCAACCTTGAGCACACAGGGCCTCTGCATCAGTCAAGCAACCACAAACTGAACACTAAAGCTGAAGCTGAGGAGAGCTTCCTGGGAGGAAAGGGAGGTCCACAAACCTTCCAGGAAAAACCAGCGGCCAGATGTGGTTGATGCAGGCTGGTAATCCCAGCACTCTAAGAGGCTGAGGCAGAAAGATTGCCAAATTCGAGCCCAGCCTGGGCAACTGAGTGACTTATGGTGGCTGTCTCAAAATTTAAAAAAATAAACAGATTCAAAAGGGATGTGGGTGTGGATATTACTCAGTGCAAAGGCCTCAGGTCTGTTGCCCAGCACAGTTAACGTGGGGGGTGGGGGGCCTGGCACTGACCCAAGAAGCTGGTAGCCAATGGCTTCCCCTCGCCAGATCCTGAGTCACTCGCCTGCAGGACAGTCACCACCTGGCCCTAAGTGAGAGCAGTGGGCAACATGGACAAGGACCAGCTCCTGTCCCCCTGCAGGCTAGGTGTGCTGAGCAGGGCCCTAGAGGCCCTTCATGCCTAACCAGGTCCCCTGGAGGGAGGCTTTCAAAAGACAAAGAGAGGGGAAAGCAGAGAGAACAACGGAGCCTAGGGAGGAGCTTAGGGAGAAGCCAAGCCCATGCCCTGGGGCCACTGACCAAGGGTCAAGCTGAGCCTCCAGAGTCACACCGCAGCCACTGGCCCCTGCCACCAGCACCACAGCCTTCAGGGCTGAGCCCGAGAGCCACCCACAGCAAGGTTCCCTGGCTCTGGGGACACCTAGCACGAGACAGATGGGTGCAACGCCCAGAGCCCACTGTCCTCACCACTGTCTCCTCTGCGGTCAGGACAACACGGACCCCAGAGGACCTCTGGCCCCATCTCCAGCCCTGTGCAGTTCAGACTCCCGGGTGCCAGGGACCACACCTGTGTGTCAGGCCCCAGCTGGTGTCCAGGGGCCAGGCAGGGCTCTGCTTGGTAGCCACTGAGTCAGAAAGTGGAGCTCTGCAGCCCGAGGGAAGCCAAGTGATGCGCTGCCCAGGATGGAAGAGAAAGGGGCCCTGAGACCGAGGGTCCGGCTGGCTGAGCTGTGCCGAGCTGTGCCCGGCCCTGGGGGCGTGAAGACCTCAGGGACCTACGGGGGGGGGGGGGCGTAGATGCAGGCTCAGGGATTCTGTTCATGGGCCCTGCAGGGGGTGAAACAAGAAACGGGAACTCGGATTTCCTACTGAAGCGCCGGCCCCGGGTCTCACTGAGGGCGGCCACACACGGAGTCGGGGTGCGCCCCACCAGCTCTCTGCAAGAAACAGCCCATGGGGACCACTGCCGGGATCAAAGTGCTCTAGTGCCAGGACCGAGCACTGCAGCAGTGCGTTGCGGTATTTGCTCTGTAAACACCACGCTGTAAAGGCCTTTCACAGCACAGGCTGCCGTGGGAAGGAACACAGGGAAAAGCTTCAAAGTCACTTCTGAAACCCGCTCCCGCCCGGTGCGGCCTCTCCCTACACGCTCGGAGGTGTACGTTTCTGTCTTTACGAGCTGTGGGTTCCTAGTGTTTTGCACTCATATTTTTAATAATAAAAAAGCAGCAATAACACCAACAACCCTTTCGATACCAAACACACAACACAAAGACAGCTTTCTCACACCACAGGATCGGTCACTTGGCTGATAAAGCTTTCCCCCAGGAAGGGTAAGAAATAGAACTCTTACTACAATCAACAAATTACAGTTTCATAGATGGCAATTAAAATCCAAGCCCCCGCGCTGGCTTCGGTTTCTTGCTAAGTCACACACATCTGACCACCGCACAGCCCACGCACACTCCGGCGTCACTAAAGGTGGCTCAGCGCTCTTAGCTCCACGCTGTATCTGCCCACAGCCTCTGGGGTTTCTCCAGCACCGCACAGCATGGCAATTCCCGAGCACAACCTCCAGCACTTCGCATCCCTGGCGGGGTGTGGGCCAGGAGACACCGAGAGGCTGGTCCAGGCTGCGCGGAAACCCGCGGTGGACGGCTCGCTCTCTCCCTCTCTACCAAGATGCGCTGCAACAGGCAGGTGTGAAGGAGCGGGGGCGCAAAGAACTGACAGTGCCTTCGCGGATTCCCTCTTCCAGAGCAGAAAAGAGCAAGCGCAGTGAGGTGACCCCTAGCCACCACTTTCCTCCACCCATTTCATCTTCTGTGCTGTTGCTGTTTGAGACCAAGTCCACTGTGTCGCCTAGCCTGGCCCCAAGCACTTCTCCTGCCTCAGCCTCCCGAGTAGCTCGGACTATCGATCGGTTTTAAACTTTTTTAGAACTCAAGTCATCTCCACATCATAGGTTATTTTTTAATCTTGTAGAGTTTTGTGTGAGGTTTAAAATTCGAGTACAGAACAAAAGCTTAAAACTTCTACTGGTCCCTTCCACTCTCAAACGTTCAGTAATGAGATGCAAATTTATCCAAAAGCCCTTTTCCCAAGCTTCCGGAGCAGCTCCCAGGCAAAGGCCTCCCTCAGCTCCATCTTCAAATAGAAATCTCTGCTGTCCGCTTCCTGCACATGACAACCTCAGCTGCGTGCAGGCAGCCTCTCCACACCAAACGCCACCAAACGGCATGACATGGAGCAGCAACAGCTGCCGAGCAGCCAGCCACACACACACACCCACACACCCACACACACACCCCAGACCCCCCCCCTCCCCGGCATCCTCACCTGCAATATCACCCGCTCTGGTCAGGGAGCACAGACACAACCTGGGCCTTCCTCTAACCGAATGCACGCCTCCTGGTGACTCTTCGGCCCTGCTTCTCAGCCTTCAGTAGATTCCAGAGACAAGGGGTGAGTTCCACTGACACAGACACTGACACGGCCCAAATGGCAGAAAAGGAAGACACAGGGCCGTGGCGGCAAGCCCACGGCCAGCACACATGTGGCAGCATGTTCTTTGTATCACTCTGAGCTCGAAAAAGTTTGCTCTCCCTGTCACAGGAAAGGGGTTAAAAACAAGCACTCCACAGCATGGGAAGCTGTCTTTTAAACACCCTATCTTAAATAGGAACAGTTAAATAATACCCAGCACCATCTGCCGAGAAGGTAGAAAATAAACATTTTCAGCAAGCCCCACCATGGTGTTTAAAAATAACTAACGGAAGACTCAAGAGGTGGAATCTGCCATCCAGAACCACCGTGGATTCAGAAGGTGGTCAACCGCTCCCCTAACTAGAGCTGCGACCCATGCAAGACTCTGACTTTAAACTTGGAGCCCGGAGATCGAGTGACCCTCAGGGAAGATAGGTGTGGGAGGGGCAGGATCTTCACAGTCAGGAGGACTGGCTCTGTCGTAGGACGGCCGGAGACACGGCTTTCCTACAGGGCCATCTAAGTGTTCACTGCTGGCCCTACTGAAACTCCTCAGGCATCCGACAGGCATCCTGACCATCCATGGACAAGCTGCCATCAATCGCGAGGCAGAGGAGCGGGGTGAGCCCTACTGGCCATGAGCTGATGGCCGGCAAAGCTACGTAGGTCAGGGCTACCCCATCCTCTGCAGGCTGCATGTGCCTGGAATTCCCCATAATAAATCCTCCCGATGGAAGGCTTTCATTAAATGATGCTCCACGAGGTGATCGTGCGCACGCCGCAGCGTATTGTGGGCCAAAGGGAGTCCCTCCCGCTCCTTCCTCCAACCCCAACCCCTAGAAGACAGCAGTCAAAGCTCTATGTAAGACGTGGGAGAGCCTCTAAAGCAGCGGGGCACCGGGACAGCGAGCAGGAGCACCCCACCATCACTCAGACACGAGAATGAGGCGCTCTGCCGGGCCTGTTCTCCAGTAGCCCAGAACTTGACCAATATCACAGTGACGAGTGACAGTCAAGTACAGTGAGAAGCTGAGCTCCATCTGACCAGGTGCTTACACCATGAACCAGGCCAGTGTCATGAAGAAGAGGGTTACAAGCCATCTCCAGTGACATTATAAACAGCGACAAAAATATCTCTGCTCATCCATGTCAGATGCTATCGGGCCCTAATGGAGACTGGTGGCGAGACCAAGACCACAGTCAGCCTGAGGCTGCTCTGGCCAGAGGGAACAGGGCTCAGCCAAGTCCCACCTGCTCTTACCTCCAGTGGGTGGCAGGGTGGTGGCGCGGCAGAGGCTGACTAGTACACGGAACCTCTTCCTCAAATCAGTCTCATAAGCCCAGGCCCAAAAACAACTGCAGAGGTCCGCAAGTCTGTGATGCAAAGCAAAGAAGCTCACTGGAGGAAGCTCGGCTTTCACACGCATGGCCCGCCCTGGAGCAGTGCGTCCGTCCGGGGCAGCTGCTCTCCACAGTAACAGGCTGCTGCCCGGACCTCCTCCATGGTTTCCACACTGCCCTCTCCCATTTCCTTCCTCCCAGGGATGGGCAAGTTCCTGCTGGTAAGGGCTCCCGCAGGTCACTTCCTGCAGTGGCAGCCACACCACACAGTGCCTTTCCTGCGGGCAGGTCCAGTGTCCCACGTCCAGCGCTGAGCCAGCCAAGAGATCAGCTCAAATGGTGTTTCTCTGGATGACGCCAGCAGAGAATAAGACACAGGGCGCCCTCCAAGCCTCACCACCAGGCTCTGAAGCCATCCCTCCCTCTTTGTTGCTCATGACAGGACCACAAGTGCCCACACACAAGCTCAGAACACAGGCGGACCTGGGACTGTGTTCAGACTTCTTAAACTAATTGCAAATACCAGCCAGACATGGTGGCACAGGTCTGTAATCCCACAGCACCGGGAAGCCTAAGGTGAGAGTTCAAGGCCAGCCTGGACCACACAGTGAGTTCAAGGCCAGTGAGACCTATCTCAATAAATAAAAATATATGTAATAATAACAACAGATAATTAACTTGAGGATGAAACCCAAGACTAAACATGAAATTCGCTTGCGTCTCATACACAACTTACACACGTAGCCTGAAACTAATTTTGAGCAGCATCTTCAATAACTTTGTGCACGCAGTGAAGCTACACAGTGGTATGCTACGCTCCGCATTCTGGGAACATTCTGGATTTGGGGATTAGAGTTGCTGGAGCCGTGCCTAATTCCCAGCACACCGTCAGCATGCTTGTCTGAGGTCAGCATGCTTGTCTGAGGGTCGCTGCCGTCGCTCCTGTTGTTGCCCTCCTGGCCCTCTGCGAAATCTCGGGAAACACTGCCACGCTGCCTCCAACGAGCCAATAGTTACAGAGAATATTTTAAATTAAAGATATCCATTTTGCAGACACAAAACACAGGTGCAAAAAAACAAGAAGGTACAGGTTCCGCGGAATTGGACATGTGACTGGGTCAGGGAGAGGGAGGACGAGGGTTCGCATCTGTGGCCTCGCTGGCCAGCCGGGCAGACGACCCCGCGGCTTCTCAGACTCCCAATGCAATCTCCGCTCAGCGCTCAGAGGCTGAATCACAGGGGAGAAAGAACGCAACAGGTATGAACTAGTGTCAGCTGTTCCAGAGCTGCGTAATCCCATCTGATGCAACCCGATGTTAATTACTGGGGAAAAGAAAGCTTCACAAGAGACACGGGGGCGGGGGCGGGGGCCGAGGCTATTATCCAGAGTATTCCAAGTGGACGATGGGCACGCACCCCAGACCCATCACAGCCGTCCTCTCTTCTCTGTCCTGGTAAAGACCTGCATCCCACATCACTGCAGTGGACGCTTGGAGCAACATGTACTCCTGCCGAAGGAACTCTCAGTGACACTACAGAGACCATGGGCCACCTGCCTCCAGCTCCATAACTGCACTGCTGTAAAGCGATCTGTCAGCACCCTGTTGTGGCAGTGACCATGGGTGACCTGGGAGATGGCTCGCTGGCTAGCCTGCGCCTTCAGAGCAAGCACAGCACACTCACCCTGCAGGGATGAGCAAACCAGGGGCAGACGGCAAATGTCGCCTACTCTAGCGCTCAAATGGGACTCTCCACTCTTAACATTGAAAACTTAAATGCACTCAGTTTCTAAGAAACTCCTATCTAATAAATACAGCAGGCCCTGCTCACAGTAAAGTCTAACTCACTTGGCTCCCTCCGCTCTTCCGGCGTATACTTGTTGCATAATGCAAAAGATTCCAAGCTCCCCTGGAAATAAATACACCAACATGCACGTACATGCTTCTGCATCAGCACAGACATCCCTGGGAAAACAAACACATATCTGCTCTCCAGTGCGATTCTAAGAGGGCAGAGGCCCAGGAAGCCTCCTCACGCAGCTGCTGTAATCCCAAATCTCGTTGCACTATAATTAGCGCATGTGTGACTCAGCAGTGTACTGTAGGGAAACTTTCCCTGGAAATAGAGGTAACAGATCTCAAGGACTGTACGGAGAGATGCCACAGCAAACACCAGCAGTGGGGGATGACAAGGGCAAGGAAGGACAACGCCCAAGAACCTACGGGAGGTGATGTCCAAGTCAAGTCTGGCAATCCAGCTTATTTAGGCCATCATGAACTGCTAAGCTGGCCCTCAGCCACAGCCACGTCACGAGCTGGCCACGGGGCTGAGCTGCTGTTGGTACAAGCTCGGACAAAACCGTGAAGGGTTCCCATCTTCCCAGGATGACTAACGTAGCAGAGAAGTATCTACGTGATGTGTATGTAATCTTCAGATTATTAACATTGCATTAGGGAAAAAACGTAAACCACACAGCAATCGTGTGCCTGCAAGTTACGCGCTGAGAGTGCTACAGGTGGCCCTCTGTAAATGACAATATTCGGGGCTGGAGAGATGGCTCAGTGGTCTAAAGCACCTACTTAGAACAAGCT
>NW_004524593.1:16245091-16259514 GCF_000260255.1 Octodon degus
CTCTCTCTCTCAAATAAAAAAAAAAAAATGACAATATTCAGTGCGCCCACCCACTGCCAAGTGGCTTTCCGCACCACTTACGATCATACGCTGCCTAGAAGGAAAAAAACAAAAACAAAAACAAAAAAAAAAAAGACCAACTTGGGGCCAACCACAACTTTTCAAAATCAGAGCCGCTTAAAACTACTTATATTCAGAAACTTACATAGTCTGCATTCTTGTCTATTAATAAGAGTTAGAAATGTCAGTCCTTCTCTACTTCAGCTAAAAAGATCTAATAGTATCTTTTCAGATTGTAAGTTCATTACAGGAAAACCGGGAATTATAGGAAACTAAAAGGAAAAAACAAAAATTGACCATAATAGCATTGATCCCAGAAGGATCAATGTTAAAAACTTTTGCAGATCTTCCCCATTCTTTTGAGTACAAATTTAATTCATTTCTATAATCGAGATGGTGGTAAATATGATAGATTTCATTATTTGTGATTGCCATGTATTTTCCCACATAAATGAGAACACATCAAATACAGCTGAACACTGCTGCACCATGCCTTCTGCACCATAAGTCACGATTCCCACTTTTCTCTATTGCCGTAACATTAGAGTCATTCGATGATCGCCGCTGCTCAAGGAGCTGAACCTTAGACTTTCTGTTCCGTGGTGCCCTGGTGGAACCCAGGACCCCACACATGCTAGGCAAATGCTCTGCCCCTGCCCTGACTCTTGCTTTAGAATGTATTCGTAAGGACGCTATTAAATCAAAATCTGTATATTAGGGCTGGCAAGACAGCTCAGGGGACCAAGCGCCTGCTTAGGCAAGCTCAGGGGCCAGGGTTCGATCTCCAGCACCACATGCCTAGGCCCTGCCCCCGGGCACGCTGAGCTGCCCACCAAGACCGGGCATAGTGGCGCATACCTGTAATCCCAATGCTGAGGAGGCTAAAAACAGGAGGTTCACTACAGGTCCGAGCTGCGTAGTGAGGCCCTGCACAAAATAAAAACAAATAAATGAACTGTATATTTAGAAGTCTCCTTCGGCATATTCCTACTATTTTTTCCAAACCATTGTCAAATGCAAAAGCTCCAGCTTCCTTTTTTTTAACTTGCAAAATGACTGAAATAATACATTTTAAAAAACTATTTCACTAAGAAGGTACACAACCTAAAACTGAAAGAAATCACACCCAGAGCAAGTTCTTATTACAACTTTTTTTCATTTTTCTATTTTTCCTCTTTTGTTTGCTTTCTAGGTTTGTTTGTCTGGTTTAGTTTAGCTTTGATTTTGCTTTTATGCTTTGGAGACAAGGCCTTGGAAATGATTCAGGTCAGCCTTGAACTCAGTATATTGCTGAGCAGGCCTGGAAATCCTCTTGCCTCAGCCTTCCAAATGCTGAGATGACCAGTATGAACAACCACACCTCACAGTCTTTTCTCTTAATGAGTCCCCTTAACCATAGCTCCTTAAGAAAAGTTTTAATAAAGGCAAGTTTCAAACCCATAAAGGACCTATCCTGTGACCTAAAGTCCGAGAAGCAGAAAGCCTCCCCAAATCCAGAACAACACAGATGGGGACTATGCGGCTTCCCTTCTCAGGAGCCACAGGGCCACACGGCCGGGGCTTCCTGGGTAAGGATGACACATTCGCTCCTCCGCGTGATCACTGGAAAATATCACTTGGTTGAAAACTGAGTACCTGGACTTCCTGTACCAGCCCTCATTTCCTCTGTCCAAGGCACAGAGGCCAACGGAGGCAATGCCAAAGACCTGGACACTCTGCCACATCCTGGGAAAGGAAGACTGGACTGGAAATGGAGCGGCAGATCTGCTGGCAGGAGGAAGGAGAGAGACGGGGTGGAGGAGAGACAGAACCAACCACCCGGGAGTGGCCCAGGGCCCAGGACCCCCGGCTGGAGGGAACGAAAGGGAAACGGAGGTACCGAAGGCTCCAAAACAATGCCTTCCAGTGGGGGCTGGAGACTGTACCCCAAGTCATTTAGCTTCACGTAAATACAACGCTGGAAACAGGTGGGGGACCCCCATAAACAGTGGGAGAGTCCCTCTCACAAAGACAGGACAAGAAAAACTAAAGTATTTTTTATCTCAGTACGTGTGTCTGAGATAAAAGAACAGGCTCATCTCATGCAACGGTGGCGGTCACGTGTCCTGCTGCCGCGTGGGGTCTGTACAGGAAGGCTCTGCTAGCGCAACCGAAACAGGCAAGCAGGAAAGGGAGAGGGCCTCCTTATCCTGCCGGAGCCTCGTCACTCTCAAGAGAGAACAAACTGATTTGGAAAAGCAAAAAGGTCAGCTCGGCACAGTGGCCCATACCTGTAACTCAAGCCCTGGCGAGGCTGAGGCAGGCGCACCGCCTTGAGTTCAAGGTTCGCCTGAATACATACAGACCTATCTCAAAAACGTTTTCTTCCACAGGCAGACTATGCCAGACTTCTTAGATGCTAGCCGAACATATCGAAGCAAAGCTACTCAACCTGGTCATAGTAACCATCTTCAAAGTGCTGGGACGCTCTTCTTTGTAAATGCACTTCCTGACTGCTGCTTGCAGGTCTGTCTGCACTACTGCTGACGTCATCTACTTCTTCTCAGAGCGTCCCACCTCGTAAAGGGTACCTAGACGTCGCCACAGCTACCTCATACCCATACGCATTTCGTCCTGTAACTAAAATGCTCCCTGCCTCATACACTCTCTTTTTAGACACTGTTTCACCATCTCTGCGATTCTCCATTACCTCGCCGTTTCCAAACTATCACACTAAAAAATGAGCCGCATTATCTGTACAACCTAACTCACTGAGGTGAGTCTATTAGTCAACAGAAAATGCACAGCAGATCGACTGGATTTTCCCATAAATGAGTCTCGCCAAGTTGTCCAGCCTGGGCTCAAACTTGGAAACCTCCTGCCTCAGCCTCCCAGAGTGCTGGGATTACAGCTGCCCAACCCACCTGCTTGACCTTTTTGCTTATCAAAAAAATCATTCCAAATCAGTGAGGGAAGTAAGACACAGGCACTACACGCTCTTTGTCAGATGAGACAAGAGGATTGCAGAAACCACACACCTGGGGTTAGGGTGACAGCAGGAAACATGGCGGCGTAAGTGAGGGGCTCTGTGGAGCTCGGGCTTTAACGGACTCTGTTTCTGCTCTGTGTAGTGAGTGAGGGGACAGCAGGGGCTGTGGGGGAAGCACAGACAGGAGAGCTTCGGCGTCTCCTGAGAAAGCTCGGCTCTTCCCCAGCAGTGGCTGTGATCTGGATCCTAGGCAGGCGGGAACAATAAATGACAACATAGCTGGGTAAGGTGGTGCGTGCCTCTGCTCCTCACACACAGCAGACTGACGCAGGAGGATCGCTGTGTTTGAGGCCAGCTTGGGCTATACAACGCTTCACAGCTGAGCTCGAGGCCAGCCTGAACTGCGTAGGGAGATTATGACTCAAAAAATAATAATTAATTGAAAAGTAAATAAATAGTCAAGATCCTGGACATTGGCATGAGAAACAGGCGTATCCCAAGTTTCCAGTTTGGCAAATCTTTATGAATCTGGAAAACCCTGATGTCGCCCAGATAGACCAAGCTTTGCCTGGTCACTCTAGACCGTGTGCCTTGGTCAGATCCTCTAAAGCATCTTTCTCTTTATTCTACAGCAGTCACAGAATTCCAGAAAATAAAAACCTCTACACTTCCACACTCTCAGGGACAGTGCAGGGGGTGACCCCCACGCCTGGGGAGAAGAGCCCAGCACCGGAACAAACTCGAGTGGATCAGGCTTGCGCTCCAAGATACTTCCGGAAGCCACCGATGCGGAGGAGCCTACCCGTGACCAGAGAAGTGGTAGGCACAGGAGAAATGCAGAAGACATGGAAGAGAAGGAGGAGGCAGGCTGCACCTCAGGACGAGCTGAAGGACTGTGATTTCCGAGGGTAAAAGGACCAGGCAAATAACACAATAAGCAGAGGAGGCTGGGCGGGGACAACCCTCGTCAGGGGTTCAGGGACGCAGAGGCACCGTACGCATGATGACACGCCTGCGGGCTCTGACAGAGACAGGGAGAAGTCTTACAGGATGGCTTCCCACAGCAAGCTCCCTCCAGCATTCCAGACAGAAGAAGAGCACAACGGAAGTGCACAAGGCTCACACCTGCATCCACTCGGCCTGAACACCTTACCCTGGCAACAGGAACAGGGCGAGGGACAGAAGGGAGCGCCCCACGCGGGCGTAGGCACCAGGCTGGAGACACAGCGCTGTCTGCTCAGAAGCCAAGTGAATTCTACACCAAGCCAAAGGCTTCCTCCTCATGGGGCAGGAAAAGCTGGTGAAGACCCAATTGCGCTGGCCTGTTGAATTACAAGCACATGACTGACCAGTGACTGCCACAATGACCAAGGACCTGCCAAGGGCTGGGCGCTATGCCACGCAGTAGGGAGGGGGCACTGCAGGGCAGAGGCGGCAGCACTCACGTATGAAGACCACAGGACGCTTCAGCTGTCTCCAGATCAACTTCTGCACAGCCCCGAACAGGACTTAAGTCACCCAAGCACCCAACAGCACAACGCAAGACCTCAGGATGGGTACAACAACTTCCTGGGGAGGGGAAGTACACCATGCAGGGCAGGTGGGCTCCTCAGGATCGGAGAGGAAAAGCAGCTTTCTCTGGAAAGCAGACTGGGCAGCTGCCTAGAAGCAGAAGAAGCAAGACCTCTGCGCAGCCACTGGGCGGGCCGTGAGGCCCACAGGAGAATCAGCCTGAGCCTTCCACGCCTGCGGATTCAGCGCTTGGAAAGGTCAACACACAGTGAGCTACAAACTCACAGAGGACACGAGATACTGATTTAATTTTCACAGCACAACTCATCAAATGGCTTTAAAAATTATTTTAGGGGCCTGGGGTGGAGCTCAGCTGTGAAGCATTTACCCAGCATGTGGAAGGTGATGGAGCACGAGAACCCTAAAATATGCACATCTGTGTTTTTAGTTCTGGGGGACCCGAAGGAGGATCGATGCTGCCAGTATTTGCAGGACCTTCTGATGACAGGGTGAAGGGTCACACCGAAGCTTTCAAAGGCTCCATTCCCTATGGAGCGCCCTGCACCTGGGGACAAACAATGGAGACAGAGGAGGTACTCAGGCTCCTGCAGGGACAGGAGGGTCAGGCAAGACGCAGGCAGGCAAGCAAGGGGAGCTCTCTTCAGGGAGGACCACCACCCCATCCACTGGGGAAGCAAGAGCCCCTAATGGAAGCCAAAGACGCAAATCCAGGCTGGCTGCATGGCAGGGGAGGCACAGGTGCCTAGAAGGGCTCCCCAGAAAAGCTGGGGGTCAGCACGTGAGGACAAAGGTCAGGACCCACTGGAATGAGGGACTGCGAGAAGTGGCTGGAGACAGGGGCTTGGGAATTCAACAGTCTGTGGGTGGAGGGGTTGCAAGATACAAAAAAGAAAGCAACCAGGTGACCCAGAGAGTGCCAGCCAGTGCTGGAAAACTGGCAGAGAAGGCAAAAGATAAATGCATTCAACACAGGTGACAATCTGCAGAAAGGATAAGTGGGAAAGACATCAGGGAAGCCGTCGGCCCATGTGGGAGCTGGACTATGAACTGGAGCCCTCACACAAGGCCCCACAGACAGCTAAGAGGTGCTGGGCTCCGACACCAGGGCCAGACGGCTGTGCTGGGAGAACGCTTTACAGCATACATGGCTGCTGGGACCTACAAAGTCAGCAGGAATGGCCCTCAAGGTGGTGACACTGGATTTGGAGGGAGACCCCTGTGTCCCCTCCTGCCTCTGTGGAGTCCTCCTTTTTCTCCTTCCCTCTCTCCTCCTCCTTTCACAAGGCTCACCAATGGCCTTGCTGCCAGCCATGTTTCAGGTGCTCACAACTCCAGGGATACAGGGCTTGGTGACACTTGCTCTAATGGCTTCTGGTCCAATGGAAGAAGCCCTCAACATTCTCCTCAAGGGTTATCCAAATCCAGCCATGCTCGGTGTGTTTCATGGTCACCTAATTCAAAAGGCACAACTGCTCTTTTTTTTTCCCCCCCTGCTAGGAACCTGCTTACAGAGATGGAGCTCTTCCTGATCAAAGCAGGACTCAAAGCTCACGTTTGATGACATCACTACGACCAAGAGTCCCTGCTCCTCTACTGGGTGGGAAGCAGGGCTGGTGGGATGGTGCTTCTGACCTGATAGCACATTCAATAGAAAGGAAGGGCAAGATGTAACCAGTGTCACTGATGGTGTCAACCTCACCACTAGCGAGCCTGGGGGACAGGAGGTCCAAGAGACCTCTGAGCTCCAGTCCCATTCACAAAATTAGCCATGGGGTAGAAGTCACTGAACACTGAAATTCACCAGGCATGCTAGCGCACGCCAGGAATCCCATCATTCAGAAGGCTGAAGCAGGAAGATCGTGAGGAATTTGAGGCCAGTCTGGCCTACACACACAGTTCAAGGCCAGTTTGAACCACAGAGTGAGACTGTCTCAAAAACACAAGCAAACAGATACATACACACAGCAAACAAACAGAAATTGCTTGGAATGAAGACAGAACTGCCCGCCAGAGCACTGGTACAGGCTCGAGCAATGAAACCATTTCCTTTCAGATTCATATCAAAGAAAGACGGAGACAGACTCAGCTCCTACTGAGGGAAAGAAACTATAGACATTAGAATAGTTAAGGAGCTGGGGCTTGGAAGTAAGAGTCCTGAATCTGAGCTTCAGCTAACTGTAATCTAACTTGGGAGTCTCAAGTCACTACAATGAGGCAGAAATTAGGCGGCGCCTATGAGCGGGCAAATGGGCAAGGCCTTCAATTACCCATATCCACCAATCAGAAAGCGCTGTCTTCAGTGGTCTGGTGAAATCGAGCAGGTTTTTGATAGGACAGCCAACCTCTGACAGTCATCCTGAAGAATGAGGACTACGAAAGACACCGGCCACTAATGCCACATTCTCTGTGGTGTCGCTCACTCTCGGATCATACTTCATTTCCCACTTGTAGCAAATATAAAACCTCACTGCCTCATTCATGCATCTTGTCCAGTTCTCTGTCCAAGACACCAAGGCCCTAGAAATCACCCACAGAACCCAAGAATCACCTAACAGGGCCATCTGTGCCAGACCATGGAACCACCCCCAGCCTCAGTTTCCTCATCTCTAAGATGAAAATCACAGTAACCACATTCACAGGGCTACTGGAAGGATTAAAGGAGTTAATGCCTGTCATGCAGTCTACGGAGTATTTGGTCCACAGATAGAAATGTCTCAGGAGTTATCTGCTAATTATAGCTGTTGCAGTTAGGGGAAATGTGTAAAAAGCCAGCACTTCAGGAATAAAAAGGTGATGTGAAAGGGCATATTAAGAACTAAAGTTGCTGCTACCTTATTAAAGTGGTCAGAAAATCTACAGTAATTCAAAGGACTCTAAATAAGAAACAGTGTTCTACTGCAGGAAGAAATGTATTTAGATAAAGCTGCAGTTATCAAGTTAGAAAGTGGCTGTGAAAACAAAAAAAAAGCTTTTCTATACAGTTCCACGCTGTGTTAATGTGCTTTTCACACCTACCAGCAAACCAGTGTCTCTTCTCTAAACAGAAGGCTACAACTGCTGGCATTCTTGGTCCTGAGCTTTGAACATGTTCGGTACTTTTCCACTGCAGTTTTGTGCTCTTGGATTTAGCAATGTACTTCACTGTTTAACAAAAATATTTATGCTCCGCAGTATTTATTGCTGCTGCATAACTGGGAGCCAGTGAGCAGATGAGAAACGTATCCAAGAGGAAACGCAGGATAATGGTGCGCAGGGCGTTCCAGGGTGCGAGGTCAGCCCAGCGCACATACTTGCCCGCACGGTAACAGGAAGGCCCATGTGGCCCCACCCTGCCGCGTCCCCTGCCTGGAATGCCAAGCGGACCTGCACCCGCTGTGGGGAAGAGCTTTCCTACAATGTGCCGGCCCCCAAACATCAGATAGATTCGCAACTCACTGGCTTCTCTTTTTAAGCAATGCCTTTTTTTTTCTTTTCTTTTCTTTCTTTTTTTTTTTTTTAAATGTATTTGGCATAGGGTCTCACTACGCAGATCAGACTCGCGGCTGTCCTCCTGGTTTTTAGCCTCCCCAGCAGTGTGATTACAGGCCTGCGCCACCACGGCCGGACTTGTTCGCTGGCTCAGAGCGCCCCGGGGGCAGGGCTGGCACAGCATGCAGGACCTGGGATCAAACCCTGGTCCCCGCACGTGCCAAAGCAGGTGCTTAGTCTGCTGCGCTATCTCGCCGGCCCTAATGCCTCTTTCCAAAAGCAGAACTAATTTTAATAACACCTACCTATAGGACCTCTCTCCTTTTTTTAGTTTTGTTTTGTTTTTTAATTTTATTTATTTATTTGTGTGTGTGTGGCCAGCTGAGCCCACCTGGGGGCGGGGCTGGCTGGCATGTGGTGCTGGGGGATTGAACCGCGGTCCCTGTGCTTTGCTAAGCTTGTTCTAAGTAGGTGCTTTAGACCACTGAGCCATCTCACCAGCCCCCATGTTTTAATGACTTTTTTTTTTTTTTTTTTTTTTTTTGGTGGAACTGGGGATTGAACTCAGGTCCTTGGTGCTTGGCAGGGAAGCACTTATTCCACTGAGCCATCTCCCCAGCCCCCCTCTCTCCTTTTTTAAAGTCCTGAGACCACCTGGGTGACCAGGAAAAGCACACCAGCAAGATTTAACTGACAGCTGAAGAGAGCTTTGGAAAGTACTAAGGAATAATGTGTCTCCAACGAGTAAATTTCCAGCATTCGGTTTCAAGTTAAGCCATAACTTGACCACATAATGGAGCCACTTTGGTAAATCACAGAAATACTATAAAACGTATTACACTACAGAAGAATGGTAGCAGGATTCCATTAATCGATCACTCAGTCAGTCTAATAGCTGTCTTTATAAGAAAACAAAAGTATAACAGTGGAGAAAAAAAAAACCATGGGAACATACACTATGATTTTGAAGATATGGAGATTTTCTTTGCTAAATAAGATCTGCAGTGGGGAACCATAACAGATGCTATTAAACAATGGTAAACTCCCATATGGCTAGAGACAACACAAAGTAGGTTAGACAATGTCAGCTGAGGGGAAAAACTTGCAAGATACCTAAGGGACCAAAAACTTAATGTTTCATGCTCAGAAACCAGATTAAAAGGATAATGCACAGGTCAAAGACACATGGCTAAGAAGCGTATGAAGATATTTACCTTACCCATCACCAGGAAAATGTAAATTTCACCATTTTTTATATTTTAGCAACCTGAACAAAAAACAATTAAGGAGACTGATCATTTCCAGGGTGTAAGGCTACACAGGTTATTAATTGGAACACACACAGGCAGACATTTCTAAGGAGAAATTTGATGCTATCTGCCAAAATTTAAGTGTCTGCGGCCTTCGACTTAATCCCTGTGCTTCCCAAAGGCTGTGAGGAGTCTCCATGCTCCCCTCACCGCGTCACTTACAATAGAGTAACCTTAGCACAGCTGGAAGCCTCCGGAGACCAGCTTAAGGGCACAAAGGGACTGAGGGACAGGTGGCTCAGAACTTGTTCAACGCTGGCCAGCTGAGTGCAGAGCAGGGCCGCACCGCGCAGGCCATCACTTGGTGTCTGAGCTGCTTTTTCACAGCGCTCTTTCCCTTCCTGCTATCGTCTGCACGTGCCCAGCCTCATGCAGGGAAGGCACAGGCTAACCCAGCAGTGGCCACGGCACGGAGAGGGAGCAGAAAACGACACCAGCACGCCGCTTCCAATTTAACAGAATCAGAGAGAGGAGAGATGGGGCAGTGGAACTGGGTGACTTTATCTTCTGTACAATAAAACTGTTACGTTTTCTTTTTGGCAGAACTGGGGATTGAACTCAGGCCCTTGCGCTTGCCAGGCAAGCGCGTATTCTACTGAGCCATCTCCCTGGCCCAAAACTGTTATGTTTTCTGCCATGGCCATTATTACTTTTATATTCAGAGACATAAGATCCATGCTTACAGTTTCATAATGAAGTGCCTGCGAGGAAACTCCAAGAAACATGAGAAAATGGCATTTATTCAAGTTACTGTTTCTGCCCCAAGGGCCAAGCCCAAAGCACAGGGCAAAGGCAAAAGTCAGAGTCCCACCCCATCCCTTCTTTCCACCCAACCCTGAGATGGTGACAGCACAGCAGACAGCTGAGTCTGAGACTGACCATTTGGAACACATGCACCCCACGCAGCACGGGGTCAGCTGTGTCCTGGGTCAAAAAGTGATGGAGCAAGGATGGAAGACTTCCTGGAAGAGGGTAGGGTTGAGCTAAGAAATCCAGAGGGGAAAGGGGAGGGGAGGGAGAGGCAGGAGAGGGCAGAAAGCTGTGTTCTTCAAACAACCTTATCACTCATGTTTTCTCCAATAGCTCTCAGCATTTGAAAATTGTCATGTTAACACTTGCTTCTAAAAAGAGGCTCACATAATAAAATATTATTTTAGGCATGATAATAAAATATATAGAAACATATCCAAATATGAGTATGTACACTTATGTATAACTTGCCTAAACAGTGTGTTTCAGAATTCTCAAATTCTAGGCCAGGCGTGGTGGTGCACGCCAGTAACCCCAGCACTCAGGAGGCTGAAGCAGGAGGATTGCAGGAGGATCAGCCTGGGCTACAAAGTCATTTCAAGGCCAGCCTGAACTACACAGTGAAACCCTGGCTCAAAATTAATTAATTCATCAAGAAAAAATAAAATTTTCAAGTTCTCATTCTCCAAAAAAACTGACCAGGCCATGAAGCTCTTCCATATAGTGCTAGTGGTATAACTTCCGTGGAACTGCTTGATAATTTCAACATACCTATAAATGCACATACCTGTTAATGTAACAATTCTACCTAATATGAATTGATTCTAAGACTAATATATGTGTAGAAAAGTTCTGTATAATTGTAAAATCTAGAAACTTAAAACTCTCATCACGGACAGGCCACAGGAACAGTGTATGCTGGTTGCGGAGAAATAAAAGAAGAGATCCTGCATATCGTGAAACAGAGTGATCAGTCACAACAGTGAACGGAAAATTGGTAAAGACAGAAAGGCTGGGGAGATAGTTCAGTAGAATAAGTGCCTACCTGGCAAGTGCAGGGTCCTGAGTTCAATTCCCGATACGGCCAAAAAACAAAAAAGAAAGAAAGAAAGAAAGAAAGAAAGAAAGAAAGAAAGAAAGAAAGAAAGAAATGTCTATGCATTTGGGTTGTGGCTGTAACACAGTGAATGTTTAAGTTTTTAAAAGCTTTGCTCAGTCAGACTCTGAGTCTTGAATCTCTCTCGGCATGGTCTTCCTCACTTTGAACACACTTCTCCCCGCATTCTCACCACTTTCTGAAGCAGTTCTGGAAGTCCTCCTTTGTGTGTTCACGAAGTGGGATCAAAAATATGGTGACTGTCACTGTCTCGCACCCTCCAACCCAAGGGCAGGCTGTGAGCCCCAGACAGAACAGCTCACCCCCGCCCCCCGCACTCACCATGCCCACCCCTGACTTCTGGCTCTTCCCCAAAGTCCAAAGCAGCAGGCTGCCCCTGTGTGCTGAGTTGTGAGTCCATTTTGGATCAGTTCAACTCACAGAGGCAACGCAACTAAGGATGCTCAGGAGGAAGGGCTTCAGAGCTGCTTCAGGAATTGGCAAGAAGGACACGAGAAGGATGTTCAAACCCAAAGGAGTTGGATCTGGAGGCCAATTCATGACAATGTGTCTTTCCCTGTAATAAATTTAATTCAAATATTCAGTATTTTCTGTCACACTTGGAATATAAACCATTCCTGAAGAATACATTTAAGGCTATAAGCAACTGACCTCTAGGAGGGGGTGCTAGAGGCTACGGAACACAGGCGGAGTAAGATTCTTCTGCTGTTGCTGTTATTTTGGGACAAGGTCTCACTACGTAGCCCAGGCTGGCTTTGATTGATCCTCCTGTCTCAGCCTCCTGAGTGCTGTGTATGTGCCACCATGCACAATTTTTTTCCACACAATCTTTCCTACTTCAAAAATCCTACATCATGTTCACCTTTCCTCATGCCAACAAAATCCAACGTAATTTAAAATTTAGCATGCCATATTTTACCTCTTCACTCCTCCCAAAACTTCTCAGCTAGCACTTCACACCAAGGCAGATTTGTAAAATTATAAGTGAGTTCGGAAAGTTTGCTACAGTTCAATTAACTGTATTTGCGCAGTGAAGTTGTTGCTCTCCATAAACTTGTCGTATTATTTCTAATTTCAGTACACATGTTTTTAAAAGAAAACTTGCTTAGGAGATGAATGTCTCAAGAGGAAGTAATGCTCAAGTTCAGTTTCATGTCTCAACACAGAAGCACGGTTCGCACCACACGACGCCCAACTCCAAGGCCACCAGGGCTCCTGCAGCGAGTCCTGCCCGCCTCGCCCTGTACCCAGCCCTAGGGGAGTGCAGGGTGTCACAGTTCACCCCCAGGGCTCCCGCTGCTGTGCGGCCCATCTTCTCTGTGAGGGTGGGTCACCATGCCAGTGTGACACCCCCGTAACGAAAGCTCCCCAGAGAGAACTTCCCCGATGGTACCACGTCACCGTCGGGGTCCGTGCTGCCAATGGTATTTGTGGCAGTTATCAAAGACACCGGGAAAAATAGCCAGAGCCTCTGGGACAAAGATGGACTTCGGTCACAGATTCAGATTTAGGAGCCTGAGATGCACCCCTCCTTTCCCTGCCAACCTCCTGGACAGGGTCCTTGCACCAACTCAGACAGTGCTCAAACCCCTGGCTTGGGCTGGGGAGGTAGCTCAGTGGCATAAGCGCCTGTCCTGGGTTCAATCCCTGATACCAAAACAAACAACCCTCCCCCCACAGCTTTCCAGCTTGATTACGGGCAGGGACCACACTCTACTTTAGGGGAGTCATGGGAGCAGAGCCATTCTTTCAGTAACAGAGAAGAAAGTCACCAGCTCGCTCTGCCACCCCAGTGCGTGACAACCCTCTCCCCCAGGGCTGAATGCTCTTCTAAGAAGCACCACGACCTAAGGGTTCAGAATCACCGAGAAGCAGATGGAAGAAATCGATGCACCACAGGTCTCACCAAACATCAGTGGAGTCAGGAGCAAACTTGGCTGTCCCAGAGGGGGCCTTGGGCATCATTTGTTACAGCCCAGCTGAGGTCTCCGTAACGAAGTTTGAAAAGAATCCAGAGCTGGCAGACGACAGCCCTGAACGACAACATCTGTGGGCCATGTGGGGCCTGAGGTCTCTGTTCATTAAGATGAAGAAAAGGCAGATTAATTCGGAAGGATGGCTGAGAGCGCGCAGGCAAAGATTCAAGGCCATCTGGCCCTGGGTAATTACTCATCACTGTTAGAAAGTATGTGGAATACTAACCAGGAAAAGCCTCATCCTGGTCAACAGGAGCTAGGAAAAAAAAATCTAAATACAGTGAAGATTAAAATGTATTCAAAACTGACACACGATACATTTTTAAGTCAACACCAAGTTCAAGCAATATGGCAAGTAATGAAATTCACCTGGGTAGAGATGCAAGACTTGTCCTTTCACATTTTAATGGCATTGCGTGTGATAGTTATTAAGCCAGGGTGCAGCTGGCCAACATAGAAAGCTTAATCAAGGAAAACCTACAAGACTGGAGATGCCATTCACGGCAGAGCTCTTGCCTGGCTAGTATGCCCGAGGGCTGGGGCCCCCTTAGGGAGGCGGACAGCAGCAACAGTAATAAAAAGAGTAATAAAGTGATAATTCAATAATTTATTATTCTGCCCAGCAAGAGCGAGGTCCCGATCCCCGGTACCACCCAAAAAAATTATTATAAATAATCAAAGTTTTAAAAATTCTACGAACAACAGTAAACTATAAACTCCTGAAGAGAAATCATCAAAGGCAAAGTGACTTGTTCACATAAAATGTTCTCCATAATAAAGCCCGGCACAGTAACATTTGAAATGATTAGTACAGCAAAAATACGTACAGAATGCATACGTGAAACAATGCTATCTTCTATCAACTACACGAACAGGATATAGCCAGGTGTCCCAGTTTTTAAACAAGAGACTAAATTGGAGGTTGCTCGCCACTGCCCCTACAGCACTGTTGGGGGAAGTGCAGACTGGTACAGCCACTATGGAAAGCAATGTGGAAAGTCCAAAAATCCAGGCTCAGAGGCCCCATTTGCCCCAGCTATTCCCCTGCTGGGTACTTTTTCAGGAGAAGTGAAAACATCATACCACAGCGAGATACGTGCACCCACGTTTATGGCAGCTCAATTTGTCTTAGGTAAATCTTGGAAGCAACCCAAATGCCCATCAACCAGGGAATGGATACAGAAGTATTTTTATGCAATGGAGTATTACTCAGCTATTTTAAAAAAGATAAATTTGAGGCT
>NW_004524593.1:16260004-16287801 GCF_000260255.1 Octodon degus
TTACTCTACTGAGCTATCTCCCCAGCCTCCTTCTTTAAATTTTTTGATCAGTTTTGCATGCTTATATCTGATAATGTGAACAATGAATTTAAAGACAACAATACACAATACAACAACCATTGCTGAATTCCTCCTATCATTTAGTTTGGTGAAGTTCTCTATCATTTCTAATTTGTTTTACTTTTTATATTCTCTTTAACAAAATAAAAACTAACATAATACAAGATTAAAAAAAAAAAAAGTTGGGGCCGGGGAGATGGCTCAGTAGAACAAGCACTTGCCTAGCACGGGCCTGAGTTCAATCCCTGGTTCCGCCAAAAAAAAAAAAAAAAAAGATAAAAAAAAAAGTTGCTCACAACTATAGTCTTTTAAAAATCCACTAGTACCCATTACTGAAAATACGTATTTCCAGTCAAAGCCTACAAGAGTAGAGATAGTGTCTGAAAAGAAAATTCCTACCAAAAGGACAAAATCCAATTAGTGAAGGGATTTAAATTTTACATTTAAATTGTGAAAAGTGTATTTTATGTACTTGGAGAAATAGCTCACTAAAAGTAAATTTAAATATAATTTTGTTTAAAATTAAATTAGTAGTGCTCCACCCTGGGGGCATGCTGAGATGGCAACTGAGACTAGGCATGGTGGTGCGCCCCTGTAATCCCAGCGGTTGGGAGGCTGAAAGCAGAAGGATCACTACAAGTCCAACCTGTGTAGTGAGATCCTGTAGATCCTGCACTAAACACATTAAAAAAAAAAAAAAATTACGGGGGGGAAAGATGTATCTGGCCCTGGCTTCAGTGGCTTCGGCCCAGGGAGTCGGCTCTGTTGTTCTGAGCCCGTGATGCAGCAGAACACCATGGCGAGAGGAGGAGGGGGTGCAAAGCTGCATGCATCATGAGAGCCAGGAAACAAAAGGGGCATTGGGGTTCCAATATATCCTTCAAGGGCAAAACCCCAAGTATCTTAATTTCCTTCCACCGGCCCCAAATCCTAGGGCTCCGCGGCCTCCCAAGAGCGCCACAGGCGGCGACCAATCCCGGAATACAGCGGCTTTGGGATCATGAAGACCCAAACCTCAGCAACATAGCACCTGGGCACATTCAGGCATCAAAGAGCCTGGACACTGGAGCTTACGCATGGAGAGAACCAAGCATCAACCCAGGCTGCCTCTCTCCCATTCTTATCTATGTGGGTGTTAATTTGGGTTTTTTTTAATTTTTTTTACATTTATTTATGTGTGTGTGTGTGTGTGTGTGTGTGTGTGTGGCCAGCTCAGCCCACCAGGGTGTGGGGCTGGCTGGCATGTGGTGCTGGGGGATTGAACCGAGGTCCCAGTGCTTTGTTTAGCTTAGCGTGTTCTAAGTAGGTGCTTTAGACCACTGAGCCATCTCACCAGCCCCTAGGTGTTAATTTGTAAATCAAAAATATAAAAACTCTAAAAATAGAGCTTAAAGCAGCAGAAAATCAACAAACAGCATTCCATTCTCTTCAAATCTCTCTTCTATTGTTTCTTGTTTTTGCAGAACCAGGGATTGAACTCAAGCCCTTGTGCTTATTCCACTGAGCCATCTCCCCGGCCCTCAAATCTCACTTCTAATTTTCTGGCTAGAGTTAGGTAGGAGTCTACAGGTAGCCATGGTATTATCTAGCCGGGAAGATGACATGACTCACAGGGAGGCTAGACCCCAAGGTCCGCACTTCTGGGGGCTGGGGGCTTTACCTGCATATGCAGAATTCCAATCTGTTTAGCACCAAGCCTATCTGCTGTCACCTCCTTCAAGGGGCCTGGACTTAGAGCTTTCTGTTACTTTAGATCCAAGGTGAATGTCACGGTGCCCACAGTAATGAGTCCCGAACTCTAACTGTACCCTGCACAGATTCCTGTTTCGGGGAAGTGTGAGAAACAGCCAGGAGACCCAGGGACCCTCGTGCAGCACTGGGAAATAGCTGTGAGGATGCTGCCCAATTCTCTTTCCACTTTCCGTGAAGCTGCAAAGTGCAACCTAAAAACCAAAGAAAAGCCCTGAATGCCCAGAGCACTCTGCCCCTCTCACAGATGTGTTGGAGGCAGCCAGCTGGGCGTCAGGCATCAGTGACAGGCTCTGGGGGACCAGTGATGGCCAGAGAGGTGCCAGACCTTGGCCACAGAGTGGCACTGACCACTCCACTCAGCGGCACATCCCCCTGGGCCCACACAGCTGACCTGGGGACACTGGATGAAGAGCTGGGGTTAGAATTGGAGGACTGCTCCCGAGGGGTATAAGGTGAACACTGACTCAAAGACAAAAAGGAAGAGGAACTAGCTCAGGGTAAGGGAGAGGCCTTAAGGCTCCCAGCCTGGAGCAAGGGGACGGGGATGGAGGCGACCATGCCTCAAGTCTTTAATTTAGCTGGAGAGGGTGTTGCCGCCAAGGACAAGGTGGGTGTGAGGACAGACAGAGGCAGTGCACTGTGTGCGTGTGTGACAGTGTCAGCTAACACACTCACTGTCGATCACGTGGCAAGATCTCAATCCCTGCAGGCAGTCGGAATTTGGGGCTAGAGCAGCACAGGAGCTCACCCTGGCTGTCCAGGCTGAGGCTGGGCTGAGGGTGACAGAGACAGGTGCCAGGTGACACCAACACCCACAGGGGGTCCATCAGGGAGAATCTTTGAAAACAGTGAACACCCAGGGAAGCAAGAGGAACAGCAGGTGGAAGGGTTTCAAGAAGGGGACACGGTCTGTGTCATCTTCAAAGGAAGTCAGAAAGGGGCCAAGAGTGGGCACCGTAGCTACTGAGGGTCGGGCCTAGGCAAGAGCAGTGGCCCTGGAGTGCCAGCCCATCAGCCACATTGCAGGGCTGCACACCGACTGGCAGAAGCGGCAGCTCTTGGAACACCCTCAAGAAAGATCTATGAAGGAAAAATCCCAACCTTTTCTAAAATACGAGCTACAGCAGTGAGACATTCCAGGCGGACAAAACAGTCAGCTTGGGAAGGAGCCCCAGTGAACTCTTCGGGGCAAATCAAGCCAGACAGTGACAGAGAAACACTGGAAGTGTGGCCCAGTGTTCTCTAGATAAAAACCACGAAGAAAGAAAATCAAGGACACACACTCGCTAAGAGGAAAGGAAACCAGGACCCTGGTCACGAGCGTGGAATCGTGCCTACCCTTACCACAAGCAGCCAGCCGGGTGACCACCAGCCACCCAGTCCCAGCCCAAAGCGGGCCCTCACATTTTTTGCTCCCTTTGTTTCCACCTTGTTCCAGCCTGCCTGAAAAGTACAGTCAACAAGAACTGTCACATGTGACGAAGCAGACCGAAAGGATGGGACTGCTAAGGAGAACACAGCTTGCTTCATGTCGGCTACATGGGATCATTTCAAATGGGTCTCTCACCGCACAGCTGTGTTCAGGTTCAACAAATAGAACATTCAGCAGCAGTCGTTCCACTAGTTTCTAAAAGACGGCAGACTATTCATGGACACCACCTGCTTTCTTTGCAAAGCATGAGTCATAAAACTTCTAGGCCCTGTAAATTGTATTTACAAAAGGAAAAAAAAATAAAATAAACCTCACAGCCCTGCACATTGAAAAGACTAAGCTATGCAAGGTAAATGGTCTAAGTCAAAGGTAAGGAATGGTTAACCATTACTCGCCATGGGCACCAGGTCTCATCAAAGATTAGGCGCACGTATGGTTTGCTTCAGAGGTTAACCATTAACCAACCAGCTAACGATGCTCCCAGCAAGAATTCCCAGCCCTCCGCGCCACAAAAACCAGCAAGGCAGGAATTCCTCCCATTTCTAAGGCCGCCAGCAAGGCTAATCCTGCTCTGGTTTCCTCCATCAGCAAAGAAAATGAGCTGTCTGGCCCTCAACTTACAACCTGCTCAGTGACTGTTGAGTCAACAGGGGTTCACCCGGAATTATGAAATCCTGGAGTGAAACACTCAAGAGATATGTATAGGTAGCATCGTGAAACTCTGAAACTACAAATTTACTTTCATGGAGTTTAAATTCACCCTCCTCCAGGATTGAAGGACCTATTTAGTTATTTATTTATTTATTTGCTGGGGTTTTTTGTTTTTGATTTTATTTATTTATTTATTTATTTATTTATTTGAGGTGCTAGGGATGGAACTCAGGGCCTCAGCTGGCTAAGCAGACACCTAACACTAATGCTACATCCTCAGGCTCAAATGTGGAGACTTCTGACATTGCTATTATTTTCACCGGGTTGACCCAACCAATTTTCTTTTGTTTGCCAACTCATGACCCACTAATGAAACAGAAACATAACTGAGAGATCGCTGGTGGACGTTTTGTACGCAACCGCTGCTGTTCACCAGTCCTAAGGACATCAGTCTCTGCTCTTGTCAGATGGCTTTAGTTTTCTAAACAAATGCTCACAGTTTGCTCTGCTTTCTTCCTTTCTCTTGCCCTCTGTGCAGCCCTCATCACAAAAAAACGTAATCCGATTCCACAGGAAAGTGTTCCAGGGATGCACACGAACTCCTCTTCTAGGACAGAGCTGGAGGCCTCCTCCGCAGGTTTCCACCTCTCTGGATGCGTCTGCACCGGCTGCACACAGCAGGCACTCGGCAAACTGATCCATTCCCAAACAGAGCCAGAGGCCTCAGGTTCTCAGCTTTAGTTTCTAGCTCTTTAATAAGTTTGCAAGTTAGGCTCGTTAAATAAGCCCTTGCATCTCTGAGAAAGAAGAATACAACCACCCTGAAAAGATTTTCTTCTATATGCAAGCAATAATTTAAAAAGTATGTTTTTACAACTCTTGAAAGCTCACAGGCTTAGAGCTACTAAATTGGAAGCCAAAAACCCAAACAGTGGTCAGTAATGTGCAGATGAACTGACCCAGGACGCTCACAACACTCGTCTCGGGGAGAAGTGCAAATCCAAGCCACAGCAATGGCTACCACTACCAAAAATCGCAAGACAAGGGTTGGCGGGCTGTGGCCATCATCTTCTGCACTGCTGGGAGGAGCGCAGGATCACGCTACAGCTGTAAAAATATGACGGAAACCGAAAACTTGATTTCTTATAGAGTCCAAGCACTCCCAGTCTGGGTGCACACTTGCACACCCTTGTTCACAACTGCACAAGGCTGGAAAACCCCTCAGATCTGCCAACAAAAAAGCAACCAACACACCGTGGCCTCTACATGCCGTGGAACATCATTCAGCACTAAACAGGAAGGAACTCCTATCACACGCTAACCACGGAGTAAAATAAGTGCTCTGTTTTCTCAGATTCTGAATTTGACTGCTTGGCATCCATTCATCACAGCACCAATTATATTAATGATTTTTTTTTTTTTTAATTTGTACTTTTGTGAACTGTTTGGCCTGACTGAGTGGGGAGAAAGTGCCTCCGGCCCCGGTCAATTCTCAGAGCTGGTATTCACACCCGCATCACAGCATCTGCTTCATGTGCAAACTAAAGAAGTAATTCAGTTCCCACACAGCCAAACACCAAACGCGCATACCTGTGGATCACGCCTAGTTCAAAGCCAGCCTGAGCCACACGCCAGCCTAAACCACACAGCAAGAGCCTGTCTCCAAACCAGGCCAGTCAGTGTTCTTAAGTCATCCCAGGGCAGGTACCGGACCCCTAGAGACAGTCCCTAAACCTCAAGGCACACCACAATTATCCAAATCTGCTCATTCCTTCATCTGGGGATGGAAATAAAGACTCCGTGCTTTGCTCTCCTGACCCCACAGGGTCTGGGTGTCCGGTCCTCCTGGCCCCGGTAGGTATACAAATTTTTTGATGAAAGACGCCCCCCACCACAACCAGCACTCCATATGCTCCATAAATTAAAATCCTTCCAGCTCCCCAGATAAGCCAGGCACCCCAGAGAAACGCTATGATTCCACCCTTAGCAGGGAGTTTTCCAAAGTAGTGTAACTCTGGACAGAAGAGCCTGGGGGTCCTGAGGCTGGAGGCAGAAGGAAACAGAGACTGCGTGATGGCTTCTGGAATCTTAGTTCTGGGAGGTGAAAACGTCGTTGGGGATGGGCATCAGGCTTAACACTTAAAAGCAGGGAAGAGGGCTCATTTTGTTGTATGTCTTCTATTACAGTTTTTCAAGTCAAAAATATAAAATAAACACAAAACACCCTCTCCAGGAACCCTGCTTTAACACCAACTCCAACTAAAAGGATTTATGCTGCGCGGTGCATCTGGCTTGGGTGCTTGGTTGGAAGGTGGTCTGGTCTAGGATAAGACGGAGCAGAAAGTGGACAAGGTGGTCAGGAGGAGCAGGGGAGCAGAGGCTGCAAGCCATCGGGCGGCTGGGACATGAGAGATCTGCCAACAGGCTGATCTACCAAGCACCTACCATGTGCCCGAGCCTCTGAGCCACCCTGCACAGTGGTACGCACCCCAGACTGAGGGTGCTGCTTACAGCCGAAGGTCCCCAGACCGGTGTAGGGCAGCTCCATGTAAACATCAGAAGATGTCACACACGAACGCTTCCCATTCGCTCCAGCAGCAGTGCTGTGAATTTCAGCCCAGAAGCCTTGTAGACGACCATGGCGCCCAGGAAGTCCTCCGGCTGGCCACTGTCTCGCCTCCTCCGCTCTTCTCCTGCCCTCTCCCGCCCACACCTGCAGACATCTGAGTCTCTAACCTGCACCAATCTCGTGCCTGGTCCTCCGAGTCAGACCTCCTGAAGCTCGAATCCTGCATCAGCCACTATGAGCTACTTGATGTGAGCTAAAAGCTCCCTGCCTTGGTTTCCTCAAGGGTAAACTGGGGTCATAAACGTGGTGGTTATTTTATAGGACTGTCTCAGACTAAGTGAAGTCGTCACGGCACTTAGCACCACACGTGGCGAAGACACCACCCTCGTGCTTGAATACTTCATTATTTTTTTTGCCGCGAATACTCTAAGTATAGCCACCACCAGCAACACCAGCATGCTCGCGATTGTCATTATTGCGAGAAAAATTAAAATAAGGTGGGAATTCAAGGATATGTCCTCCCACCCCCTTTTTTTGGGGGGGGGCAGAACCAGTGATTGAACTCAGGCCTTTGCGCTTGCCAGGCAAGTTCTTATTCTACTGAGCCATCTCCCCGGCCCTAACCTGTCCCCTTTTGAACAACTCCCCTCCTGGAAAGATGCCCCCTATTTTCTTTTCTGGAAACCCAGGATAACCTTGAGAGCTGACTCTGGAACCCAAGAGGGTCTTTTATCATCTTCTCCAAATTCCACCGCAGCACAAACAGCCAATATATAGCCGCAGGGAGCAAAGTTAACATTGTGAGGCTGCTCCGAACAGGACAAAGCACATCCACTTTAAAAGGCGATAAACCCAGTGCTTCCAAGCTCTCTGCAGGGATACTGTGAACAGACCACGGTTTTAAGAAGTGCTCCATACATGGGCCCTGCTGGTCATCAGAACCACCCCGGCCAGCCACCCACCATCCACAGGTGGGGTATGTTTTTCTGATTGCCACATGGGCTTAGAGCAGCCATCCTTGGGCAGGAATGCAGGTTCCAAGGCTACCCGAATAGGAACTTCGCTCCCCTGAATCTGGGGTGCCTTAAAGGAACCCTAATCTTAATGTATTCCCAAGGAGGGAGCTCGCTAGTCTGAGAAGGGACTGATGCAAGCCAATTCCCCATCATCTGATGGAGTCCTCACCCCCAAAGCCCAGCTTGATGGAGGACCCCAAGAGTCCCACAGTGTATCCCCGAGACCCTCGCCTTTGGAGGGGAAGACGGCCTCCACAGAGCAGATGCTCAGACCAGAGGACCCAGGGCCCCAGGAGACAGCAGACACGGCTTTAGTCACGCAGCACACAGAAGCCACTATGCCTGCCAGCCCTCCTCCGTCAGCAAACGCTGCTAGCTCCTCCACTTCCACAGCAGTGCCAGGAGGGCCCCCCGCCCCAGCAAGGGGCAATGGACGCTTCCCCTAAGATGGACCCCCACCAAGGCCTGGCCTTCCCTCCACGCCCAGTGACCAGCTGACGACGAAAACCCAGGAGAAAAGGCCTCGCACCAGGGACGGGGAGACAAGGAAGACTCTACACCCCAGTTAGCAAACGCAGTGCACTGTTAGTTCCATAAAGGAATTCCTTTTCACTTCCTTCTCTCGGAAAAGTTACATTTGGCAAGTGGCAGCTTTTCCCAGCCACACTGCCACCTGCCCTACCAGGGCCTCAACCTGGATGGGGTAAAGAGCGTGGTCTGCAACTTTTGTTTTTTGAGACAGGGTCTTGCTATGCAGTTGAGACTGGCCTTGAACTCACTTTGTAGCCCAGGCTGGCCTCAAACTCCAAATGATCCTTCTGCCTCAGCCTCCCAAGTGCTGGGATTCCAGGTATGGCCAGCCCTCCTGGCTGTATGTCACTTCTGCCAGCAGCTCTTCACAGCTGGCCCTACTCCCCATGAACCCCTCTTCCACAGCACTGAAAGCGGGAAGCGCATAGCCAGCCCACCCAGAGAAGCCAGGATCCTCCTACCCACGGCCCTCTGCTTCACAGAAATCGACTGAGAAGCAATTCATTCACTGCCCTCCGCAGGCCCACGGTGACCACTATGCTGACCCCACGGGCCCACGTCGCAGAGAGCAGTCCTGTGGACGCGCGCCAGGCAGCCAGCGCTCCTGCCGCAGAGGGCGGACCAAGACACACAGACTCTCCCGCTGGACATGGTTCTCGCCGGATTAGCACCAGGGCAAAACAAACATAAAAAACTGTGTTTGAAGTTACCTATCACTGAATGCTCACCCGAGCAGTGTGCGGTACTCCCAGCACTGTAAATATTTATTTTCCTTGGGAACAGATTCAAAGGAAACAGAAAGGCTGTTTATGTTTGAAAACACTGAATTAACTTTGACACAAGAAGGGGAAAAATAAGACCCCACAGTGAGCCAGGCAGGTACTAACCATCCCGGCTAGGAAAATTCTAACTTTTTTCACCTCCTGGCTGGAGGGTGATTCCTGCTCCCCACCATAGCCCACAGCCTCCTGGGCCTCCCACTCCTCACAGCCTCCAACATCCGGGACTTTAAGGGATCTTGCTCCTCTTCTCCTAGCTCACAGCATTTCTCTCCTCCACCAGGGGCCTCTGACTTCCCCTTCCGCCCCAGGCTCCATGCTCCCTGCGGCAGCCTCTGCTGAGCCCTGTCCATGCTGAGCTGGTGTCCTGCAAGTGCCCAGCGCCAAGCCTGTGCCCAGCTCCCTGGGGAGGCACAGGGTGACAGCACTACTTCTCCTGCTGAAAAGCATTACGCTGAGACCTACAGAACCCAAGTGGAGGAGGCCAGCTGCCCACCTACGAAACGTGCTATGGTGAACAGCGAGGCCTGCTCAGTAACAGTACTCAGAGGTATCAAAACCACTGAACCAGTAAGAGGGGGCTCGTCCAGCCCAAAGGTTGCGTTTCAGCCCCAACGCTACCAAAAAATTCTCTCTCTCTCTCTCTCTCTCTCTCTCTCTCTCTCTCTCTCTCTCTCACACACACACACACACACACACACACACACAATTCTTAACCACCTGTATCCCAAAATCTTTATCACAGCATTAACCAGACAGCATACGTGAAAATACGCAAGAACACACCAACGCAGTGAACATCTTTCTTCTAAAATGGAAAGGGATTTAAAATACAGAGGAGAAAGAAAGGAGATTTTACATACAGAAAGCTTATAATGAAGTCCTCTAAAGAAGACATTTGAAATATATTTTTTTAAATTAGTTGGGTGTGATGGCACACGTCTGTCATCCCAGCACTCGGAAGGCTAAGGGAGGAGGATCCTTGTGAGTTTGAGACCAGCCTGGGTTACAAGGTGAGGTCAAGGCCAGCCTGAACTGTACAGCGAGACCCTGTCTCAAAAAGACAAAAATAAATACATAAAAAACAAAATTTAGAAAATTCTCTAAAGAAAGGACAATGCTTTAGCACCTTCTCCTGATGCTTTGCGGCCCCCTCCCTGCCACCTGGGAATGGCAAGCAGTAGAGGTTTGTCAGGAGACTGGATGGGGTGCTGTAAGCGAAGACGCAGCGCTTGGACTTCTCTTCCTGAGAGTGAAGTTACAGGGCCCAGGAAGCAGCTCACTGGCAGAGCACCTGCCAGCACTCTCAAGGTCCTGGGTTCAATCCCTGGAGTCACAAGGAAAAAGAATTAAAAAGGAAAAGATTGCTTCGGGGGGAGATGGAGATGTTGGCCATTTTCACCTCACTGAAATAGGACCCCACTGTACTAAAACCACTACTGCCTGTACCAGAACTAATCAGAGACTCCCGTGGTGGCTGTGAAGACAATCATATTCATAATGTGTAAGTCATATCCCCAGAGTGATAATAACCTTTGCGCAAGAAGCAGATTAACTATCACATCCCTAAATGAGACTTAGTCTGGCTGTTTGATCGAACGCGGTCTTCCCCACCCTCACTGCAGTACAGCACACATTTCTCGAGGAAAAACAAACAGCAGACAGCGATCGAACTAGGGATTTATTCATGCGGAGTGCATGAGCCTCCCAGTGACCCACCTGGAGAGTGGGCCGTGGGTCCCGGTGAGAGAAAGCAAGGAAGGGGGCGGGCTCTTGGCTACTGGTGCTGCCTCTACCTACAACATGGGGGCACAGTGCAACATTTATGTAAAGTTGTATTCATCTAAAAAGAAACTAAAGTACCATTAAAAAGCTACTGTGTCCTCCCAAAAGAAAACTTTACCTTCCAGTAACAAAGGACAATACATGGCAGCCTCTCGCAACGGTCTGTCCCGAGTTCCGTCTGATATTCTGGGTATGTTGGTTTTAAGTCAGATCCCTGGGTAATCTGATCAATCAATGCCTTTAAATTTAAAAGATAAAAGAAGAAGAAGAAGAAAAGTCTTCAAGATGAAAAAGGGAGGCGCGCAGCCAGGACATCAATCGCTGCTGCGCCGGATCACGGCCCTCACCGGCCCAAGCTGAGGCTGCGCTCCACCGCGCCCACGCCTTGCAAGAGCTCGCTGGCCTGCAGAGGGCCCAGCCCGCACCTTCCCCGCAGAAGGTGCTCCGGATGCCCACAGGTCTATCACAAAGTGACCTCACTTTCTGCTACACACTGGCACATTCCAGAGATGGCTAAAACAAAGACCCTCCCAAACAGTCCTCTCCCCTTTTCATCTGGATATCCAAGAGCTCCTATTTGTGCGACAAAGACTAATTCTTATTTACTCATTAAACCAACCCTGCCTGGAGGTAACAGCACCACTCCATCGACTGCTTTTCTAGTAGCACGTTAAAGGAAAGCTGTTTCATATTAATCTGGATTATTAACATCCACAAAAAAGCTTAGTCCTCCTATCTTTTATTCAATGAAATCTTTTATTCAAGACATAAAAATAAAGAGTCTGGCGTGGCAGTGCTTGTCTGTCACCTTAGCTATTCGGGAGGCTGAGTCAGGAGGGTCACACGCTGCAGGCCAGCCTGGGCCACTCAGCCAGACCCTGCCTCAAGAACTTTTGCGGATATGTAAAAATGGCAACAATAAAAATGACAACCTGAGAGGGTCTCCGAACACTTTTGTTTCCCATCAAAGTGTGGCAACCAATGATACCAAATCTACTCCAAGATGGAAAACCCTAAATATACAAGTGACAGATGAGAAGTTTTAAGTGAAGAAGGATTTTTCTTTTAAAGCATGAAAAAGATTCCATAAACCAGAATTCAAATGCTGCTTCTCACCTGCAAACTAAAGGTAAAAACATCAGGTAGTCCCTCCCACCTGCATGGTGGGCTCAGGATGGTCCTAGGGACACCCCTCATGGACCCACAGACCCCAGGAGCAGGGGCAGGCTCTATAGAGCACCTCCACCCCATCCCCCAGCCCCCATGAACCTACAGGCCCTGCGCTTCCCTCCCACCAGCCCCGCCAGCCCGCCAGACATGCAGAATTTACTGGGATCAGCTTGTGATTAAGTGCCTTGTAAATAAATACAAAACTTTTCACTAGTTCCCTCAAATGGTTTACGGCCTGACCTCCCGCTTGGAGGTTACACTGCCAGCTGGCAAAAGAATGATAAGCATTCTGTTCTCCCCACCTGTTCCTAACCCCAGGCCAGGGTTCCCTTACACGGGCCCCCTTTGCCTTTTGTAACACAGGGGAAAATAAAATGGATCAACGGAGGCTGCCAGCGCACATCTCACTTCCCAGAGGGAATTTTAGTCATCTGTCACTCTTCTAAACAGAAACAGAAAATGACATCCATCTCTGAAAATCATAGTTTACAAAAACACAGCTCAGTGCAGTGTGCAAAAGAAAAAAAAAAAACAAAAAAAAAAAACATTTTTATGAAAAACCGCATGAATCGGTAAAAACAAAAAGTTCCTCACGTATGTGCCAGCCTGACACTAAGACCCTTCCTCTGGGCGCATGCGCAGGTGTGCTGCTCACAGAGAAGGCCTGGCAGCCCCACCGGGGCAGAAAGGACCGGGCACCACAGAGTCCTCTCTGACACAAGCACACAATTAAACAGCAGATCCTCAGAGAAAACTGTCGCAAACACTAAACGGATGACAAGGTGAACACACAAAAGCAAGAGAAATCCACTGTGAGAACTATGCAAGGTGGGAAGAGAAGCCCTCAGGGAGAAGGTGGGCGTCATCATGTGGATCTGAAGTGACCCCGATCCAGTCAACCGCACAGGCTGGGCATCGCTAAGCTGAACACACAAAACACAAAAGCCATTGGCAACCCAGGAAGTCTCCAATGTTAGAGAGTTCAGGCTTTCATATTTTCAGAATAACGATGCTCAACTCAAAGTTAGGCAAACACTCTTAGACCTGGAAATCTGAGCTGCCCAGAAGAAACTCAGCGCTCTGGATTAGGGTCACTTGCTTACCCCATACTCCCTTTCCAAAAGTAACCTGCAAGATGAGTCACCAACGATAGCTCATCCAGTGGACTCAGGGAATTAATTACCTGTATTGGGAAAAGGACACACAGTGTACCAGCACCCAGGCGGACAGGGTAACCGTGGAACAGACAGGCTTCTCGGGTTAGGAAGCAGCTGGCTGCCTGCTCTCCTGTAGATTAGGCCAGCATAAAAAGCAGTGAACATTCCTGGAGTCTGAGCTTCATGGTGATGAGCAGAGAAGGCTGCTGGGAAACTCAGCTGGCTGACTGGAGACAGAGGAACAGGGTAAACGAACAGGGAGACACACACACACACACACACACACACACACACAGGAGAGGGAAATCTTATCAGGTGCAAGGTGAGGCCAGAGGAGTCGAGGACCAGGACAAGGCCAGCAGGAGCACGAAGCTGCAGAGCTGCAGCTGCTCGAGAACTCTGGAAAGCTGCAGTGGCTACTGGACCAGGACGATGAAAACTCTTCTCACTTTGGAGGTTCAGCCATATTCTGCCAGGTGCAGAAATTGATGGAGCGGAACACAGGTGTGACCCGCATTAGAGCAGCACTGTCCTCGCACCTGTGTCCCGGGCCCACAGTCTCCACAGGAACACACTCCGCTCCCTGCTCCTCGGACCTCCCCATGTTCCCCTACATCCCTCATTCTTAGTCTCTCCTAAGCAAGAAAGAAACCGGGAAAGGACTTGGGGCCGGCTCCTTGGATCTGACAACTTGGGAAACAGAGGGGTGGGGTGTTGAGTGCAATTTCAGGGAAAACAACCTGATCCAGGGTACTCAGCAGGCAGGTGGCTCCGAGCCCGGCCTCCTGCTGGGGCTGGCCAGGACCCTCACCCGGCCACGCATCACTGGGGCTGGCATCTGGTTTGCACCACGAAGCTGTACTTGCAAGTCTGGCTAGATCTGTGGTATGCAAGGAGAGCAAGACGGCTTCTGCTGGACGGCCAGGAGCCTAGACACCAGCAGGGCCACTGCCGCCGGCAGACCAGAGCCTCATTCAGAGCTGGGGGACGGCTCCCCCCGCCCAAGACGGGCCTCCAAGGGCAAGAGCACCAGGGGTCTTCAGGGCAGCAACGGTGCAGAGAAAGCAAACGGGAAACTCCCATCAGTGCAACACACTGCCAGTGTGCTTGCGTCGAGAATGAAACTAAAAGAGGATAAAAGCCAGTTATTCAGAACAGAAAGTTAGCAACATAAAAATTTCCTTTAAAAAAGTAAGGAAGTGTTCAAAATACAGAATAAGCATCCCTCATCCAAAAACTGAAGACCTGAGCTGCTCTAAAATCTGACACTTTTTCTGAGTACTGCTGAATTTTGGAAGATTTTGGATTTTTGGATTAGGGATGCTCAACAATAAAGGCTCTGTGAATATTCCATAATCTACCTCCAAAACCTGAGACTTGGAGTCCCAAGCGCTTCAGACCAGGGCTATTCAATCTGCAGGGGATGACAGGGATGACAGCTCCATCCCGGGAGGTCTGTTTTCTCAGTGGCCTCCTCTCGAGACACCCCTGGAGTCTCAGCTCTGTTCCTGCCTGCAAATATCTCCCGTTCCAAGCTGCGCCCCCAATCTTTGCTCCTGTCTGTCACATCCTGTGGTCTAGACTGGCAATTTCCTGTCCAGAGTTTGCTGTTATCCCCCACGTGTCTCCCATTACTTCCAAGTTAAGTTGTGAAACTTCCAACACAAATGAACACACTATGTGCATTTTAGAAAGAAATCCGCCTCCGAGGTGTCAGGTAAGTGGAAGCTCTGGAGAGGCTGCAGTTCCCCATACGAAGCAAGTCCCGCAGCTCAGAACCAAAGAACCACAAAGGTGGTGAGGAGAAACCAGTGGCGACCAAGCAGAAGCTACAGCCAGCCGCGAAATTCCAATACACCTCAGGCCCAGAGGACTTCTGGCCTCTGACTGTGCAGCACCTATTGAACACGACCATAACAAATGTCTGAAAACACAGCCACAAAATTCATATTAACTTAAATGCATGTTAAAGCAAGTAAACTGGCTACACGGTCACCCCATTTTCCATGGGCAGGGTCAAAGGTCAGCACAACAGGACCACTGGAATACAGCGTACTGCTGGTATCCCTACAAGACTGAAGTTTCAATGTACTATTTAAATTTGCTACTGGAAATCTTTCCCTGGACAAAAATAAATCTGAAAACTAGTAGCTTCTTTTGGGAAGAGTAAAGCACAAGAGGTTTCCTCTTTGGCTCTGAGCACAAACTCAGCTGCAAAATGAAGACAAGGAGCTTTCTGGAAGGAGTGACTTTTCTAATGGTGTGGAACCGGGACCCGGGAACCCCACTCTACTGCACCAACCACCTCAGGACAAAGGCGGGGAAACTGAGTCACGGGCTGCTAAGTCACGGCCTGACCCCAGAAGCTCTGGTGAGCAGCAGAAGCGGCCCTCCGGTTCCTGAGATTCCACAGCAGGCCCTTTCCACGGACCCTGTAGCTGGGACAGGGCAGCCACAGAACAGGCAGAAACTCCAGAGGACAGCAGCTCTGAGGGGAGTGCTGCAGAAAAGACTCCCAGCGGGGGCTACGGTCTCCCCTTGGCATGCAGGATGGCTTCTGCCAACAAGAAAAGGACTAGACTCAAGCTGGAATCAGGAGTGCACCCAGCCGCACTGGCTGTCCTACGCTGTTCCAAACTCGCTGGCTGCTGCTGAGAATTCAATGTCTGATTCAACTCTCAGCAAAACGCACGCCCCAAGGAGACTCTTTTTAGAATCTGGAATAAGGACTCACAGTGCCCAGATATCAACTGGGGAGAGGGGAGGGATGGAAAGGGACAGGGACAGGGAGGGCAGCAGCACGCGGAGGGGGCAGCAGCACGCGGAGGGGGCAGCAGCACGCGGAGGGGGCAGCAGCAATACCCCTCCAGACCCAGGAGGGGGTGGAAGCCACGGGCGACCTGAGGCCCCTGCTCATGGGCTGAAGTTCTGACATCTGGGCTCCGTTCTTTCACGCTGCCTTCTGTGTTCAACCAGGAGTGACCATGCCGAACTAGACACTGGCAATAACGAGGCGAACTGTTGGGAGGACCAGGCCCATCAGTACACTGTCAAACACAAAGACCACTCCCTGCCTGGGCCTGGCCACACAGCACGCAGAAAGCCTGAACGAAGGAAGTGCGACGGCCCTAGCTGTCGTATGAAAGGAGGAGGCTCTCGCATACACTTCCATGGCCTAAACATTAATTACACTTTTAATTCTTCCTTTAATTCTTTTTTAAACAAGGGATTAAATACAGGGCCTCACATGGCCTCTCGCCCACTAGCCACGTGCCCTCCTGCTGAGCTGCATCCCAAGCCCTTTTTATTTCATCTTAATTTTGAGACAGCAATTCACTAAGTTGTCTAGGCCAGCTCTGGACTTGTGATCCTCCTGCCTCAGCCTCCCAAGCAGCTGGAATGACAGGCGCGCCCGCTGCATCCAGCAATGCCTCCTCTTTGAGCATTCTTATTTTAGTCACCCACAACTGCTACTGTCATAACAGTACTTCCTCACAAGAGATACATATTCAAGATTCCGAGCAGTCGTGGCTAAGGAGCGAGCCACCCTGCACAGCGGCACCACGAAGCAAGTGCAAGTAGGAGGTAGTGGGGGGAGCCTGCAGGCTGCAGCCATAAGCAGCCAGTGGCTTTTAAATGTCTCTTCTTGTCATATCCTTTAAAAATACTCCTTTAAAAACCTACAAAGAATATTTACAAATCAAACAGAAAGGCTCTTCTGTATATTAACCTGGAGCATTTCTGTTTACTCTACGCCCAGTACCCTGTTTTTCCAAAAGATGCACCTACACTAAAGTTGGCACTTTATAAGTCAATGGGACCTCAGCTTTCAAAGGAAACTGGGTACAGTGGCACACACCAGCAGTCCCAGCTGGTCCTGGGTGGAGGCAGGAAGACTGTGAACTCCAAGCCAATGCGGGCAACTTCGAGAAACCCAGTCTCAAAATAAAAGGGCTGAAGAGACAGCTCAGAACTAGGGACCTAAGAGTGCCAGGCCCTAAATGCAACCCCCAATACAGCGAAAAGAAGGAAGAGACGGAAGGAGAAGAGGCACTGGACAAACAAGGAACAGGAAGGGGAAGAAGAGGGGGAGCAGAGAGGGAGAAGGAAGAACAAGGAGGGTGAGAGAGAGGGAGAAGCAGAAGAAATAGTCCACAACGAACTCCAGAATGACTTACGTAAAATGAATTGAAACTAAAGGAAAACCTAGGGGCTGGAGAGATGGCTCAGTGGTCTAAAGCACCTACTTGGAACAAGCTTGGCAAGGCATCAGGGACCGCGGTTCAATCCCCCAGCACCACATGCCAGCCAGCCCCGCCCCCTGGTGGGCTGAGCTGGCCCCACACACACACACCACTCTCTCTCTCTCTCTCTCTCTCTCTCTCTCAAATAAATAAAAAATAAAAAATAAAAAAAAAAATAAAGGAAAACCTGGATGGGGAAAACTCCAGGCCTCAGGACGGATCTATGCAAGGTGCATCTCTGCGCCACAGCCTAGCCCTGCAAGTTCCACTAACGCTCAAACTCCAGTGTCTCTATGTTTATTTAAAAAAAAAAAATAGTCTTAGCTATTATATTATCATACTTCCCTCCCTTCTCAAGAAGTGGGCATGTTTCCGGGTGCTCTACATTGCTCTTGCTAGGGGATATGTGAATGCCATTTATGCTAATGATCTGATGAGAATCAAGTATTGTAGAGGCCACGAAGGCAAGCATGGCTTAAATTTAGACTCCTAGAGTGCTCAGGGCTAGCACTGGAAGTGAGCTCACGCCCCGCCTGAGAGAGCGAGTGATGAGCCAGGCTCCCACTGCCCTTGGCATTCAGGTGTCCCCCAACTTGCACATTACCTCACATCTGCATCTCAGTTTACTAAGTATTTTATCCTGACTCAATTAAAATGTGTCACTGTCCCCTTCTATGTACTCTTTCAAACTAAATGATTCCCACATTTGAATAGATGTTAGAATATGTCAAATAAAACTTTATTTAACAACAACAAAAAAAACCACTTCTCACATCCTCCAGCAACCAGCCACCACCCCTGTTCACACAAACTCCAGCTCACGCACTGGGGTCTGGCTGCAGAGCTGATGGCGTCTCCTGTACGTGTCACCCTCGTTTCCTGCGGAGCAAGCGGTGCCCGGGCCGTGCGGAGCACAGAGCCGATTCTGGGGGACGCTGTCAGTCCCTTGCTAACCAAGGTGGGAGGCATGTGCACGCACAGGAGTTGCAAGATCCGGTTCTCACCCCCCAACTCCACGAGTGCCTCCACGTGGGCCTCCCATTGTGCCCCACGTACACACAAGTGCCAGGTCTGCCCGGGAGCCCTCCTGCCTCTGCAGTCTGAGAGCTTTACCTTCACCCACAAAGACCTGGGCCTCCCCCTACACAGCACTGTGTTTAAGAGGAAGCCAGAGACCTGCCAGGCGCAAGTAACCTGACACTAGCAAAGTAACCTTGCCAGAGGGTGCACTTGGTAACAGACAGTTTTTGTTTTTAGTTTGGGGGTGGGGGGGACCTGTAGGAAGACACACTGGCCTTCTTCCTATAAGCCATACAGCAAAAGGCAAACCTGAGAACTATGGAATTAAAAGCCACCCAATACTACACAAGAGAACAATAATAAATCTCCTGTCTTAAGACTCTAAAATATGCAATGAGACTCAGTAATTTGAGTAGGTTTGGTCATGCGCCGAATTCCATAAGGACAATGACAATTATTTCATTCACATAAAAGTTATAAAAATCTGTATCGAGGATATGTTTTGGTTTTCCGCTGTTTTACTTTACTGTAAGAACAAAGATGTATAAGGAGTAGTAAGTGGAAAAAAATACGGGGTGAAGAAAAACGACAGGATGAGAATAAGTATTTTTAACAGATACTAGAAAGAAAATTACTAGTGGCCCTTGTTTTATTCTATACAATAGATGAATGACAATATAATGGGTGGTAAAAACGTTGGCCTTAAAATACTATCACTAGTAAATTCAAAACAGAGAGCAACAATGAAACTAGGAAACAGCACACTAAAACCCAGCACTAGCAGGGTCTGAGGAAAGTTGTGCACTTAAATATTAACGATGGCCCTAAAAGCTGATAGCCTCCCCTGCAGGGACAATCTGGCCACGTGTAACAAGATCTGTGAGCAAGGCCCACCCTCTGCCCCCTCCCCTACCTACTTCTGAAACCATACCCGAAGGAAATTCTCTCCAAGGAAAATAAATGTCATTTGTTCAACCATGTTTATAGTAATGTTATTTATAACTGTTCAAATTAAAAATAATCCAACTAGCAAGCTGCAAAAGAATAACTACTCCAACTGCAGCATAAAATGGGATTACTGGTGGCAACTCTTCGCTCCCTTCCTACCAATATCCCATCTGAATCACCTGCCTTCCTTTGCTGGGACCAAACGCCTGACATCTACAACTGGAGGAGGTTGGGCTTATTCGGGCTCACGAAGGTCCCGTCCACGGCCAGCTGGTGGCCAGGCAGACGCTGCATGGCTGAAGCAAACCTGCTCGACCCTGGCAGACAGGAAATGGGAGACGTGGGGCTCCAGAGAGCAACGGAACCTTCAAAGGCATCAGTGCCCTGTGCTCCACCTGGGCCCACCCACCCGAGCCTGTGCAGTTGGGGCCATCAGTGGGTGAGCTCGGTGGTGAGCCCTGCAGCACCCAGCTGACCCGATGGACTTCCAAAACCCCGCCTCTAAGCACAGGAAACACTGGGGGCACTTCTACACCTGAACCGTGACATCCATTTCATGTAACTTGCCTAGGAATCTTTTGGGGTGTCTGTAAGCCCTCAACTCAGTGTCTCTGGTCCTAGCCACGGGATACACCCAGCCAGTGAGGTGTGGGCACACAACCTATTTTCCAGCTCCACAACCGCAGCCTTCCATGCCGTTACCTACACTGCTGACTTTGGTTGCAGAAACACCTAGCCCAGCCACCGGCTGTCCTGTAGCTGGAGTCCCAGAATAAGAAAATGTGTAAGGGCTGGCCAAAGAGCTCAGTGGATTAGGGGTTCCGGGCCTGCCGTGCCAGCCCTGCCCCCCAGGGACCACTGAGACAGCAACTGAGATGGGGTGTGGTGACATACGCCTGTAATCCAAGCACTTGGGAGGCAGTAAACAGCAGAATCACTGCAAGTCAGATCCAGTAGTAAGACCCTGAACACCCTGTAGACCCTTCCCTAAAATACTGGGAGGAAAACAATAAAAAAATAAAGAATGAGAAAGCAAGTCGAAGAATAGAATATATTTCTAATATATGTATCTGAATAAAGACACACATTAAAAACAAAAAGAAAATGTGTAGAGACACCTAAGTCCAGCCAAGCCAACAAGCACGACAGCCCGCCCACTGTTCTCGGAGCAGACAGGAATCAATGTCCCAACACAAAGTTGTTAGGACCTTACAGCACCGCAGCAAAAACTGAAAGTACAATAGTTTGATGACAGTATTTTATCACCAAAATATGACAAGCTTCAAAGTGACATAAGAAAGTATTTGAAAAAAAAATCATGAAAATAGGCAGATACCAATGACACCTAGTCAATACACATCGGAAACTGAGAATAATATCATTTCTAACACTTTGCCAATGAAGTACTGCTCAGACAGACCTAGATATCTAACTATCTCATAAGTCTAAGGCAAATGCTACCATTTCTAAGCATACTTTCCAACAATTCTGCACATAACTTTATTCATAGCAGAAATACTTCTTTTTTAAAAAAAGATTTGGTATAAGGTCTTGGTACACAGCTTGGACTCATAGGGCTTCTCCTGTCTCAGCCTCCCCAGCACTGGGATTACAGATGTGCACCACCACACCTGGTTTCAATGTCCCCAACAGTGGTGCTGGCGCAGCATATGGCGCCATAGATCAAACTCCACGCCTTGCACTTGCCGGGCAGGCGCTTAGACCGCTGAGCTATCTCCCCAGCCCACAGCAGAAATATTTCTAACAAACGTCTTTCTTCCTCAAATGATGGAAGAAGTTGTGAACATTTATGGCAAAAATACATCCAGCACAGTTATTACTCAGCCCTGGTGTATGATTTATGGTTCCACAACAAAAAAGGAACAGAGGGTGGAGGGGAAGGGGGAGAGCAGGAGTGGCGTAGGGAGGGAGAGGGAATTATAAAATCTGACCAAAGCGAGGGTTAGAAGAAATTGTTTCCTGGGATGACGCACTTCCGCACCACCAAACAGCACGACAGGCGAGATCTGAGAGCTCCTCAGCTACCTGCAAATGTGTGTGCACTTTCATTGCACTTTTGTGACCCACGTGCACGATCCCATCACCATTTCTGTGACCCAAGAATCACAATAATTTTCACCATATCATTTATTCTAAAATCGCACACAAAGAATAACAGAGGTCCGGTCAGATAGCTCAGTGGACTAAAGCGCCTGCTTAGGCAGACGCAGGGACTAGGGTTCGATCCCCAGCATGCCGTGCCGGCCCCGCCCCCAGAGTGCGCTGAGACTGAGACTGAGACTGGCTGTGGCGGCGCGCATCTGTAAGCCCAGCGCTTGGGAGGCTGAAAACACGAGGATCACTACGAGTTCAATCTGCGCAGTGAGACCCTGTACTAAACACATTTAAATATATATGAATAACAGAACTATTAACATACATAATTTTCATTATCATTTTCTATGAGGTAGCAAAAATGTAAAACACATGTACTTCCAATAATGACAACATAATACAGGAGTTTACAGTATGTTCATTTGAGCATGTCCATATGTAACTAGCAAAAAATCCTATTTTGCATTTCTCTTTGCACACCGTCTTCATGTCAAGAGTATTTGATAAGGACAGCAACATCTCCAATTCAGCCCCTTTCTCCTGCCGGATGTTCACTCGGGCTAGGGTCTGTGTTATTAAATGCCAATTCTTTTAAAGATCATGACCACCGAGAAACACCCCACGACACAGGGATGGGCGGCAGGGAGGAAGCCGAGAATAGGCGGCAGGAGGGACCGGGCTACACCTTTCTCTCTGGAGCCTCTGAGGGGCCCGGCTGCGCGAAAGAACTGCAACAGGCAGCTGCTCCTAAAGTTACGGGGTGACGCTCCTGAGGCACCCCGGCCCCGCTGGCCTGTTTTCCCCTCCACAGTTTTGTCCTCATGCAGCAGGAGGCGCACTGATGGCCAGCACTCGAAGAACCAGGATTTCTCAGTGTTAACACTCATCTTGTGGCCTCTAGAGGACAAACAACTGAATACGTGTGACTCTTCCTTTTCCTTTCTTTCTTTCTTGCTTTTCTTCCTTTTCTTTGAGACAAGGTGTCACTATGCAGTTCAGGCTGGCCTCATACTCACAGTGATCCTCCTGCCTCAGCCTCCCCTGGGCTGAAATTACAGACGTGCGCCACCATGCCACTGTGAACCTACCTTCCTTTAAAAGGCAGCTTCCTGGAGTGCCTCACATTTAATCTAGACCTTATACTTCACTGTCTTATAACTATATAAAGCTGGATTAGCACTTGGGAGGCTGAGGCAGGAGGATGGTCACAGATCTCAGCCCAGCCTGGGCTACACTGTGAGTTTAAGGCTAGCCTGGTATACATAGTAAGATCCCATCTCAGGAATCAAAAAAAAAAAAGTTAAAAAATAAAACTAAACTGAAAACCTACTATCCTTTAAACTTTCCCTAAAAGTCAGTTTTGTGAATAAATCCTGACATTTTACTTTAAAACCACTCTCATGTGGTGGCGCAGGCCTGTAACGCCAGCACTTTGGAGGCTGAGACAGCAGGACCACTAAAATTCTGAGGCCAGGCTGGGCTACACAGTCAGACCCTGTGTCAAAAAGGAAACAAAAAACTAAAACTAAAATGAAGTACTCTGCTCTTCTGACAGGTGTGGTGGAACATGCCTATAATCCAAGCTACTGGGGAAACTGAGGCAGGAGTCTCCCAGGTTAATAAATTGGTAAGATCTTGTCTCAAAATAAAATATAAACACTGGAAGTATAACTCAGCAGTAGAACACTTGCTAAGCATACATAAGGCACTAGGTTCAATACTGCAAAAAGAAAGGAAAAAATTTAAAAGCTCATTTATTGTTTAAGAAGTATAATTCTGCTCTGCTATGAAGACTCATTTAGGGATTGAGTGACTGATTGATTGATTGATTGATTTAATATATTTGGTTCAGGGTCCCACTACGCAGCTCAGACCCATAGCGATCCTCCTGTTTTCAGCCTCCCCAGCTCTGGGATTATCACACACACCACCATGCTGAGTCTTGGTTGCCAATTCAGCGCATCCCGGAGCAGGGCCTGCGCAGCATGAGGTACCGGGGATCGAATCCCCAGTCCCTGTGCTTGCCTAAGCAGGCACTTAGTCTGCTAAGCTATCTCACAGGCCTAGCGTTTGTTTTAATAATCCAAGTCACCCTGCTGACCTAGGATACCTAGTTGCTCACTGAAAACAGCAAACCTGATGAGCTTTTCAGCACCTTCTAGGCAAAGGTTTCCCCACATGCCACAATTATCAGCATCCCTAGAGATTCCCAGTGTTCCTGCACATACACTGTCCTCTGCACACGAGGTCCTTCCTGCATGAGCTTCGCCATGGACCTTTCGTTTACTGCGTGACTTCCCGGGGTCTTTCATCAGCTACCAACAGAGCTAGGCTCAGAGGCCCAGAGCCAGGCTCTCCTGCAGTCCTCTCAGGGCCCAAATGAGAGCAAAGGAAGCCTAGAACCCCATGGGAGAGGGACCCAGCTGGCCATGGGAAGCAGATGCCCCCTGCGTACCCCTCTACCCACCCGGCAACCTATGACTTGTGAACTTGCATCTGCCAAGGAGCCAGCCAGAACCCTGCAAGTGCAGTTATCCCAGCAGAGGAAGAAGAGGGAGGTGAAGGAGGGCACTAGGGGGTACACTGGAGGGGAAGTGCTGGAATCCTGGACTAAGACTCGCGTCACACTCGTGCCTGGGCTACCATGCAGAGGACAAGGACAGAAGATGCTGCGCACGGAAAATGCTTCTCATGTTGAAAGCAAGCAGACAGCCACTCAGCACAGCAGGGCACAAATCACCCTTCCCAGCCTTTATTTTTAGATGCCTCTTAGAGAAAATGGTAATCTTCTAAAGCACATAATTAAGACCAGTAGGTGTCACGTCACTATTTGGGAGCCTCAAATGGGTTCCCTTCAGTCACCGCCCCCTCACAAATCACATCGCCAGAAACTATTCCTTACCCTATTCCTCGGCTCTGAATTAAACCCATTTACAGGATCTTTTAAACATGAATTCATTTTAAAAGCACAACACAGAATTTGTTCATGTAGGAATAATTCCAGGAAAGCAGTAACAATAGTATCAGGAGTCCAAGGTCCCGTGGAGGACCACACCTGCCACAAAAATAAGCCACACAGCCTCCCCTTCAAACCACGTGTGGCCTCCCCAGCCTGGAGTGAGCGGTATGGCTGGCAGTGGTGACCCAGTCCGCAGTGGTGCCCTTCCCAGCCCAGACCACTTCCAAACTCAGGTCCGCACACCTGGGCGCTTCCACAGAGCCCGGAAATAGGCTCCACGGTGACAGAGGGAAAGGCCTGGGGCATGGGCCACTGGTGCAGGAAGAAGGAAATTAGCCACTGCCACCAGGAAAACAGAGAAGGAAAACCAGCTTCCATGCCAGCTCTGGGTTCTCCCCAGCAAACCCACGCGAGCCCACGAGCACGGCAGACCCTCGCCTCGCGAGTGGCCTTTCCATCTGTTCTCCAGGATTCTTGGACATGGTGTTTCAAAATCACTTCAGTGATGAGCCTTTATGTCACAGCCAGGAGTCATCAACTCCCCAGACTTTTACTGAGCACCCACTCTGCTTCTGGAGCCAGCCCAAGGCTAAGGAGGCTTCAGATCTGGTCCAGGTCCTCCACGAGCGCCCTACTGGGGAGGGACGGTGAGCAAGCGGAGCGGCGGCGCAGCAGCGCGTGTGAAGCAGCCGAGGGGAGGCAGGGTCCCTGTCCTACAAGAGAACGAAGCTGGGTGTGGCCATGCAATTTATAACCCCAGCACTGGGGAGGCTGAGGCAGGAGGAGCGCTGAACATTCAACACCAGCCAGAACTACATAGCAAGGCCCTGCCTCAAAACCCCCAAAATAGTAATAATAATAATAATAATAATAATAATACAATGTTTGATACAGAAAATTTAAATACTTGTGAAAACCACCCCAGCAATTAAAGAATGAGTAGGAAGAAGGTTGGTTTGCCAGCAGATATGAACAGGAATTCCAGGAAGCAGTAACAATAACAGAGCCGGAGCAGCCAAGAAGAGCCGAGAGGCCAACCAGCCCAAGGGCAGGGGCGGGAGGTCAGCGGGCACCCCGAGCCCTAGGGCTCTAGCTCTGCTAGGCAGGGAGAGTGCACTGGTACCTGGCCGCTGGCAAGTCAGTGTGTCCCTTCAATTCCTTTTTTTTTTGGAGGCAGTTTCCTTATGTAGCTCAAGCTAGCCTTGAACTTACTAGGTAGCCCAGGCTGGCCTCAAATATTCGGCGATCTTCCTGTCTCACCCTCCCAAGTGCTGAGATTACAGGCATGCACCATCATGTCTGGCCTGACATTCCATATTTTATATCTCTGGGAGAATTTAATAAATATGCATGTTTCTCCTACTCAGCATAGGAAACAAAACAATCCCACAACCCCCCCCACACACACACACCTTGTATTTGGGCTCCATCTACCAGCATTTCCTTTGACCTTCGCTATGAATATGCAGATCCCTAAGCAACACAAAGGGACATGAAAAATGTCAAATAGGACAGAGAAAATAGCAGAGAGGACCCAGAGAGACTGTGTGACGAGAGAGTTCAGACAGTGTGACACTAAACGGTGCCTTCACCAAAGGATAGTCATAGTGAAGGGACAAGGGACAGGCACATTGGGTGGACAGTTACATGTGGCCACCCGCACAAGAAAGCTGAAAACATGGTGGCTGAGGCAAGGAGCAGCTGCCAAGCTGGTGAGAGGTCAGAGAAGGGGCCCAGAGAAAGCTGTGTTTACGATGAGCTCTGTGGGCTGGTTTAGATGGATCAGGGTACCAGGGTACCCGAGCAACGAAGCAGCACAAGCAGAGGGGGGATTACTAGGCCTGCACAGCAGCCGCTGCAGCACAGACATGGCACACCTGCTGAAATATACTGCAATTCCCAGCAGACGGGCCTTCCCAGCCATAAAATCTGCCTGAATCCCTTTCCTGGAGAACCAGGGGGATGGCAAGGACCCATCACAGGCTGTGGGAAGATATCGCGCCACCACTTCCAGAGCCCAAGGGAGAACAGGCAGTCTTGGTTTTAAAAAGTAGTAATTTAGAAGTTGAAGGCTGCTGGATTCCTTCTTCTTTCTTTTACGTAAGGTACAAAAGGAAGGGATGCCTAAGAAAGTAATCAAGGATTCTAATCTAATCAGTAGATCCAAATCAGCAGAAGCAACATAGAGACCAAGCTTAAATTACTTCCTCACTGAACAACAACCTACCAGGCATCTGCAAGTTAAGGAAGGAAAGGTCTGTTTTCACTCACAGTTTGAGGAGGCTTCAGTCCACAGTCCTTGGCTGGCTCCAAGGCAGGACAGAAGCTGAGCAGAGGGGATGGGACTGGAGCAACAGTCCATAGCAGGGAAGTAGCAATGAACAGCAGTGGTGAGCCTCCCTTTCCCTTTTTATTCCACTCAGGCTATGAGCCTACTGGTTGGTGTTACACCCAGGGAGGGATTCCAGATTCAGTAAATCTATCCAACCTCACCCAGAACAATAAAACAGTCCATGGGCTGATCCACTCGCTGTGCACACTTACTCCAGTCTCACTCATAACCAGCCACCGCCCTGAAGCCCCTGCTTGGAACTCCTGAGCTTGAGGGGCAGAGGCACAACCGCCATACAAACCGTAACACGCTGCAATCCTGAAATGTTCCTACTTCCCCCACCCCCGTCTTAACTATGACTCCACAGTCCCTTCCGGTTGCCCTATGAGAGTTGGATGCAACACGCCCCCCACCCACAGCCTCGCGTGTTGCACACCGGCTCCCCAACCCAAAAGCAATCTCCAGGCCTCAAACTTCCTCAGTGGATTAACTCACAGGAGATTCATCTTGGCAGGTGGTGGAAATCACAGGAAGCAGGGCCTTGGGTGAGGGGCAGGCCCGTGGGGGTGTGCCCTGAAGACCCTCAGCTCCTCCCTGCTCCTTCTCCCTGAGCTCTTTCTGTTCTTCCTGACACCCATGTGGCTCATAGCGTTCTCCACCCCTGCTCTGCGGACGTCTAGCCTCACCTCCAGCCCAAGCAATGGAGACACAGACCGATAAACCTCTCTCCCTTCAAGCTGCACCACAACATTTATCACAGCAACATAAAGCTGACAAACCCGAGCCCAGAATGCATGAGGAACGTATGACAGATGCCTCCAACGCTCCTGGAACCATCCCAAGAGCAACGGGGAGGGAGAAAAGGAAAGCAGTGGAAAATATTGCAGACATTCAGAGCCAAAGGGCATAACTGAGAAAGGACATGGGGCTTGCCCAGGAAGAGCAACACGGCGAGACTTCCAGGTGTCCAGTGTGAATAGCAACTATAACCAAGATGTCACCAAGACAGGAAACAGGGCCGGTGAGATAGCTCAGCAAACTAAAGGGCCTGCTTAGGCAAGCTTAGGCAAGTGCAGGGACTGAAGTTCGAAACCTGGCACCACATGCAGTGCCAGCCCCACCCCCCAAGGTGGACTAAGCAGGCCAGACTCCTGGTGTGGTGGTGTACGCTGTAATCCCAGTGCTGGGGAAGCTGAAAGCAGGAAGATCACTACAAGTCCAAACTGCAAAATGAGACCCTGCAACAACTAAATACAAAGAAGAAGAAGAAGAAGAAG
>NW_004524593.1:16287911-16293395 GCF_000260255.1 Octodon degus
GAGGAGGAGGAGGAGGAGGAGGAGGAGGAGGAGGAGAAGAGGCAATGCACTTTCCAGCGAGAAACTGGAGCACTCAATTCGGAAGGTCAGACCAGGCACAGAAAGCGGATCCCAGGACGGATGATAGAGCTGCATCAGCCACATGGTTGGGTCACAAGTGGGGAGGTCGGGTTTGGAAGCGAAAGCCAAGCAGATTCCCTACCTCAGAAACATCATACCCATGTTCTGTATGGGCCTGGCTAGGGCGTGGTGGCCTTTCCAACTGTCGGGACAAAACCACTCAAAAAATATGGTGTAAAAGTCAGATGAGGAACACAGTGGGTGGACCAGGAGTGGCACCTCGCATGCAGATCCTTGGAAATGAGAACTCCTGGGCCCACCCCAGAGCTAGCGAATCCAAATGGACAGGAGCAGGGCGAGTGGGCATGCCAAGAGCAATCTGTTCAAACAAAGTCTCCAGCCAGGTGTGGTGGCACATGCCTGTCATCCCAGCACTGAGAGGCAGAGACAGACAGAGGCAGAGGCAGAGGCAGAGGCAGAGGCAGAGGCAGAGGCAGAGGCAGAGGCAGAGGCAGAGGCAGAGGCAGAGGCAGAGGCAGGAGGATAGTTGAAGGCCAGCCTGAACTACGCAGGGAGACCTATTTCAAAAAACAACCACCAAAAAAAAACCCCTCTCGGGTGCTCTAGGTAAGAGATTTTACCTAAAACTCCATTTCCTTGAGAGGACCAGAGTGTGGAAAACATCCGACTAACCAAAATAAGCCCAGAGATGGATTCCCGAAGACACAAGGAAACTTAATATGTGTAAAAATGAATATTTCACATAAACAGGTAAGGCAAAGAAAACCCAGCCCAGGCCCAACCCAAGTCTTCCTGACTTACGAATACGTTCGGCACTGAGTCTCCGACATCCCAAAGGTGAGGAAGCCACTACACCAGCAAAAGAAGGCCACACCCAAGCAGGGCCCGCCCCTAGCCTCCTCCCTGGTGACCAGCATCAAGCACTGATGCGGTGGCGAGCTAGGGTTACAGGAGCTCAGATATGCATGAGTCCTGCAGGTCAAGCTCATTGACCTCGGCCTAATTTAGCCCCGTAAGGAACTAAGCTAAATCATCCTCATATCAGATTTACACAGAAGACTGACCTACGAATGGCTATGGAATGTTTCTTCTAACAGTAAAGACCACGAAGCAAAATCAAACAAAGGTTTGATGGAAGAGGAAAAGTCAAGAAACACAGACCCAACAGGAAAGGGGGGAGAAAAAAGAAAGGAACTGCAAACAATGTTGATATGCCATTTACAATCTAACTCAGACCCAGCCACTCCTATCTCACAAAAAATCTCCTTAATCACTATAATCCTTCATCTTCAGCTACTCCAAATCCTTCATCCACAAGCACTGCGTCATATCCTTTAATTCAGAATTATAAATAATTCCAGGATTATTTGTTTTCATAATCCTTGTGCATGCAATATACGGCAACGGCTTCCCTGGTCCGGGCAAAATAGCTTTCTTCCCCAGTGCACAGCTCCTGGCAAGACTTGAAGTTTTGTTGGCTTTCTGACCCGAACCTCTCAAAGCAGCGGGGCACCCTGCTAAGACCTCCTGGCCTGCCTGCAATTCTGTGTGAGACACTGAACCAACATTTGCCGCCAACCTGCAGTCTGCTCCCAACACGCGTGACACCCCTGCCCGGCAGCCTCCCTGGGACTCATTCTTTTCTTCTAACTCCCTCCAGAGTGGAGCTGATAGGCAGATCAATGAGCTAATATTTTTCAAATACCTCAGACTCCTCTGGATGAAAGGAAATATTAAAATTCAAGCGACCTGTGGCTGGCTACGGCACTGGAGGTGTTGTAGTGACTCCACTCGGGCTTCAAAGAGGGAAATCAAGTCTGGGAAGAAACTCCTTTGTGAAGATCCGCTGGCCTCTGCCCCCGTGCTAAAGGCAGGCGGTTATCCTAAGCTTCTTTAATTAACTGGATTTCAACATTAGAAATGCAAAGAGCCTTGCATAATACACTGGACCCTTGTTACAGTAAGGAGCAGACGAGCAAAAGACTCTTTCTCTGCTCTGTTTCCGTAAGACCTGCCCCTCCCCGAACTATCCCCTTCCCCGTGCGGTAGCTCTCCACGGAGTCCGCTGTGAGGGGCGGGCCACGTTGAAGCTACCAGCCAACACGTTTGCTTTGAGCCAATAGACTTTTAAAAAAGGCAAAGACAAAGCTTTATGTGTATGTTGGCACACATGTGAATTCAGACTGCTGAATAACAAACAAAGAATACATTCATGGCCACATACAACTCCCTGAACATATAAATAGCCAGCATTGACCCGGCTGTCTGAGGCTCTGTTCTACAGCATTACACTGAATTCTCCATAAATATCCCAGCAGATCAGGATAGAGAGACTGAAACTCAGACCGGCTGTTAGGTCTGCCCAGAGCCACACAGCTAAGAGGTGGCCGAGCCCATACTCAAACCCATACTGGAGAATCACCTTGCGCCCCCGGAGCACACCCCAGCAGGAAAAGTCAGACCTGCCTCGAATTCACAGCCCTCTCCACTCAGCTGGCAAACAGGGGGTAAATCTGATCAATCTAAATCCATGAGGGGAGATCAGAAAGCTTACTTTAAACATTAACATTCTCCCTACTCCAGCTCTCCTCTTTGTCCCACCCACTTCCTTAATTGGCTAATTAAGTATTCCATCTTATCTCTGTCCCCTGCTTTATCGCTAACAAGGTGCACAGCACTGTTCTCTGCTGCTCAGAACGAATTTGAAAAACATTCGGATTTGGTAACTAAGTAATGAAGTTCAAATGCAAGAATCTGATCCAATTCTTGCTTAAAAAGAACAAAAACAGGGAGCCCAGGGGAGCTAAAATGAGCAATCAGAGGGTTGATTATCTGATTCTGGAGCAAACCTAAACCATTAATAAGAAAGGCACCGAAAAAATACTCATAATTCTTAACTCTTGGCTCATCCGTTCAAGGCAAGATGGATCGTAAAAATTTTGCCTTTCTTCTGAATTCTGTTTAGTTCCCCTGTACTAAAGCCTCCTGATAGCTGAGTGAGGCGGCACATGCCTGCAAAGCCAGCACTCCGAGAGGCTGGGGCAGGAGTACTGCTGCAAGCTGGAGCCCAGCATGGGCTACAGAGTGAGTCCAAGACCAGCCTGAACTACATAGCAAGACCTGTCTCAAAAAAAGAAGAAATAAAAAAAAAAAAAAGAAAGAAAGAAAGTCTCCTGTTCTTTCTCTTACAGCTGCTGGGGCAACATTCAAACACTGCCCCAACTCAAATAACTAAAGAGTAAGTGATGATGACATTTGTAGGCCAGTAATGGGACCAGGAGCAAAACTTGGGGTGGAAAGGAAAGGGGTCCCCTCCTCCGCCCCTCTTCAGAGTTCTGTAAGGGGCCTCTTGCTTCACGAAGGTGCTCTCTGAGGGGCTTGGGTAAACACCCCAAGTTGTAGGAAACCAGTGTTCTCTTCCACCTATCCACTGGCCTGAGGTCATAAGAAGCTGGACGCCTGCCACCTCCGGCAAGACTCAGCCACTAGGGCTAATACTACAGCGCCACTTGAGCCCATGGAGTGGCCCCTGACAAAGGCAGCCCATGTATAAAACACTGCTGCCCTACGAGAACTTCTGCAGGCACCATGCGCCCAATCCCAGGCCATTGGCTGCAAGCTCTGCAAGATGACTTCAGTTCTCTAAAAGTTTCAGAGAAAGAAGCGGGAGTCTGAGTGGGCTGCTAGGGCACTGGTGCTTTTGGAAAGCAGAGCTTACCAGACACAGTTCCAGACGTGACCCAATTCCACACATCAAGTCTACCCATCCCTACGAGGCAAAAGGACATCACCCCATTCTGCTCGTGGGAGCTGTCACTTCTACCCCTGGATTGTACATCCCATCACCAAATGACAAAATAGTTTCTAACGCCAGGGGCCAAGGCACTGTGGTCGCAGGCTGCAGTCACACGGCTCTCTGAAGAGGAATCTGTGCCAATTTAATGAAACCAGGTAGGGATCAATTAATGCCAATTAAAGTGTGGACAGTCGCTCAGCGGCCGCTGGTGACACAGAGGTGTGTCCAAAGAGAATTTTGCTCTTCTGGAAGGTGACCCTGGTTCCCCTATGTGGGTGTCAGCTTCCAGTTCAATCTCTGCTTAGCTAGGAATAACTGTGCTCGCTTTTTGCCAGTTCCTCTACCTGCAGGGCAGTCCCGGGTGGGAACAGGTCAAGCTTTCCCCAGGCTTGAGTAGGCTGTCCCCCAGCACACGGTCCCTCCGGACCAACCTCCCAGCTGGGCTGCCACAAGCTGCCACAGCCTTGTACACCAAGACGTTGTTCTAGCAGAATGGAAGCACAATACTCAAGTTTGTTGAATGAATGAATGAACTAATCAGAAGTGAACAAAACGGTATGAAAGCACAGCCGAGTCTAAGGACTCCTACCTCCACCGCGCGCCAGCAGCAGCCTGGACAGACCGAAGCCAAAACCCTGCAATCTTCTTAAATTGTAGGTGCGAAGGGGGGAGCGTGGGGGGTGACAGGAACCTAAGGACTCGTGAGGCCAGGGGAGGTGGGGACAGCGCTACCCCGGCATTCTCTCCCAAAGGGAAGAAATCCCACTCACAAGTATTCCAAACCTAGACGGGGGTCACGTGGGAAGGGGCCGTTTGTACGCAATAGTCTGAAAGTTTGAGGTGGAGATCTGGTCTCAAATGCCAACACGTGTCGCCCCCTCCCCCCCACACACACAACTCCCCGGACCACCCAAGGGGAAGTCAAGGCACCCTGGACACCACAGGCAAGGCCAGGGCCTAGTGGGAGGGTATGACGACGCCTCTCACCCCAAATCCTGCGCCCACGGTGGGAGCTGCCGCCCCGCCGGCATAAACGACAGTAGCGTCGTCAGCCCTGCACCCTCCTGTCCCCGCGGTCTGAGCGTCTCGACTGCCCTACCCGGGCCCTCTCAGCACCCAAGACGCAGGAGGAGCCGGGGAAGAGGAGGCGCCCCAGACAGCGCGCACCTCCAGCAGCCCGCGGTGCGCCCCAGGGCGCGCGGTTCCCACCCGAAACCCACGCGCGGCAGGGTCCCCGCACCCCGAGGGCTCTCCAGGCGCCAGGCGCATCGGCGTCGCCATGCTCCAGGTCCCGCCCGGCCGCCTCACCTGCTTACACGGCCTGGGCGGCGGCGGCGGAGCCCCGATCCGCACGGAGCCGACTCCGGGGCTGGGGACCCGGGCTCAAGGCTGCCCGCCCGGGACGAAGCGGCGGCGGCGGCGGCGGCAGTCGGGACGCAGGGGCGCGGCGGCGCCGCCCGCCTGGGGGATCAGGGCGAGGATCCGGGCGGGACCCGGACCGCCGCTCCCGGGAACCTGAGGCGGCTGGCGGCGAAGTTGAGCAGAACTTTGCAGGGCCGGAGCGCCAGGGCGGCAGGAAGCGCGGGCGGCCGCCGCGCGGGGAGGAA
>NW_004524593.1:16293495-16303276 GCF_000260255.1 Octodon degus
GCGCCTGCCTCGCGGGGGCGCGCGCGGGGGCGCGCGGGGGGAGGGGAAGGGGCGCCAGAACGCGGATCCCCGGCTCCCGGCCCGAGGCGCGTCGGGCTCCGGACGTCACGGCGCTGGAATCCAAGGAATGCCGGACGCCGCGAGTTCCCTGTGCAGGCCCGGAGGAGCCGCGCGCCTGAGTCGGGTGGCTCTGGAGCTGATTGCAAAGGTGGAGCCGGGGCTGGTGTGCGACTCCGTGGGAAGAGACGTGGGAGTGGGGACGGCGGGGCGCCTGTGGTCAGTCAAGGCCTAGGAGGCAAGGAAGTGCCCAGCCTGATGCCTTTAGGCAGCCGGCCCGAGAGCAAGGACACCAGCCTTATTTGGGGGACCCCGAAGCTGAACGTTCCCGCGCGCGGAGAAAGTAAGGTGGCCTAGCTTAGCACTCTGCGGAACGCCCCGACTCCCGGCCGCGTGCCGAGCCCCAACTGTCTTCTCCCTCCCCACCCCCGCCGCCAGGCCGCCTATGCCACGAACTGGGGTATGTGGTCTGCCCGGTTGCTCCGTGCCACCGGCCCGCCCCACCCGGGCTGCCAGGGTAGGCACTGGGAGGGAACTTCCCTGGCATTTCGGGAGGTGGAATTAATGAGGCGCAGCTGGCAGGATGGAAAAGCACCGAGCTGAGTCGGGCGGGAGGACTTGGGCTCAGGCCCTGCCCAACTGTGGACCGACTGGGCAACTGAGGCATAGAACTCCAGCCTCCAGATGGATCCCTGGTTTCTGTCGCTGTAAAATTAAAGAGCTTGCCTACATTTCTGTGGTCCTCTGCATTGCCTCAAACGTGTCTTGGCCAGGACTCAATCCCAGTCTTTTCAACCATACAACAACGTTAAATTCTTGGTCACAGAAGATATCTCAACTCCAAGGTCAGGAACTCACAAAAATCCAGGCTCCCTGGGGAAGAAAGCTGGAAAGCAGGAAGCACAGCCTCCTGAATCCACCACGTGCAGACTATCTGCGTCCCATCTGCAGGATCTGGAGAATTATAAGGACCTTGGAGACCACACAAAAGGGAGGAAGAGAACAAAATTCAGTCACTCCAACCTTCAAGGAAATAGCCCTGCTGGGTCTGGCAGGACCACAGTAGGGACTCCATGCTGGGTGGCAAGCAGTGTGGGTGCCTTGTTTTCCCCACTTCCCAGATCAGCAGCTGGAGGCTGAAGGCCATCAATCACATGTCTCCCCAGGGGTCATACAGGAGAGCCTGCTCTTAACCTCCGAAGTTTGACCAAACAGCACATGGATTAAAGATGAGCAAACTCAACGTATCTACCCCTTGCTGGGAGCTGGGAGCCCCTTGGCATCTGGCAAGTGGAAAGGAAGAGGCCTGTTTGTGCTGCTTTAAAGTCACCAAGCTACCAAGCACCTAGCACCCCAGCCCGCTGCAGTCTAGGAGGACCAGCGATTGCACTCAAACCCAAGACTTGCTTCTGCTTCTGATGGCCAGGTGACCCTGAGAAGGCAGCTACCTGTGAGGCCTGAGTTTATTTTTAAGTGGGGGGTGACATAGGGACAGAGTCCAGTAGGACTTGTCCATCTGAAGACCTTTTCTGGAACCAACTGGGCATGAGCAACTTCTCTTCCAGACTGCCTGCAGAGGATGCCCAGCGAGATACCTCCAGGCCTCATGGAAACTTAAGTGCATTGTGGGAGCTGGGAATGAACCCGGGAGTCCAGGGACTGCCCCCAAGGGCCCAGTGATCATAAAGCTGAGCCCAGCTTAAGCTCATAGACCCATTATTTAAATTTAAATATATTTACTCCTAAAAGTAAAAAGTGTATCATTAATTTGAAATTTTTTAGACTGACGCATTCTTTTTTTTAGAAAAGAAAAAAAAATCAAGAAAAGGGAATACAAACAAGATTGGCAGAGGTTGTAGGGATTTGAACAAGGGCTTCCACATGGAGCTACAGCCAGCCCTTTTTATTATCATCACCACTTACTTGGAGTCAGGGTCTCCCTAAGTTGAAAAATTGCCCAGGCTGGACTCAAACTTGGTGTCTTAAGAGTGCTGGAATTATCCAAGTACTTCACCTTGAAGCAAACTTTGAGATTGGATATCTTAGTGGTACAGTGCCTACCTAGCATGTATGAGGCCCCAGGTTCCAGCCCCAGCACTGCAACTTGAAGTGATTTTTAAAAAGTAAATTCTCTAGATAAATAGGTACATAGATAGCTATTTATTCTCTAGATAAATAGGTACATAGATAGCAAATTATAAGCTTCTTAAAAAAAAAAAAAAAAAAGCAGCCCATTTCCTAAGCCTGCCACACACTCAAATCTTAGTACGCATCAGAACGATAGTCAGTTGGGTATTGGGTTAGGCTCTATTTTGGAGTATTTTGCGGTGTTTTTATTTTATTTATTTATGTTTTGGTTTTTTGAGACATGATCTCACTATAAAGTCCAAGCTGCTCTATGAACACATTATGTCGTTCTTTTTTTAATTTTTTTTTAGGAAAAGGTTTCCAGGGTCTACAGGGTCTCACTAAGTAAATCGGACTCATAATGATCCTCCTGTTTACAGCCTTCCAAGTGCTGGGATTACAAGCCAACGCCACTATGCTTAGCCTCAGTCTGTGCCTCAGCGCACCCAGGGGCGGGGCTGGCACAGCAGGCCAGGGGATCAAACTCCCAGCCCCTGCATCTGCCTAAGCAGGTGCTTTAATCCCCTGAGCTATCTGGCCAGCCTTCTCATTACATCGTCTTGATCTCAGCAATTCTCACACCTTAGCCTCCCAAGTGCTGGAATTAGAAGAATAAACCACTGCCCCAGACTGGAAGAGGCACTGAACCTACATGTTGACTTTGAAACTGCAATTTTAGGAACTTATAGTGTTATATTTCCTGAAGCAATGTTTATTTTAGTAGCAAGCCTTATTCAAACTATAACTATGGGATACCAGGTGGAGTCCTCGCATGGGTCTCCTCCTCCAGAGTGCTCTCATCACAGTATCTCTCTTAGGGCTTCAGAGACCCTGGAGTCATGGAAAGCAGGCAGGTCCCACATCGAAGAAAACCGGAAAGTTAGCAGATTTGTTGGAAAAATCCAATCGGCTTTCCAGCGTCCTCCACAAGTGTTAAAGCCACACATGTACAGATGCACACCCACAGAGGGAGAAAGCATGTCCAGAAAACCCATCGTTCCTCAGTCCTAGGTTCCCATGGCCTCCTCCCAGATGTAGGGCCAAATGGGTTGGGGTATGAGTACTTTTCTGTGTGTGTGTGTGTGTGTGTGTGTGTGTGTGTGTTTCTAGATATTAAAACATAGTTAACAAAAAGCATAAATCTCAAACATATGTACAACTTGAATGTATAGCTGCTGGCATCCATGCCTGTGGCCACATCCATGTCATTGTACAGAAAATGCCCATCAATCTCAACCTTCCTCCTGTAACAGAAAATGCCCTCCCATTCCCGCTGCTAGTACACTTCAGTTTTTTAGTTGCCCAGGTAATAGTTCCTGTCACCATTCTAGTTGCTCCTGTCACGTAGAAACAGCTAATTACTGTGATGCACATTGTATAAACCAATCCCCAAGTGACAAGACCTTCCCACATAAACTCTAGGCCACCAGAGTCAAGGCTTGATATTCTGGAAATGATCCCGATCAGTGTGGTGCATGGATGTAAATAAATAGGCCTCCAGATGTTGGGTGTTGTGGCGGTGTTTCTGCTTGCTCTTGCATTTGGTGCATGAGCTGAGAAGATCAATTATGCTGACCTCTTTCATAGGCAGTTGTGGCCCTCATGGACAGAGCAATGACCTTTCCATGTCCTGAGAGGAAAGTGTACCCTCAGTTTCTCAAGTCCCCTCTGAGGACTGGAAGAGGATTCCTGGCTTCCTGCTTGAACAGCTTACATCAGACCACAAAGGGAAAAGAACACAGTCTGTCCTGTCTATCTGCCTGCCTGCCTGCCTGCCTGCCTGCCTGCCTGCCTGCCTGCCTGCCTGTCTGCACACCTGCCTGTCTGCACACCTGCCTGTCTGCACACCTGCCTGTCTGGTTCCAGTAAGAACCATGGAGAACCCTGCTTAATCTGTGAGTCCTACTCGCTGGAGCAGAAGGAGAATCTGATCAACTCTCCTTAGTCAGGACTACCCTCAAGGGAAAGGCGTTGGGATGTTTCACCTCTGAGTGCCTGCTAAATGAATATGTGAATGAGCGGAGCAGACAGCACAAGCAATAAGCTGCTCTGTCTGTGCACCAAGACTAGGAAGCACTGGCCGCTGGGGCTGATTGGGCCCTCACCTTGCGGCTCAGCAGCAATCCACATCTGGCATAAAGGAGGCCTCGCACCCTCTTTAGCGAAGTCATGCCCTAGTCCCTGTGAGGGGCACCATCAGGTGGGCATCTGAAAGGCCTCACTCTCGGGCACCCAGGCTTTGTCTGTTGCACCATCATTCATGGGTATAGAACACACACACATAGGAAGTGAGAGATGGGAATTAATTAGTCAAAACCCACAGACCCCGACTGTAGAAAAAGGGCTTTTGCAGAGAGAAAAAAAAGAAAAAAGAAAAAAGAAAAACACTTCCTGAATTTGAGAGAAAAGAGAAAGAATGAATGAATAGAAGGAAAAAAAAAGAACAAAGAAGAAAGAAAAAAAGAAAGAAAGAAAGAAAGAAAGAAAGAAAGAAAGAAAGAGCATTCTTCCTGAGAATTCTGCTTTGGCACCTTCATCAGCCACCACAGTTGCTGTCTTCGTTATAGCTTGTATCTAGTTGTCCCCCCAAAGCCTCCTGCAGTCATGGGGTGGGCTTCCAGAGTTTGTGATTAATTCATCATCCAATGGGATTATGGGTATGAGTGCTACACCTACCCTGGACAGCCAGCCTGAAAGCCATAGAAGGAAGGAAAAGAGGCCTGCTCTCTGCTGCTCCGCCCCTTTTGCACTAGCTATTTTTTTTCTACCATCATGAACTGCTGTGTCTGCCATGTGCCCCTCTACCTTGGAGCCAGCTGATTATGGAATGAAAGCTCCACAAACTGAGCTAAATATACCTTTCTTTCCTTAATTTGGGGTGTTGAGTATTTTGTCTCAGTAACGAGAAAAGTAACCAAGACACCACCCCCCATCCCAGTTCATGGGCTTCCAGCGGAGTGAGCTGGTTCCAGCTGGCGTTGCCTGCATTCAGCCTCAGAGACTCACCTCCCACACCTGCTACTTCATAGCTACACCTGTACTGGGCAGGTGGCGTCATCAATTGCTCATCCAAGATGCTTGTCACCTATTCTTTCTGAGTTCCACATGCTGACTGAGGAAAAGCTGAACTGTTAGTCATGACAAATGAGTTGCACCCTGTTGGGTCTGAATAGATGGGACAAACCAAGCTCCATCAAATAGGTCCCCCAAGAGCTCATGTTCATTTCAAAAATTAGGGCAAATCTGTGACTTTCCCAGTAAACAATGACACAGAGTTCTCTGCCTTCAAAAGTTCCTTCCATCAAAAAATTACTATCACTGAGGCAATTAGGACTCTCTCCTCTTGCCCCTCCTGCCGGGCACAAACTTGCAGCCAGCAGGACATCTCCTTTGCACCAAACCAGTCAGCCTTCCTCTCCTTTAACCCTGCATTTTCAACTTTGAATGTTCTCTGAGGAAAAATGGTGCCTACATCAACCTGACACAGAGAACTACAGTCCTGAGGCTCTGAAAACTCTCCTCCCAGAGGTACAAGTTGAAGACTCGCCTCTGGGCCTGGTCTGCAACTGTCCCACCTCAGGGTACCCCCTGCTGCTATCAGATGTCACAGAAAGCACAGCAGGCACCCAGCCACACCTCAGCCTGATGGACTGTTGAGCGCTTTGGGCAAGACCAATTACCAGGAGGGGTCAAGAACTCTCACTGTTTTCGGGGAGGCTCTAGCAACCGGGGTAGCCAAGCAGCCAGCACCTTTTCTCTGAGATTTCTCTGTCCCTTCCAGCTCTGTCACAGTCCCTGAGCCAAACAGTAAGGAATATTAATCTGCTAAAATACACCTCTCCTGCCTGAAAAGGCGGTTCAAGCCCTCAAATCTGCCAACACTGTCCTGGTTGCCCTCCATATATTTTGCCTCAGTCCTCTGCCACCCACAGCCTGTTGGTACACCTGCCTAGGCCTAAAACTTGTCTTCTTTTGCCTTTAGTTGGCTCCTGTCAGCCCTTTTTCACCTTTAAATGGAAAGGCCCAGTTCTGGACTCAAAAGCCAACTAACCTGGACTCAACCTACCAGAGGCTCAAAACCTTGCTTCCTCTTCGAAAAACCACTTCTGAGGCTAGGTATGGTGGCACCTGCCTGTAATCCCAGCATTCTGGAGCCTGAGGTAGGAGGGTCATTGCAAGCCTGAGACTAGCCTGGGCTACAAAGTGAGTTCAAGGGCAGCCTGAACTGCATAACACTTTTCTCAAAAAGAAAAAGGGAGGGCCTGGGGAGATAGCTCAGTGGCATAAGTGCTTGCCTGGCAAGAGCAAGGTCCTGAGTTCAATCCCTGGTACCACACACACGCACACACACACACACACACACACACACACACAGAAAAAGACAAAGCAGTTCTGATTAATGACACTCATGCTGCCTGCGGGAAAGACACAAAAGCTCTGCTACAATATCTAGCAGAGGGGCTGGAGAGATGGCTCAGTGGTCTAAAGCACCTACTTGGAACAAGCTTGGCAAAGCACAGGGACCATGGTTCGATCCCCCATACCACATGCCAGCCAGCCGCGCCCCCTGGTGGGCTGAGCTGGCCACACACACACACACACACACACACACACAATAAATGTTAAAAAAAAATTTAAAAAAATATCTAGCAGAAACTGGTTACAAGAAACAAACACCACAGAGTTTTGGAGCTGCTGGCTTCTACAGAATGTGGATTCTTGAGTTCTCAAAAGCAGTAATGCTTCCTCATACTGCCAGGGGCTGCCGGTACAAATACTTGGATCCAGTTGCCCAGGGCTGCCTCCACCTTTGCCTCGTCACTCAAGCAGCCGCTGTCCTTCTGATCAAGAGAGCTGACAAGGGCCGGCCAGATAGCTCAGTGGACTAAAGCTCCTGCTTAGGCAAGCTTAGGCAAGCTCAGGGACCGCAGTTTGATCCCCGACACTACATGCCATGCCAGCCCCAGGGGAAGGGAGGGCCACAGAGTCTGGACCTCCCCTCCAGTGCTGGGGAGGCTGAAAGCAGGAGGATCACCATGAGTCTGAGCTGCGTAGTGAGACCCTGCAACAACCAAACACATTTTAAAAATAAAAAAAAATTTAAAAAGCTGAAAAGGTCACCTTAGGCCAAGACCTAACTGTCTCAGTGCCACACGTTGTGCTGGACCTTCCCCGGTGAGAACCAAGGACTCATATCAAACTCACCACCTGACTCTTGCGGCATTAAAACCACTCAGTCCTTCCATGTACCTACTGGGCCCAGTGAGCCACAACTGTCTGATAAACCGCTTGAACTGATCTGACTTGAAAATAAACCCTTTGGCAGATGCTGAGTGCACCCTGTTCATGGACAGAAAACGATCTGTGGGGAATCAAGTCTGGCCGGTTAGATGTGCTGAGGTCACCTGCTGAAGTCACCTCGACAGGACTTCTTGGGCCAGAGCTCTCCTGCAGGGATGACCTGCACAGAAAACTGCTTCCTGTTGCTGAAGGACACAAGGCAGCAGGCTCAGCTGCCCAGGGGTCTGACTGGCTGAAACATCAACCCGGCCACCACACCTGCCCCACCATGGGTTCCACAAGCTCAGGCCACTGCGCTGGCACTTGTGCTCCCACAGCCAGCTCTGACTTCAGTGTCTCTGTCACCAGCCCTGAATTTCCATTCCCTCCTTGTACTAAAATGACAATAAAAGTTTGTAGGGTCTTGCTGTAAGCAGTCATCCCTGTAGATGGTCTACTACTGATCAACAATGATGGGCCCGCATTTGCAGAAGAAGTAACTCAAAAACTAGACTAAATAAAAGCTACGTACAGCATACAGCCCACAGAGCTCTAGAAAAGTTAAAAAAAAAACCCAGCTTGTAATCAGTGAAAAGATCAGCTCTATCTGTTCCCATCCACTCACATATGGGTTAACTACCTCTACAAGTTTCAGAAATCCTGCCTTAGAGCCACTGAAAATTTTACCTGGGTCAGACAGCTCACTCTGAGAGTCGATGCACTCAAAGCCCACTCTGGTCACACCCGACACTGGCCTGTCCACGCCCAGCTGAAGCCTGAGGACACTGTTCACAGGATTGCTCCCCTTGATTTTTGTGCCTTTTCATACTGCTTACCCTAGTCCTTGCCTCCTCACCCCCTGCTAGGCCTTAAACTCCATGGACAGTTGCCCCAAGAACGTAGAACAATCAATCAAACACTGGACCGGGATTTGATGAGCACCTGCGGCACACTGGACACTTGCAGCCAGTGTAATGTTACTGCTTTGTCTCAGAGGATATCATGTAACAGGCCCAGCAAAGATCTCCGGGGGGTGGAAGGGGAGGACTAAAAGAGGGTGGGTGGAAATGTAACAGAAAATGCCCCCACCAGCCAGTGTTCTTCAGTTCCTTAGTTGCCCAGGTAACAGTTCCTGTGCCAGTTCCAGTTGCTCCTGTCTCGTACACTGGCCTTGAACTCATGACAGTCCTCTTGCATCAGCCTCCTGAGTCCCGAGATACAGATGTGCACCACCATGCCCAGCTACTCGACACAAGCCAAGAAATTCAGTGGAATGTGGATTTTTGGTATCCAGTGCTTGCTTGAGGCTGTGGGATTATGTTGGCTGTGTGCGAGACACAACTGCACACACATCCGCAACACAATCCCAGGCACTGACAGCCCATGGGGACTTGTGTGGCTTGGGCCCCGCTGCGTGGTGGTTACAAGCTCACTGGAGAGCTGCCTTTTGGTATCTGTCTGGGAGCACTGCTTCCCACGCTGCTGACCAGGGCTTTCTCCTGCCTGGTTGCAACCTTGGCCATTTGAAGCAGCCACCCAAAGAAGTCACACTGTCCTCAGCCACTGGTAAGCTGAAATTCTAGGCGGCTTTTGTGACGACATTGCTAAGGGGAAACTGCACCACTTTTATTGGCTTTGCTGTCTGTCTCTTGAGGACTGTGTACACAGCGCTCCTGTCACATTTCCCCTAAAGTCTCCAGTCGCACTTCCAGGCGCCCTCCACCCCGGTCCCTTCTGCACCTCCGTCCTTTCCTCCATCTGTCCTTGGGTGAAGGGATGCTCCATGACCTGAGTCACTCGAGAGGGGCCCCACTGGGTCCCTGCCAAGCCAGACCACATCCTTCTGGAGAAAAGGCTCAGGTGTTGGGTCCTGTATTTTCAAGCTGCTGTGAAAGATGCAACAATGGTTGCCTGGGTCCCTGTGTGTGTCTGTTCCTTTGCCAACGGCAGTTGGCCACGTGAGTGACACCCAATGAGAGTCACTATATCACTTCACTGGTCAAGTTTTTCAGTTAAAAGGGACACTGTTCAGCCCATTGTTTACTTTCCAAAATTCCACTTTGCAGCATTACACATGAACCAGTATCCTGCAGAAAGGTTAATTCACGCATTATCAGTACTTGGTTTTTTTTTTCCATAATTTTATTGAGAAACAAATAGCAATGAGACAGTTTCAAACCAAATTGGTAGGACAGTTTCAGTAATGAACACATTACATGCATTCTTCCTAGTGGTTAATTGCTGTACAAGATGCGGACTTGATATCCTATTTACAAACACCATTAGAGCAAATCCCTCTATTCATTAAGAGAATGTA
>NW_004524593.1:16304302-16309192 GCF_000260255.1 Octodon degus
CACATAAGTCCAAAAATCTTACCACATACAACCTTGAAGCAGGACAGTCCCACAATATTTTTTTTCCTATTTCTTGCCTTCATCCACCACCCCATTCTCTTTTTTCCCCCATAATTTTATTGAGAAACAAAGAGCAATGAGACAGTTTCAAATCAAATTGGTAGGACAGTTTCAATATTTAACACATTGCATACATTTTTCCTAGTGGTTAATTGCTCTACAAGATGTGGACATGATATCCTATTTACAAATACCATTAAAACAAATCCCTCTATTCATTAAGAAAATGTAACTATATATCTATCCTAACCACTTGCATTGTCAGTACTTGTAGCTTGATTCATAAGAGATCAGCCTGGGCATGGTGAGTCATGCCTGTAATCCCAGCATGGGAGGCCGAAGCAGGAGGATCACTGCCAGTTTGAGGCTAGCTTGGGTTACAAAGTGAGTTCAAAGCCAGCTTGAACTGCATAGTGAGATCCAATCTCAAAAAGACTGAATAAATTGGATCAAAGCTAGGCACAATGAAGTAGTCTATCCTTTTCATTTCACTGTATTTGATTCATTTTCTATTAATTTTATCTTAAAATTCAAGTACCCTTTGTATTTTACCTTTTTTTATTTTTGGTTTTGGTTTTTGATTTTTTGAGATAGGAGCTCACTGTGTAGTTTAGTTCAGGCTGGCCTTGAACTCAGTGTGTAGCCTGAGCTGACCTCAAATCCTCTGCAGCCCTCCTGCCTCAGCATCCTGCGGATTATAGGCATGCGTCACAGTGCGCAGCTCCTGACATGCTTCCATCCCAACCTATAGTTTCACCTACCTCCCCTTGTGAATCCCCCAATCCTCAGCCATGGCCTGTGTCCAGCCTTCCTGGGTGAGATAGGGCTACCCCACGCCGGTCCCTGCCCACCGCCCTGGCACCCGCACATAGCCCACAGGCACCAGGTCCTGTGGAGTGCGTTGTCCCTGTGCAGTGCACCCCCCACCAGTGCACATCTACCTGCCTGGCTTCTCGGGAGGGAGCCCGTGCAGCATGCTCCTCTGTGATCTGAAGCTGAGGCGGGACAAAGAGCCTAAAGTGTTTGCATCCCTTCCAAGGGCCTATGCGGAAGCACTTAGTCCTCAACGTGACTACATGGAGAACGAGCTTCTTCAGGGAGATAGTAGAATTATCATCCTTACTGAAGACCAAGGTCACCAGCGGTGGACTTCACAAGGACAGGAGAGGATGCCACATTGAACCTGGACATCTGACCTCCAGATTGTGAGAAAATTAATTTATGTCATTTTTCTTTGTTTTCGGTACCAGGAATTGAACTTAGACCTTCTGCCTGCTGGGCAGGCCCTGTGCTGCTGAACTACATCGGTGGCCCCTTAATTTCTGTCATTGAAGCCACATAGCCTGTGGTATTTTGTTATTATAAAGTCAGAATAATACCTTGACATAGGTTAGTAGGTGCTTGTTTTTAACAGAGAAATAAGCTGAAATATCTTTGTACATATACAAGGAGAGGTAAAAAAAAATAGGATGAATGTTTAATTTTTTTTCAGATTCGTTACAGGAAAAGACTTTGCCACGAATTCCCCTCAGAACAGCCTCTCGCTTCAGACACACTTAGCCTTTCGCTGCTCTTGCCGCTTCCTGTAGCCGTTGAGAGCCTCCTTCCTGGGTGCCGCTGTGGCTCCCTCCATGTCCTGCATTGGTTCCAAGTATTTATATTTCGCGGCCATTTTGACATGGATTTTGTTTTACAGAAACTACCATATCAGAAACAATGTGTGACACAGAGTTGTCGCCGTGGAAGATGAAATCCTCTGTTGGTTTCTCAGGCCATTTTCTACCCATGATGTTTCTGTCAAAGAAAAATAACGTCTCTGGGTCCTCATCCACCTTATTCACCAGATCCGAGGCCAAGTGACTTCTGGCTCTTCCTCGAAGGCAAAATGACTGTGAAAGGGGAACATCTGGACCGGAAGGTGTTAGGTGGTGGCAGGTAAGGAGTGTCAGAAGCAGGAACCCTCAAGACACGAGCAGGACAGCACGCGTGCTCACAGCCCCGTGCTACAGTGGCTCCCGGGGTGGCTGCTTGGCTGCTGTGGAGCAGGGCTCGTGGAAGGAGACACAGCCCAGGGCGTGTCCGCGGTGGTTTCCAATCTCTCTCTTCCTGTGCTCTTCCAGTGCACCCAGGACAACAGGAAAGGAAGCCACTGTTGTACGGTCACAGAGCAGACCCTTCCGAGGTTCAAACACCACACTGCCATCTGTATCGGTTCCCACCTTTCCAAGTGAGCAGAGCAAATGCAGGCCGCGATGAGAAGTCACATCTTCCTGAACTGAGTGGTCCTGTCTGCCCTTGACATCTGTCTCAGAAGGTCAGAAGTACACACATTTCGGGCTGGTGAGATGGCTCAGTGGTCTAAAGCACCTACTTAGAATAAGCTTAGCAAAGCACAGGGACCGCGGTTCAATCCCCCAGCACCACATGCCAGCTAGCCCCGCCCCCTGGTGGGCTGAGCTGGCCACACACACACACACACACACACATAAATAAATAAAAAAAATTAAAAAAATAAAAGAAGTACACACATTTCTAAAACTAGTCATGTACCTCTTACCCATAAACCGAGCTGGCCTGCCCCTCCTGCTACCCGGGCTGCACCCCAGAAGTCCTTCAGTGCTAGAGTTTGTTGTGGCTGGGTTCGGGACCCATCGTCCCCGCCCAGAGTGGTGGCAACAGGTGCATGACGTCTCCGACCCCCGTCATGAAGCTGTTCTGCCTACCTGCAGTGTGGCGGGACAGTGCGGACAGGTGCTAGCAGCTGAAAAGGACCAGGACAGAGGAGCTGGGGACAGGGCTGAGGTACGGCGCATGGGAGATGAAGGTGTGAAGGCGAGAAGGTCGGAAACTGATGTCCCCCATTACATGCGGTTTTGAATCCTTCCTGCCACCTGCAGATGACAGCGTTGTCTGTTTCCCCTCTCCTTGTGTTCAGAACAGAGATGCCCATTAGCCCCAGCGCTCTCACTGGCGCTAGCTCTGGTAACATTTGTACCAGCCCCTGAGACGGTGTCTGACTTGCAAGAAAAGGCCTCAGAAAACTGGATTCTATCTTATGGCCACTGAGCCTTCTTCTTCTAGTCTAGATTCTAAGTTTAAATAACTCCCCAAGAAGTAGCCATTCATCTGTTTTGCATTGCTTTGTTTCCCTTATAGCTTTAGCTCTGGGGTTTGCTGTTGTTGTTTGTTTTCATTCTTTTGAGATAGAGTCTTACTGTGTAGTTCAGGCTGGTCTTGAATGCAGTGAGGCCCAGGCTGGCCTCAGACTTGTGGCACTCCTCCAGGCTCAGCGTCCTCAGTGCTGGAGTTGTAGGGATTCGCCACCTTACCTGACTATACTTAAAAAAGAAAAAAAATGAGTTAAACATCTTGATGAGATTATCAACAAAAAATGCAAACTAGGTACATGGAGGTGAAGATTGGATATCCTTCAAGACCAACCGCACTTTGAAAGATGACCGGAAGGGCCAGCCAAATCACTCAGCAGATTAAAGCTCCTGTAAGCAGGCACAGGGCTCAGGGGCTCCATCCCTGGGCCTGCTGTGCCAGCCCCCCCCCCCCCCGAGGCACATTGAGATGGCAAATGAGACTGGGCATGGTGGCGCGCACTTGTAATCCCAGCACTTGGGAGGCTGTAAACAGGAGAATCACTACAAGTTCAATCTAGTAGTGAGACCCTAAACACTCTATAGACTCTTCCCTAAAATACAAAAAGAAAAAAAAGATGACTGGAAAGTGGAACAGGGATGGGGACACATTTGTTTGCAGTATGGGCGGCGGCGGCAGCCCCTCTGTGAGCGGGATCTCTGCTGTGATTAGCAGTCAGGAGCAGCGCTGGGTGTCACAGGAGAGTTGGGGTATGTTTTGGACAAAATTCCACAGCACACAGACGTCCCTGCCTGAGGCAGAGACAGGGTGACCACAGGTAGGGCCAGGCTGCATGAGAGAATCCACAGTCCTCAATCCAAACCTCCCCAAGGCCAGGCTGCTTCCTGGCCACCTCCCCTAGGATGAGGGGGTGACTCAGAGCATGACGGGTATTTCAAACACGACTGAGTAATGCCACAGACCCCACCAAGGGCAACTGGAGGGCTGGTTTGGAACGTCCGCTGCAGATTGAAAGCTACTTCCTGTGGCCAACAGGAAAAAAACTCAGTGCTTTTTTGTGTGTCTGTTTTGTTTTGCTTGATACAACATCTTACTGTGTAGTCCAGGCCGACCCTTGAACTTGCCATGTAGCCCAGGTTGGCCTTGAACTCACAGTGACCCTCCTGCCTCAGCCTCCTGGATTCTGGGATTGCCTGCATGCACCACCACGCGTGGCTGGAAACTCAGTTTGGAGGAACCTTCTGCTACCCCTGACATCATCGATCTTAGAGGTAAGAAGGTTAAATGGTAAAAGGGAAAGAATCTTCCACGGCCGGCAGAGGCCTCAGAAATCTGGCTGTCTGCGGTCGTGTGCCCTTTCCTGCCTGTACCACGCCCTGGCCATCCAAGGCCATGCTCCTCCTGCCTCGGGATCGTTGCACTTCCTGTTCCTTCACCACAAAGCTGGTTTCAGATTGTCCCGCTGGCCACGGCCCTCCCCAGCCCCTGGGTCCCCAGCGGTTCCCACCCCTCTGCTCTTCCTGCCTGAGGTTCCTGTGTGCTTCTAGGACCTGTTTCTGTTTATTGTCCTTCTCTCCCCGCAGCCCCATCCCAGGAGGGATTTTAGTCCTTTTAGATCCTCAAGAATCTCAATAAATACTTATTGAAAGTTTGAACAAGTGCAATTTACTTTTATGTGAGCCCGAGCAGACAGCATTATCTGGTCTTTCTCTTTCTTTCTTT
>NW_004524593.1:16309292-16321524 GCF_000260255.1 Octodon degus
GGGTCTATAGGGTGTTCAGGGTCTCACTACTAGATTGGACTTGTAGTGATCCACCTGTTTACAACCTCCTAAGAGCTGAGGTTACAGGCGCGCACACCCAGTCTCAATCTGGTCTTTCTAACAGCCCCATGACGGTGTGCTTTACTCTGCTGTTTGTGGACAGAGAAACTGACGCTTAGAGCTGAAGGTTCCAGTCTGATCTTGTTGCAGTGTTCGGTGTGGGTTTCTGTGTTTTGTGTTTGTGTGTGTCTCCAGGCCCTCCCTTGGGAGCTTGGTGATGTCCAGGCTTATTTCTACTGCAACAGTCTTCTCTTCCACCTCTCTTCTGTTTCCCTTATAAGGTTTCCCCTCTGGGGCCTCTTAATCATGAATATCATTACTGTTTTTGATTTTGGCATTTCATTAAGTTTGTGCATAACTTTTTTCGAATGTACGAATACACACACAGGCCAGCGGTCCTGACTCTTTCGAAGGTGACTTTTGTATAGGTATGAAAATACCTGGTCAGTCTGCTCCATTCTGGCTCTGTGTGCATCTGTTTCCTTTACAATTATTGCTTTAAAATAGATGCTTTGGGGCCGGGGAGATGCCTCAGTAGAATAAGCTGTTACATGGCAAGCACAAGGTCCTGAGTTCAATCCCCGGTTCCGCAAAAAAAAGATGCTTCATTAATCCCAGTAGACTTGTCCAGGAAGGAGAAGGAGAAAAGAAGCTCAGCAAGCATAGAACTATAAATAGAAAGCAAGCCAGGGCCATGAGGACCTTATTTAAAAACAGAGAGAAATACTCGGTGTACAGGGCTCTCAGCTCTCTTCCATCAGGAATTGGGAAAATAGATCTCTAAAGCCCTTTGCCCACCTGGAGCCTCCCACTTCCCCGGCTCCATCTGTCAACACCTCCATATGTCCCTGTGTTCTGGAAAGTCAATGTAAGCTTTCTGAGAAGCTCTTCCAATTAAGGAGTGTTTCTACCCACATTTTCTACAAATCCCTTGTGTACGCTTATATGATTATATTTGTGCCGAATATGATCAGCTGTGGACCACATACAGGTGAATACTGACTGGTGCTAATTATTTTTAAGTATGTAAGTGAAAGCGTTCATCCCCAAACATTTAATAAGCCCCTGCTCTTTACTAAGTGTTGATAGTACACAGCTGAGAAGACATTTGGGGGATTGAGCTTTTAAACTCTCATATTTCGGCTGAAACAGGTCTTTGTCATCATCTTTTGGAAACTTGCTTTGTCTAATACAGCACTTGGAACAATTCCTGCTTTTTTATGTATTTGTTACAGGGTCTCACTACACAGCTCAGACTCGTAGTGATCCTCCTGTTTCAGCTTCCCCAGTGGAAGGATTACAGGCGTGCACCACCATGCCTGGTGTCGGTGGCTGGCTCAGGGCGCCCAGGGCAGGGCTGGCGCGGCATGCAGTGCCAGGGATCAAACCCTCGTCCTGGTGCTTGCCTAAGCAGGTGCTTAGTCTGCTGGGCTATCTCACTGGCCCAATACCAGCTTTTTGATAAAGAGAAAAAGATGTGTTTTTAAAATAATAGTCTAGGGTAAGTTTTCAGTGGCTAGTTTTCTTGGAAGAATATTATCATACTTTTTATTCCTTAAAAATTGTGCAAATTAATAAAACTTCAACAAAAGTAAGATCATTAAGTCACAGGAACAGCAATAAGAGTTAAAACGATCTTCACTGGAAACATGAGCTCTATTGTAGCGAAAATAGCATTTTGCTACATGAACAATAAATGAATATAAAAGATCCTAAAGTTAGAATTCCTAAAATATGAATATGAGATTCACCCAGAAGAAAACAAAGCTTAAACAAATCCCCAAGCATTTTAATGTATATACGAGGTGTTCACAGAAGTGAGTTTCATTCTGCGTGTGTTGGAGGGGGAGTGTGTTGGGATTGAATGCAGGGCCTTGGCATGGAGCTAGAGCTCCACCCTTTCTTACTTTCTATTTGGAGACACAGGGTCTCAATAAATCACCAAAGTGTCCAGGCTGGACTCAAACCCGCAACCTTCCTAGCTCAGGCTTCCAGAGTGATAGGATTACAGGCCTGTAACACCGCACCCACACCCAGCATTTGTGTGCTTTTCGTGTAACCAACTTCAGGCCTTTATCGATCTGATCTACAGCCAGCAAATCCACTGGTATGATTTTTAGTCTAGAAAAACAAATTGAGAAACCCTCCGTCTGTACTAGCGGAAATTAGTCATTTCTTAAACAAATTCTGTTACCAAGAAAATAAACACTAACGTATGGGCACACAAAGGACCAGTTCCCTCAACACTGTGCAGGAATGACAGCTAAGACGGTGGGCAGGATAGGGATCCATGACCCACACTTAAGGACCCCATCCCACGGGTCAGTCCCAGGGCCCCCACTGTTTGACACACAGTGAGCTCACCATGCACCTCAGCAAGACTGTAAGATGAGAAAGTGACACTTTTGTTGGTATTAAAATTGGGATTTCATCAGCGTAGATCAATGGTGTCTCACTTTGGAGAAAACCTAATATAAAAATTCCAAGCTTCTGAAATAAATGTTTGGCGGTGGTCTCTCATGTAGGGAAGTCAGGAGAGCTGTAAATACTGGCTATTTTATATCGTGTGCATCAGTATTGATTGTAAGTATGAATCCAGTATTTATACAAATGTTTATACTCCTAAAGTTTAGGGTCTCAGTTTGAGGTCAGATGCATGATTTTATCACATGTTGTAACAACAGGCGGTGCAACTCTATAATTCACTTATAGTCCCTTAGTTTTCTTTTTTCTTTCTTTTTTTTTATTGCAGTACTGGGGATTGAACTCAGGACTTTGCACTTGCCATGCAGGGGCTTATGCCAATGAGCTATCTCCCCTTCCTGTCCCTTATTTTTCGAAGTGTACAGTAATGGAATTGGCCTAAAGGCTCCTAACTCTAAAATTGTATGAATCTCTGATTTCTCTAAGATAAGCTCTCCACAGCCTCAGAGGCATGAATATTTCATGGTTTTCTTCTTCTCTGTATGTTCCTTCTGAAGAGCCACGGTTTCGGCAGTGTTGTGTACTTCCCAGGGTTCTAGAACATTCTGACTGGGCTTTTAATGATAGGCCAATAAAAAATAACTTTTCACATTCCAAACATCAATACAAAATTCTTCATAAGTACTCGGGTCTTTTACAGCTAAAAAAAAAAAAAAAAAACAAAAAAACAAAAAAAACAAAAAAAACCAGTAATAGTCACATTTTCTAAAATCGCTGAAAAAGCAAATTAACACATCAAATTTCTCAATTTTCCGTATTTTTCTCATGAAATTTCTAGGGCTTGCTACCACAAGTTTATTCAAGTGGAAGATAGTAGGACGAGCAATTAGAAAATTAGCAAATGTGAAAAAAATATAGAAAACCTTTGCCTTAGTTCACTGCTTTTTCTTCCTTCATGCCTATAAACCTGTGGCTGTATGTCTTTTTTCCTTGTGTATGCTGCTGTTGCCTAATAACTCAACAATGTATCTGGAACTCTTCTGGGTTCCAGTCTTGGCCCTGGACCCTGACAGTAAGGGTATCCAACATACTTCTGCATCATGAATAGAAGTTAGAGTCCAACGGGGACACCAACGTCCAAGAAATTGTTGTAACAAATACAGTCACAATTACAAATTGTGCTAACGGCGAGGAAGGGGGAAAGGCAATATTCAGAAAGAAAGCAAGGCTCCTAACCTAGAACTTGGGATGCTTGAAGCTTGGGACAATTCATCTTTTATGAAGGTGCTTCCGGCAGGCTGAGCTGATGTGTGGTCCCCGAGGCTGGGGTGCAGAGAGCACAGCATTCTGGTCCCTGACCTGTATCCCTCTTCATCTCTTCTCTTTCCTTGCCAACTTGCTCAAGTACTAACCCCTCTCCTTTCTCCTCCTTCGGGAAACAAAAGCAGACCTCCCCTGGTGATCACCAACATGCAGAAAGCCCAGGTCGCCCCCCACAGAAGCCTCTGTGGTAGAAATGTGCTGTGAATGGCGAGGGGGAAAACATGAGGTCAATAAGCAGCTACACCGGACGGCAAGCCCCACAGTGTCAGGCCGTGATTGCTAAACCCTACTTCGGTTTTCTTTAATCCTGATTTTGCCTGGCTTTTGGCAGCATTTCGCACAGCAAGAACTGCCTTCTTCATGACTCAGCCTGACTTGGCAACTTCTCACCTTTTGTTTGGTTTCTTCTCCCATCTCTTCAGCTGTTTCTCTACCTTATCTCCAAATCTTGGATTCACCCAGGGTTCAGTCCTGGACACTCTGTCTTCACTCCCTGATTAATCACGTCTACTCATTCGGCTTCAGTGCAACCTGTAGACAGTGACTCCAGATGTAGAACTCATTCGAAATCCTCCCTTCTGATTGCCAAGATCAAAATCACACTTTGGAGCTGGATGAGTTAGTGCTGTTCTTCTTTGTCTACCCTATACATTTAAATAATACCACGACAGTTCAAAACAGAGATTTGGGAGCCTCCAAGATGCTTTGTGCCTCCTTGTTCTGTCACAGACTCTCGGGTCCATCCACTTCTTCCTATCTCCTCTACCGGCACACTGAGCCAAATGCCATCATTTTCCACCTGGACCACAGCAGTAACCTTCTACATGCCGCGCTCCCTTCTTTCATGGCCTCTCTGATCTCTTCTCCGTCATGTAGCGTGTTTTCTCTCCAAGTTAATAACCTTCAATGTCTTCCTACCGTCATCTGAAAATTCCAAATATTTAACTATGAGTCCTACCTGACCCAACCTCTGCAAACCGCTCCAACCTCACACTGGGTCATTGATCTTTGGCTCACTGTGCACGAGACATTCTGCTTTCTTTCTTCCTCCTCCTCTCCCTTCTTCCTTTTTTAAAATTTGGTGCTGGGATGAACCCAGGGCTTCATGCATGCTGGGCAAGAGCCACACCCCAACCTTCACCTCCTCATCTGTCTCCACTCCTTTTCTGTCTCAGTGCCCGTGGACAGGTTCTTCCCTCTGCAATGGGTGCAACAAACTACTTTCTACATAGCTCACTCCTTACCCACTGGAGGTTCAGTTTAAAAGTCCTTTCCTCAGTCCTTCCTGACCATACAGCATCAGAGTTCTCCAGAGAAACAGTGGGCTAGACAGACACAGACAGACAGACAGACAGACAGACAGACAGACTGCTAGGCAGAGGGACAGATAGCTAGGCAGATAGGCAGGCAGGAGCCGGCACGTTGTGTGGATGGCAAGAATGAAATGTGCAGGGCAGGCTGGCAGGTTGGAAGTTCAGGGGCAGGAACTAACGTAGTCATGGTGTAGAATTTCTTCTCTCCCAGGAAATCTCGATTTTGCTCTTAAGTCCTTTCAACTGATTGGACGAGGCCCAAGTACATTATCCATCATAATCTCCTTTACTTAAAGTCAACCGCTGGTAGCTATCAGCCCCATACACGAGGTACCTCTCCAGCAACGCTCGAGGAACAAATGTCTGCTTGAATGAGTGTTTCCTGCCCGGGCCAAGGTGGCGAGCAAAGCTAAGCGATTATGCCCTGCTGGAAACGCTGGCCTTTTTCAAGCTTTATTTTTGTGTGGTTGGCCTGTACCTCACATTTTCTTATACCAGCATCCTGATAAGAGCCTGGAATATTTTCCTTATGGCTATTCACAGGCCTGGACTGAGACACTCTTTGTATGCAATAGAATTTCTAGGCTTGGAGGTTGCTTTCACAAATACCCCCTCACATGTATTTTTCCAGTACAAGATTTTCCCTGTATTAGTTACAAATTTAAGCGTTAAACCCTGTTAAAATGTAAACACCAGTAACAGAATGACTGGCAGGTAGTAGGGCCAGTCATTCTGTTGTTGGAAATTCTGAGCAAGTCTTTGGAATAGGGGTGATAAAATGGGTCTCCTCAATTTTGAGTAAGGTTCTTTCTGACTTACGGAAAAATACCTTCCGCTCCTTTCCCGCGTAGTCCTGCAGCTTATGTCGGTGCTGTCACCTCCTCCTCTCTCCTTACCATAGCCTGCCTATGACTTTGAACCATCTCTTTGCATGTGAGGCTCATTAGCCCAGAATTTTTAATTAATGTCTGATGCTCCCCAATTGGCATCCAGATATGTTACTTAGTGTTTCTAAATCTTGAAATTTCCCTTTGAAGAAAACAACTTTTCTATAATGACCTAAAAGTGATGCACTCTCTTTTTGATACAATTTCAAGAAGGGTAGAGTCGGACAGAGTCACAAAAGCCCAGCTATTCCAGAGGACAATATGATTTGAAAGAGACAGAACTTCTATTGCTTTCCAATGTGAGCAGTAATTAGTAGACAGGTCCTAAGGAAAACAGTGCAAACTATTCCCTTTACCTGTCAATGCCAAGGAGATTAAAAATGGAGAAGCTTACTAACTTTAGCTGACATCTCCACGTGAAGATGCCCAAACTTGGCAAAATCCAGGGTTGGGACACACCTGAGAATAATTTGACAAATCAGACCAGCAGTCAACGGGGTTTTCAAGGACATCAAATGTGACAGCTATTCTCAGTCTGTAAGAAGTCGCTGATCAGGGGAGGCTCCCTTGCGCTGGGCCCCCCGCAGCCACCTGCACTGTCCCCTCTGTGACAGGGTCTTCCACCCAAGGGATTGAGCGGCTGGGGGTCCGGGAAGTGGGAGTGGGGACAGGATATTACCTTTGGTTTGCTGCACCTTGTGTTTTCTCCAGAAGTTCCACTAGAAGCGAGCAGAGGTTGGGGTTAATGGGGTGGAATGGAGATTGTGAAGTATGGTGCGTTCCAATTATCTCCGCCCATCCATGCACTCAATTTCCTCTAGGCAGGGACGGGGTCCAGGCTCATGGGAAAGAATTACTGCTCTCTCCTAGCAGCCGAATCCACCTCTGTTCATTTAAGGGAGATGTTAAAACTTAGGGAGCTCTAAGGAGAAAAACATTTCTGTTGCTGCTGCTGCTGCTTAAGGAATCCTTGAGGACAGTTTTCTTACTAGAGAAAGGGTTTATCCACATTTCTGCAAAGTCCTTCCACACTACTTCTCTGAAGTTGCTCCCAAAGCCAAGAGGAAAGCAAGAAATCTAATACGCCCTCATGTCCTTCTTCCTTGGTTCATTCTGTCCTCGCCAGAGAAATAACTCCCATTCTTTGAATTGCTTTTACATTCTAACAGCAGGGAGCTTCTGCAAAAACCAAATATGGGCTTGCGTGGATGTGTGGAGGGTCCAGGAGTTTGGACCGACAAGCTGGCCGGACGCACCCGCTGCGGAACGCGGCACCACGGGCTGAGTGAGCACCGAGAAAAGCCGGGCCGGGATCACGGGGTTGTTCTGTGCTTCAGGGAAAGAACGCGCGGCCAGGACAGACAGAAGGCTCTGGCTCTCGCAGATCATTTGGCTCAAGCATGTGCCACAAACGGGGAAAGCCCAAGGCCCTGCTGGCTTGGAAAAGAAAGTGCCTTGTGCGCTGGGGTCTTTCACCGGCTCTGACTTCGGGAGCCTGGGAGGGTTCCTGGGAGCAGGTGAGGGCTGCGGAAGGAAGGCGTGGGAGAGGCCGCAGGCGGTGTGGACCGGGCTGGAGGCAGGCACGAGCACGCTGGGCTCTAGTGCGCCGAGGGGCTCCCTGCTCTCCCCAAGAAAGGGCTGTCTCTGAGGTCACAGGCCTGAGCCACTGCCTCTCAGGAGGGCCAGGGACAGGCTCTGTGTGACAAGGGTGAGGCCCAAGGTGCTGGCTCTGCCCGGCAGAACACCTTTTCCAAGAACTTTTGAACTGCCCAGGTATGGAGTCCTTGGCTCAGCCAAGTTAAATTCAACTCCCCTCCGCCTCCATCCTTCCGGCCCTGCCACAGCCCTTCAAGAGTCTGTCTTTTGCTGCAAGACCTGTAGCTAATGTTCCTGGAAAGTTGGGGTGGAAAAGAAAAGGCTGTGTTCCTGGAGAAATTACTATGACCACGCTACCTGAATAGCGGGTGCCCTATATTCTCCTAATTTTGTTTTTTACTTAAAATTCAAAGCAGGCTCCTAGATACTTCATACAGGAGTTCTGGAATGTTCTCTCCCCCCACATACCTCTCAAGAGTGACCACCTGCCTCTCTCACTTGTATTTCCAGTAGTTTCTGACCCAGAAGTGAATTAAACATGGCCCTGGGTGCTGAAGACAGCAGAGAAAATGCTGGCACTTGACTTTCAACTCCTGCTAAACACATGGTTGTGAGTACAAGCTCATTAGGAAAGGACAGAATTCTCAGAGCCTTGGAAAAAATGGCCAGTTCCTTCAGAGGGAGGGGACCTTTGTGGGCCTGAGAAACCTGTGGGCTGCCCTTGTTCCTTTTCATTCCCCTTCTTTTTTCTCTTCCTTCCAGAATCACAGCAGGAAAGCCCAAGGGGATGTTTTGAGCGTTCAGGTGTCCCTCCGTTCTGCTGAAGCTGTCTCTTGGGACTTGCACAGGTGCGTGAATCTTTTCAGTTGTGATCTTTCCCCCAGTGCCTGCCCCACCCTGTGTTTTGCCAGATCTGTTATCTGCAAGTAAAAGCCAAAGCGCTGGGAGAAACTTTTTGTTTTTAAACAACACTTGGTCTGGTGCCCAAATCCTTAAGGGCCGAAGGCCATGGCAGATCCTCCATCTCTAAGAATCAAGTCATTCATGTCCTGGCCTTTAGGTCTGGCAGCCAGTAAGGAACAGGGCACTGCCTGTGCGTGGCAGGAGGGCCAAGCCGCTACTTGCTGTGGATCTCAGATTAGTGCAGAAAGCTGGGAACAGTGTGAGCTCCCCTCAACGGCAATCTGGTCAATAAATACCTGTCTAGGACCTAAAGTCTTTGAGCCATTCCACTATGTGCCTTTTACACAATGTTTTAACACTGTATTAGTGATAAAAGTAAACTTAATAGGGTACAAGGGGACAAATTGCTTAGATTGTTTGGCTGATTAGGTTGCTTGCTATTTAAGACAGAGCGGATCAAATATCTTCCCGAAAAATCCTTAGTAGGCATTTTAATGCTCCATATAGACCTCAGCCAGCTACTGGGGCTACATTTTTCATGGGTCAAACTGGATTTAGAGTTCTCTGGGTGGGGTAGGGCTAAGGTGGGCAGGAGGAAAAAGGGTTATTGTAGTTGATACATCTGTGCATTTAGACTCTATGCTCACTGGCAATCCAATTTAATAGCTCATTTTCAAATCCTTTCTTGGAAAAGGAATTCAGATTACATAATCGCGAAAAACAGACCTGTTGCCATCCGGCATGAGCCGACACGTTACAGTGCTTGGTGGCCTAAGGTTATTGAGCTGATTCCCAGCCCCATGTGCTCAGGAGAAGACCGAGAACAGGAAAATCCTCCAGTTTTGTTTAAGTTATTCCCGTCAGTCATCGCAGTAATAAATACTTCACCTCTTTAGACTGTGCTCACTGTACCTGCGGGCTCTGGAGAGGCTGCCCGGTGCCTGGTGCTCATTTTACTGCTAATTAGAGCTGAGTGAGCTCTAGCAACTCCTAAGCCCATTGGAGCGGTCCTCTGGATTAGATCTCTTGGTGGGAGACTGCTCTACTACTCCTAGCCCTCCCAAGAATCTCGTCACTGGAATCCTTGCAGCACCGCTGAGGACGCCTTGGGCGAGGGGTGAAGCAGTGGACGCCATCCGTGCCACTGACCACGAACTCCGGTCATCAGTTAATCCAACTGAGGGATTTGGAAGCTCTGTATTTCCTGGTTTTTGGTTTTGTTGTTGCAGCGCTGGGGATGAATCCAGACCCCCATGAGGCTATCCCTGAGCTACCCGCAGCCTCCTCCGGCCTTGTGTATTTTTCTGTGAGATAGGCATGGAGATTTCCTAAAGGGGATGTGCCAGCACCTACCAAGGGGCCTAATAGGTGGCCGGATGCTGAGAGAAAGGACTTTGTCACTCCTAATAGGTCACCAAGTACAAAGATCTACCTGCCTCCAGCACAGCACTGACCTAAATTTCTATTTTCAATACAGAAGGGAGAAAAAGAAAACGATCTGAGTCATCAAATTAGGCAACACCCAACTCAGTATGTAACTTTCCCGTGATTCAGACACTTGTAAACGTAGGAGGTGTAAAAGGCACCTTGGTCCTTCCAGCAGAAATTGCAGGCGATTAGGTGACGAACTCGGTCCGACAGCACGTTTAGGAGCTGGCTTCTGAGAAGTCGCCTCGTGGCCTATCCACGGAATCCTCATGTCGGTCTGTTCTGTGGACAAGCAGAGAGGCTGGGTGTTCTGCCCACAGTCTCAGAGCGAAGAGACTGTGGTGCCGGGACCTTCTTTTGGTCATGATGTCTGCACCTCTAGACTACGCTATCTCCTGCCATCAGACTACTACATGGTGACCCAGGTGACAAGAAAAGTGCTCCTCGCTTACTGTAGTCCACAAATCACCTTTCCACATCCTAAAATCAAATTCTATTACAGTGAACTTTCCTATAGAACAATGCCCCTTCTTTTAGTCATTAAAAGATCACATGCATGTCTGAAAAAATGTTACTTTGTTTATTTTTTTGAGACAGAATCTCCCTATGTAATTCAGGCTGGCCTTGAACTCACTATGGAGCCGGGACTGTCCTCCAACTCACAGTGATCTTCCTGCCTCAGCTTCCCCAGTGCTGGGATTACAGGCTTGCCCAAGCAGACCCAGCCTAGTTTCCTATTTCTTAGATATTAAAGTGCTCGTGTTCGCTGGTGCTAGACTCCCTGAAGCAAATTCTTCTAGAAAGAAACAAGAAATATTTCATATTTTTTACCTTTCAAGTATCTGTCCCGCTGATACCAGTCGTGAGAGAAACTTCCAGGTCCCTTTAGCTGCTTCTCATCCTTGGTCCAAGAAGCAGAGGGGACCTTATCTGGTAAGGTCCTTCCTTCATCGGCCCCACAGAGCTCTTGGTGGGGCGGAAAGGGAAGTGGTCACTCTCTGACGTTTGCTTTCCTTCCTTGAGAGCTTCATGTGGCAGGTAGAGGTCTGAAGGGCTTCTGCCCATGAATATTTTTTCTCTAACTCACAAATTCTCCTCTTTGTTGGAAACTTACCACAAGCCCCATGCTGACCAGGGTGCCAGGTTGGCTGCTCAGCCTCTGTGGCCACACCGGGAGCCCGGATCCTTTGAAGTCGGGTGCCTTTCAGGCAGGAGTCCTTTTAGGGATGGGAGGAAGAGGAAGGTGAGGTACACACTCCTCAGGGCAGAGAGGGGAGAGGGTGACCATCCGGGCCTCTCGGTTGGAGAAGAGAGGCCAGGGTGTCAGGGAGGCTCCAGGTCAGCTTCTGCCCACTGTGTGGGGTACTAAGAGGGGAAGCACCTGTTCTGAACCATCCTCAGGGGCTCAGGGCGGTGACGGTCCTGTCCACACCAAGCAGACTCCTCTAAACACGAGGGGGCCTGAATGTGTGGAGTCAGCACCAGGAGTCCCAGGAAACCTCCCCGTCCCAGGCGTGTGATCAGATTGTTCACGACAACTGTGCCTTCAAATTCAGCCCCTGTACCTATGCAGCCATCCTGGGTAGGGCCATCATGTGCCTGGAATCCACTGCTCCTGGGTGTGGTGGCACATGCTTAAGATCCAGGGTTTTCGAGGCTGAGGCAGGAGGATTGTGAGTTCGAGGCCAGTGTAAGATACATGGTGAGACCGGGTCTCAACAACTCCCCTCAGAGTCACCTGAGACAGTTTTAACATGATACATTCTCTGCCATCCCCCCTCCCCCGCCCTGTCCTGTGTCATATATGCAGAAATACCCGGAGAAGAACTGGAACTCAAAGCCAACTGAAAAACATTCTAGGACAATTCTAGAATCAGTTACCAATTTAGCAGATGAGTGATTGAATATTTGAGCTTCAGGTGAGGAGATTCTACAATTTAGCTGCCAAATTAAAAAAAAAAACTTTCATAATAAAAGAGAAGGTGGAAATTATTAAAAATTCATAATTTGTAACATTTACCTGTGGAAAGTTTTTATATTGATGGATCTGTAAAATAGTCTCATTAAAAACCACTTCAAAAATACAAATCATGAGCTATACAGGGGTCAAGTCAACAATTTCTGACATTACCAGTCCTGTGAATAACCCACTACTATTATGGACTACGGACTACATTGGATTACTTTGCTGAATTCACGCACCTACAACATTTAAATGGCAATGGCATACCCATCTCTGACAAAACTGAACAAAAAAGAGGGATATAAATGAAGAACCATTTTGTAGTGAAATATATA
>NW_004524593.1:16322436-16332812 GCF_000260255.1 Octodon degus
GGAACTCCCAGAGTCTGCCTAAACAGACACTAATCCGCTGAACTAATTGGCCAGCCCCTCTGTAGTCTATTTTTCAGTTTGGTCTTACTGTTTTCATTTTTCCTCCATAAGATTGGCACAGTGTTTTCCAATCAATTTTTTTTTTTTTTTTGTGGAACCGGGGATTGAACTCAGGTCCTTGTGCTTGCCAGGGAAGCGCTTACTCCACTGAGCCATCTCCCCGGCCTCCAATCAATTTATTCTGCAGCTTGCAATGTTTTCGGTGGAGACATGACTCCTTTTTCTGGTGGTGTGGCTCACGGCAAGCTTAGGAAATTCCCAATTCTATGCTATTTTGAAATATAAATATTTCAGCATAGCTATTTTCACAGATAACTCGTGTTTGTTTTCACTCAGACTGGATTTCCTTAGTAAATACTTCTGTGAGACAAAGCTCATCACAACTGCCTTTATAGTTTAAAGTATTTTGTAGATAGATGTTCCAAAACTTAACTTTTATGATCCTATCCCATCTCATGTGGAATTAAAGTTTATGAAACAAAAACCAAGAACTCCCTCAGAAGATTATTTTACACATTTAGACATTCCAAGGCACAGTTACGAAATTTCAAAAATAAATCTTGGAAATTAAGTTCTCTTTATTTAATTTATTAAATTAGTCCTTTGCTTTTGTAGGACACATTTCAGTATCTCCCCATTTCTAATTTTTGTTCTTTATAATTACAATTTTCCAAAAGATTCATAGAACATTTCTGCTCTGGAGATTTCTAATTTGGCAAGAAATTTATTGATAAGATACATAGCAGGCGTGTACCATCAGACTTTTCGTTCTGCCCTTCTTATAAAACAAATAATTTCCTCCTTAATGTTAAGCTTTCCCACTGAATATTCAGTAGCAGTCATATAAGGCCACATGAACACATAAACTGTGCGCCTACGCATTTCATGAAAAAAAAAAGTCAAACAATTATTAGAATTAATTAGCTTTTAACGCGAAGCCCCTGGTGTTACGTAAAACAAAAAAATCACTGAGCTGCTTGCAGAATTCGGTTAATGAAAGCAGGCACACCAGCAGCCGTTGCTTCAGATTCTGTACCCAAGGAAAGCTTCAGATAACGGGAAGCTTTGAAGTGAATTCGAGGCCGCCTTGGCGTATCTGCGTTTTCTTATTTCCACTACTGCAGGCCTGTGGAGGGCGATGGCAATGTTGGCAAACATTTAATGCACATTTTTATGGGTACAAGTTATGTTTTAACATTTCAATTCCTATTAGTATATGTTTGCAGGGTATAACGATTACATTCCTCATTGCGGGGAGCTGGTACACGTACATAACACTTCTTAATTCTTTTTGCTCTTAGTTCTTCTTTTCCCCATCTCTTGGTCATTTTCCATATTAACATGGGTTTATCGTCAACTCTACTGAAAATTAAAACTCTACCTAATTTTTCATTCAACATGCATTTTTATTTTGCTTCAATTCTTGTGTTCTTTGTGGCTCTAAGCATTGAATTTTGGTTTTCTTTCTTTATTTTTTTTGAAACAGATTCTCACTCTATAGCCCCGGCTGGCTTCCACCTCACGGCCATCCATCCTCCCGCCTCAGCCTCCCAAGTGCTGTGCGCCACCACTCACTCATGGCTTGAAGTTTTAAAAAATCTTGATCTCTCTGCCTTTGGTTATAAAATGAGGATCTAGACTGAAGGATGGTCAATTAATTCTAGTATCCCAAATTCAGGTGTTCTATGTTTTATGAATGTTTAAGATTTCTTTTTTCTTTCTTTTTTTTTTTTTTTTTTTTTTTTGGACAGGTCTTGCTGTGTATTCCAGGCTTATCTGGAACTCATAGAAATCCTCCTGTGTCAGCTTTCTGAGTGCTGGGATCACAGGGGTACGCCATCACTAGAATTTCTTATCAAGTTGTTTTATTAGTTTGTTAGTAAGAAAGATTAAACTAACAGTAGGATTATGGCCCATTATTTTTTTTCTTTGATTTCCTTCCCTGCCTTTAGACAAGCAAATGTTATTTTAAAAAGAGCGGAAAACAAGAGCACTGAGGGAAGAAATAGTGGGAGAGAAAAGGGAGAGAGAATTCGAATTGTCCAGGGGTGGGAAGGTTATTTCCGAAGACTTTCTTAGGCGTAGAGGATCACCTAGCGGTGGGAATGGAAAGCACATGGGCAGTGTAAGTTCCCGCTTCTTGTAGGTCGTGTATGGCTTACCATCAACCGACCTAAAACACATTAAGATATTCAATATTGATTTTATAATCTTTTTAAATTCATGCTCATCTATTGAATATTTAGTATTTGCCCTGGAGCTGCACATAGTGGTGCACCCCTGAAATCTCAGCACTTGGCAGGCTGAGGCAGGATGACCACTGCATGTTTAAGGCTGTTTAAGGCTGTTCTGGGCTATATCCTGAGTTCAAGACCAGCCTGACTGCATAGCAAAACCATCTCAGCAAACAAGTAAACACACGAACAAAACCTAGTCTTTATCCACAAGCTTTTCTTCCCTAGAGAAATTCAGAATCCTCTGACATCAAGTTTTGAAAATAAATTCTTACCATTCAGTAGTCAAAAAAGTCCATGACTGAAAAAAAAAAAAGCTTGAACAACGTCACCCTGCTGAAGCCCCAGACTGGAAACCATGCTTCCGACGTCACAGATGAATCAGGAGCCCCCGTGTGTACAACAGTGTTCACGGTGCAGATGGATGCTTTGCTTGCTGAGATAGGTTCAGGGAATTTGGATTCTCCACCAAAACAGAGTAAGATGACTCGGGTGGAAGCAGCTTATGTGGCGGTGTGTCTGGCTGATGACTCCAGTAGCAGCGTGGGTCATGGGATTAGGGGGCAAAGTGGACACGGGTGCAGGAGGATGGGGCGTGGGTCTGCAGCGCTCTCCCTTGAAGGAGTCCCACCGGCTGCAGGTCCATCTCCTGAGGATTTCCCCAGCCACCGCGGCCCCCTGAAGGCTGCCCTGTGTGTGGCTCACGGGCTCCCTTAGCTTCCGTGAAGGCCTGGGGCAGAGACACACAGAGGGTTCCATGTGGAAGACTGAGTCTGAGCCCCACAGAGCCATCTGCTACATCTGTGGCCGGAGTTACTTGGGCCTGGGAAGAGATGATGAAAGTACTTCACCCTGCTCAGGCCTGTTTGTGCCACGTGAAATTCACTCTGCCACTGTGTGATCAAGGCGTGGGCTGAAATTGCTAGGAAAGGCTCTGTGAAAAGAATTGGTAGTATCAGCTCTGCCCCCTGCCATCAGGACGGGTCCCAAGTCTACAAAGCTGGGGACATAGCTCAGTGGCACAGCATCTGCCTGGAAAGCTGAGTCTGTGCCTGAGAGTCGTTGGTTCTCTGGTCTCTGTTCATGCTTGATCCGTGGCCAGCATCAGCTGGGCTCCTCCCTTTGCCTGCAGAGAGCGCCGAGAATTTCATTCTAGACAGACTGCACCTTGGGCAGGCAGTCTTGCTCTTATAGGGCTGTGGCAGCCACAACTGCATATTCACAGCCTTCACCAGACCTAAAAGTACAAAGGGAAGAGGGGTCAGTGAAAAAGCTCAGCAGTGTGAGCGCCTGCCTGGCAAGCACGAGGTTCTGAGTTCAGTCCTCAGTACCCAAAACAAAACAATCAAACAAAAAAACAAAAGGAAAACATCCAGAAGGGAATAGCTAGGCCAAATGGCATTGCTAGTTCAGGTTTTGAGGAACCCTGCGCACTGATTCCCAAAGTGGTCGTACTAGTGTACATTCCCGTCAGCAATGTAGAAGTGTTAGCCCCTCCCCGGCCTACCAGCACCTGTTATTTTTTGATGTTTTTGATCACAGCCATTCTTTCCTGGGTAGGATGGACACTCAGTGCTGTTTTAATTCACGTTTCCCTAGTGGCCCGTGATGATAAACATTTCTTCATGTGTCTGTTGGCCATTTATGCTTCTGAGAAGTGTGTATTCACTTCGGAAGCTCATTTCTTGATTTTTTAAAAAATTCTGGTGGGATCTAAATTTTTATCACAGTTAAAACTTGGAAGCAGTCTAACATGACCATCAACAGAGAAATGGATGAAGAAAATGTGGATGGCGCACGACCCAAAGAAGGACAAACGTGGACCGTTTGTGGGAACATGGCTGCACCTTGAGAGCGTCCTGTTGACAGAAATAGGACAGACACAGGCTGAAATGTCACGTGATTTCTCTTACAGGAGAAACTCACGTAAATCAAGAGCAAAATCAAAGAGAGGACAGGAGGTAGGACACATCTTTTTCAAACAAGAAGGGGATCGAGAGATGGAGAGAGGGGAGGGAAGGAGGATGAGAATGAGAGCTGGGATGTGTCATGTGAGGCGGCAGCTCCCACAAGGGGGCCGCCGTCTTGTGCTGCCAACATGGACTCATAGGAAATAAAAGCCATGAGAACAAGGCACAAAGCGGTATCCCTGAGTTTTCTGAGTGACAGACGTAGTTTTCCCTGGAGAGTTCATGTGCCAGTAAGCCCAGCGCTTGTGATAATCAGGGTTGATTAATCTCACACTGGCGCTGTAAATCCCTCCTTCGACTGCTGGTCCACCCATGGAAGGAGCCACTAGGTGTGGCGTTCCTCTACTGGACGATTATTCCTCTATTACATCCCATTTTATGTAGTAGAGGATAAGCAGAAGGAGTAGGCGCAGGGGACCACTTTTCTCCCTCTCTGGCTTCTAGACTTTTGTATTCTGACCACTGGGGACGCCACAGCCTGGTATGCCGGCCCAGTGCAGCGTGTGCATCTTAGAGGACTGTTCCTCTCTCTGCCAGAAACCATTAGGGGACTAATTGGGCCTTTAACAGACCATTCCAAATTGGCATCTGTATTATTTCCTGGAGCTGCTGTAAGAAAGTACCCCAAAATGGGTGACTTAGGGTGACAGAAACTTCTTCCTTCATAGTTCTGCGGAGCAGAAGTCAGGGATGAAGGTGTTGGCAGGACTGGCTCCTCCTGAGGCTGTGAGGGAGAATCTCTCCATGCCCCTCCCCTCACTGCTGGTTGGCAGCCATGTCTGCCGACCCTCTCCTTGTGGCAGCGTAGCTACAGTTTGTACATGGCATGTTTCCTGTGTCTGTTGCTGGGTCCAAATACCTTTATTTATTTATCTATTATTATTATTTTGAATAAGGACACAGTCATGTCGGAGTAGAATCCATCACAATGACCTCATCTGAATGAGGTATGACTGCAACTACCCTGTTTACAATTAAAGTCATGTTACCAGGTCCTGCGGGTTAGGATTTCACAATATGAATTTATGGGGAACACAGTCCAGCCCGAAACAGAGTCAGACCAGCTACTTCTAGGAGCTAGGCATGACCTGGCCCTGCCAACCCCAGCTGAAGTGCAGCCGTGTTCTTTCTTGTCTTTTTCTTTGGAAACCTCCTCTGCGCCCTACTGACCATAGCAGTCAGGTGGTGCCCCATGCGATAAATCCAAATCCAGACTAACGCCCCCATTTTCTTTGGAGCCTGCCCTCAGTACTTGTAAGTGTGGCTGTGGCAGGTCAAGCCCCCTTGCTGATGGCCGCTGTTGTGTTCCAGCTTCAGGGAGCCATCTTAGTAGAGCCAGTTCCAGGTACCCCTGCCAGGAGATTGAGCTCTGACTCATGAGCGAGTGTCTGAAGCTGGTGAGGCCCTAGCCACCAGCCTTGTGTCTGAACCCCTCTCTTCTCGACCTCCTAAGATCTCCTCCCAGAACATTTTCCCAACTCCCTCTGGCACATATTACCTGGGTCCTGCAACACTGTTGGTGAAGATGTTCTTTCCTTCTACAGAAGGGAGGGACACAAGGACAGAGAAGGCGGTGGGGATGGGGACGGCAGAATGCTCACCCAAGAAGTCATCGTGCACGGGTCTGTCTCACAGAACCCACTTGGATGTCCGTAGTTTAGGTCTCAGAGCTACAGCCCTTCCATTTCAAGGCCCTGGATTCAGCAGGGAAACCTCTCTGAGACCACCCGGAGGCTACTGCAGTAATGCAGGCAAGAACTGAGGTAGGAGGACTGTGCACTGGGCCGGGTGAGTGCAGAACACTGGACAGATTTGAGAAATGCTTGAGGGAGACAAACTGGAGAGAGTGAAAAGATCACAGGTGATTGGGGAATTTATTTCCTGAGATGACAAAATAGGGACGACAGGCTGTGAAGGAAATTTATATTGAAAATGTTGCGTTTGAATTTCTTTGAAGCACCCGTCCTTGAAGAGATGGAGATCTGGATTAGAAATGCAGATTTGAGGGGTAAAAGTTTGTTATTGATGCAATGGCAGTGAGTGGACCAAAAGAGAAGATGTAGGAGCCAGGATCTGGGGGAGACGTAAGATGGTAAAACTTACCAAAGAGAACCAGAGAGGAACGAGCTGTGGAGAAATAAGACTTAGGGCTGATTTGGGTCTCCTGGAGGCTTCGCCTGGATACTGGGCTGCACATTCATACCTGAAGTAGGATAGAAGAAACAAAACCTAGACAGGCAGGAGAAGAGGAAATTGAGATTTAAAAATAATACCTTTAGCAAAATCTGCAGCTTCAAGATACGCCTTTTTTTCTAGGAAACTCACTGAAAAAAAAGTCCTTCCGCCCCAGGTCTGTGGATCCCGACATACCCGCCTCTTCACCTGCAAACCGCACTTTCTCCACCCGCAAGGAGGCAGCGACGCTGTGGGCAGCCGATTCCAACTTCACACGCAGTCAGTTCATAATGTCGCCTGACAGACAGCGGAAATACACCTCCGCGATCACTCCTGTAGAGGACACCCCTTCATGCGCCCCTCTCTGGAGTGTAAAGTGTCTCCTTTCTCTGAGCTTCTTCACCCCATTCTTTAAGTGTTTCCTAATAAACTGTTACCACATCTCTTTTACCGACGCATCCTGAAAATTATTTTTCTGTGACGGGAGTCAGGCAATTTACAAATTTATTTTAAAACAGTGAGGGTCTGGGGAGATAGCTTGGCAGTCTAAACGCGTGCTTGGCAAGCGCAAGGACCTGAGTTCAAACCCTGGTAACACATGCCGTGCTGGCACTGGAACCAGGCATGGTGGTGCATGTCTGTAATCCCAGTACTGGGGAGGCCGAGACAGGAGGATCACTATGAGCCTGAGTTGAGTAGGGAGACCCTGTATCAAAATATATAATAAAATAAGAGCATGAGTAAAGTTTTTTTCTTTCAGCTCAGAGACTCAGCATGGTGATAAAACTGCATCAGATTGAAAAGAAACCACCTTTGGGAGAACAATTACCAGGCGAGCCATGAATCACACAATTCTAAGAACTCACAGAGTCAAGGCTTGTCTAAGGTTCCACCAATCAGCATGGAAAGACCTTGCTGAATATGCATGGAATGCTGGGGAAATCCTGGAAGAGTCATGCTTTAAAAATGGCTTTCTAGAGGGAAGGCTTTTTCCAGATTATTCTTTTTTTTCTCCCCCAGAACCAGATATTGAACTCAGGGCCTTGCGCTTGCCAGGGAAATGCTTATTCTACTGAGCCATTTCCCCGGACCCAGATTATTCTTTATAAATCTTAATATTGCCTACTGTGGTGGAGAATGTCCATAATCCCAGCAAGAAACTGAGGTAGGAGGGTCACTGCAAGATCGAGACCAGTTGGATGACGTGCTGTGTTTAAGGTCACCCTGAAGGACACTGCAAGATCCTGTCTCAAAACCAAACCAAACCAAACCAACAATAAAAACCTAATAGCAACTCAAAGAAATAATCAAATTGGATCATAAGTAACTTAATTGTTGGGCAGAATTGTATGCAAGTCTTTCCAGCAATATAACACAAGAAAAAATATAAAATTCATGAAGTCTAGCATGTAAGCAGAAATTTCTAAATATATGAAGAACCAGAAATCACAACTGAGAAGAAAAAAATGACAGAAACACACTCAGAAATGAGAATATTGGTAAGTTAGTAAACACAGACATGCTTGCAGTTTTATAAATAATGTTCAACATCTTTAACATTAATAGGAAGACCTGACATTCTTTTTTTGTTTTTGTTAAGGAACAATAATTGGGGAAATACAAAGAAAAATAAAAAATTACTAGCAAGAAAACAGAGAGTCTCTGAAAAATTGAAATTTACTGGAAAGATGAGCAGCAGGTTGGACATTACAGAAGAGAGGATGAATAAACTTGAAAAAGTAGCAACATACGCTGTGCAGAATGAAATATAGGGAGGAAAAAGAAGACTGAAAAATAGGGCAGCGGTGTCCTTTAAAAATCAAGTTGTAGGCCGGGAGATGGCTCAGTAGAATAAGCACTTCCCTGGCAAGGGTAAGGGGCTGAGTTCAATCCCCAGTTCCACCAAAAACAAATAAAAAAATAAAATAAAATAGAATAAAATAAAGCGCCTTCTTAGGTTAACTTAGGCAGGCACGGTAGACTATGGCTCAATCCCTGGCCACACGAGTCCTGCCCTCATGGTAGGGCTGAGCCTGTAAAAAAAAAAAAAAAAAAAAAAAAAAAAAAAATCAAATTATATCAATGACTACTATACTCTTTTTAAAATAATTTTTTTGGAAAAAGATAAGAGACAAGAACAAAAATTTAAGATTTCTTGAAAGCATGCGGTAATATTCAATCATACATCCAATTTTGCATAACTGTATCTGCTAATCTGAGCAACAGATTTGACAATAAAAATAGATAATATATCAATCGTTAATCAGCTATTCTTGTTTTGAAAATCTGTAACATATATATTGCTATGTGTTACCTCCTTTCTGGCTTGGTTTTTGTTTTTCTTGCTTTTGTTTTTATTCCTCAAAATAAAAGAAAATTATAATTAAAAACATCACATTAAGTAGTCCAAAAGCGTGCAGCGGAATACCAGAAGTGAGACAGCCGAGAGCAGATACTTGCAACAGATGTGCAGAAACTACACATTTGAAGAAAACTTGGACTGTCCAGGTGTAAGACGTGTGCCCAATGCTAAATAGGAGAAACAGAAATAAAGTCACACCAAGGTAAACATTTAAAAGCAAAGGCGAGGGGGCGAGATAGGTCAGCGGTGCAAAGCACCTGCTTATGCAAAGTCATGCAAGCATGCGGGGACCGCGGTTTGATCCGGGCAACCGGCCGCGCTAGCCCCGCCCCCAGGGAGGGTTGAGCCTGCCCCGCCCCCCCCGCCCCCAGCACAAAATAAATGAAAGAAAAAGGGGTCGAAACAGCTACAAAGCAGCTGGAGTAAGAGGATCAACCTGAAGCGCACAGAGCTTGGGGAGCGCTAAAGATAAGGAAAATACAGTCCTCTCCGAAGCAGCTGTATGAGCCAAAAGAAAATTGCTGGCATCTTTAAAGCATTATTAGGACGAAGCTGCAATAAACACCTGTCCAGATAGAATGCCTAGAAAGAAATACCTCTCCACAAATGAGAACAAAGATTTTCAGGGAAGCAAAAACTAGGGAAACACACTCATTCAGATAAAAGAATATCTTTAGACAGAAAATGATAAAGGAAATAGAATAAAGTTTGTCAGGAACGGTCCACATTAGCACTACTGTAATAATTATTGCTCGTAATTTCTAAGGCTTTTTATTTTATTTATTTATTTATTTTAATTTTATTTATTTATTCATTTACTTATTTATTTTGTGTGTGTGTGGCCAGCTCAACCCACCAGGGGGCGGGGCTGGTTGGCATGTGGTGCTGGGGGATTGAACCGCGGTCCCTGCTTAGCTTGTTCTAAGTAGGTGCTTTAGACCACTGAGCCATCTCACCAGCCCATCTAAGGCTTTTTAGAAAGATGATCGACTGCTTAAATGAAGATATATCACAGGATTTATAATTCGCGGGAAGTAAAATGTACGGGAACCACAGAGCAGCAGTCGGGAAGTGAGGGGAGTATGCACCTTCGCGCGGGAAGTGGGATCCTAGGATTCCAAGGCGTAGTGACAACCCAGGAATGCAAACTGTACCGACCTAAGAAGTGTGAACCAACGTTAAACAGAAGAAATAGAAACAAAATCACACCAAGGTACGCACTGAAAAGAAAAAGAGGATAAAAGATGTACTAAATTCAGAGCTACTTTCCCCAAAGCAAAAGCAGAATGATATATTTAATAAACTAATACTAGAGATAGAAAGAAAATTTCTTATTTATCCAAAAGAAGCCTAGAAATCGGGGAATCAATAGGAGGGAAAGTGAAACAAAACAAATAGCAAGATTTAAAGCAACCATGTAAAAAATTGCCTCAAACATGAATATTTTAAAGATTTCAACTACAATAGAGATCGCGAGGGTAGATTAAAAAAATAATACAACTACAGAACGTTTATTGCAGAAATATACTTTATTATTAATATTTATTTATTTATTTTGTGGAACCAGGGATTGAA
>NW_004524593.1:16333408-16345581 GCF_000260255.1 Octodon degus
TGGTTGACCAGGCAAAATAAACAAGTGCATAAAGCTATATACACACCTGGTGGACCTCATAAGAAGAGGCGATTACACCCAGTATTGACCCTTCTGAGTATGTGAGCTGATGGACTCTTTTTCTCTTCCAACCCCTGTGTTCAAAGCACCTTTTTGAAATACAGTAAATAGGGGTTAGCAATTAAGAGCGAGGTTCTGCCATGCCTAGATTCAATCTCAAATTATTTGGCTTCGCTGTACCTCTGGGTGACCGGTGCACAGCAAGCATAGGCTTGGTGTAATCCCAATCTTAAGAGATAGCTGGAATGTGCAGCACGCGTTTCCACCAGGCGGGCTGTGGGAGACCGACCACTTGCCTGACCCCCAGCTAGTGGGCCCTTTCGCAGGCATCAGCGGAGCCAGGGCTCCAACCAGCCTCCCGCCTAGGCAGCACCACTTGCTCTCATCTCTTAGCAACAGCAGAAAGGCGTCCGAGCCGCGGCGCGCACACCTCCGGCCTGGATGGTTTGTTTTTTAAATCCATCCGAAAGAGCCAATCACAGACGGCAGATCGAGAGCGCGGAAAGCGATTGGCGCACAGCTGTTTTCAGTGGCCAATAGGCGTCGGAGGAGATTTTGAGCAGGACCGGAAGCGGGCAAGGGACCTCCGGGTGGCCGCGGCGGGCGGTTTGAATCGGGATCGGGGCTCGGGCTCGCCCGGACTGCGCGGAGGGGCCTGTCGGAGACGCGGCGCCCAGTACCCCGCGCAGGGCAGCCAGGTGAGCGGCCCAGAGTCTCGGGTCTGGCGGTGGGTTCGTGGGCCTCCCGTTGCTGCCCGTAACGCTCGCGCCCGGGACGCGCTCCCCGCGGAGCCGGCGAGGGCCGCGGGTCTGCGCCCAGCCGGGGCTCCCTGTAGGGTGCGGGGCCCGCAGGCGGCCAGGAAGCTCCTTCCTGTGCCCTCCTCAGCCGGAGGCCGGCGCCCGCCCGGACGCGTGAGCGAGCTTCGCGTTTCCTCGTTCCACCCTGATGTGGTCGCGCAGGTGCGCCGGGCTCAGCCCCGGGGTCAGCATCGGACGCAGATGCCCGAGCCCTGGCCGCCGGGTCGGAGAAGGCCCCGCGCGGGGCAGCCCTGGCTCACCTGTAGGTCTGCTGTTTTGGCTCTTTGGCCCAGTGGGTCTGCGTGCGTGGCTGATCCCCGATGTCTTAGCACGTCCACCTTTGCTGTGATCGCAGCGTGGGCCTGGTATATGATATAATGATGTATTAACACATGAAGTGTTTGTATATAACTATGCCTGCACTTCTAATTTGAAAAGCATTCAACCTGCCACTTTTCTGTTTATTTCCACTGTGTCTGACATCTTTCCTAGTCGTTCCTTTTCATATTTTCCTATCTGTGGCATCTCGAGGTAATAATGACTTCAGTGGCTAGCTAAATTGTTTACAGTACATCCTTGTTTTTGAGACAGGCGCTTGCTATGTAGTTTAGGCCGGACTTGAACTCACACTGTGGCCTCACACTTGTGCCGGTCCTGCCTCAGCCTCCCAAGTGCTGGGATTAGTGTGACCACGTTGGCCCACCCTGAATTCCTGCTCTTCAACAAATAAACCAACCTGACATCCCAGGACCTCCAGGGGCTGAGGCAGGAGGGTTGCAAGTTCAAGCCTGGCCTGGAAAATTTAACAAGGTCTCGTCTCCCAAAACAAAAGAAAACGTTGGGAATGTAGCTCAGTGCGAAGGCACTTACCTAACATGTGCAAAGACCTGGGTTCTGTTTCTAGCACTGCAAGGAAAGAGAAAAAGGTTGCCTCCTCAAAGTTGAAATCTTGGAGACAAATTATACTGGTAGTGAAAGCACGTCTTTCCAGGGCTTGATGTCTACCTTAGATGTTGTCCGAGACCTCTGTTTCTTGGGTTTTTGGAAATCTTTTTATGATTCTTAGTGAAAAACAAAGAGATTCTTGCCCTGCTGCCAAAATAACTCGAAAGTGACTTTTCTTTCATGTTTAGACTTTTTGTTCTAAAAGCTGACATTAAGAATAATTGCCGGGGCTGGTTTGATCCCCCAGCACCACATGCCAGTCAGCCCCGCCCCCTGGTGGGCTGAGCTGGCCCCCCACACACAAATAAATAAATGTTTAAAAAAAAAAAAAAAAAAGAATAATTGCCATATTTTTCGCCTCCATGAAATAAGTTATGTGAGATGGGGCTGAGGAGGAGGCAGGCCAGCACACTCTTCGCACTGTTAGTAAATCAAACCCTGTTTTCAAGACCTAACACAGTAGCTAACCTGCTCAGCAGGGGATATGCTATCTGAAGGCCTGAGAAAGGCATCACCGTAGGTATCTTCATTTTCTAATAGGAAAACCAAGGCACAGAGCCCTTAAGTAACTTGCCCGAGGTCATGCATCCTTGCAGCCGCCGAGGTGAACCCGAACACCCCACCAGCCACTAAGCCTGGGTGCCTCTTTCCTTTGATGGAGCTCAACTTCTGCTTTTTGGAGCCGTCTTAGTTCTAATATAGCATTCACTCTTGGCTCACTCATGCACTGGTGGCAGGGAGATGGGGTGCAGGCTGGTGAGAAACTGCCAGGGAGCCAGCCTGGTGGGGTATCAGGCAGGGCTTCCCCGCAGGACAGGCCTGAGGAATGGTGCTAAGCAGTCGTGGGAATCTGGAGACACGATCGTGTGCAGAAGAATGTGTCAGGTGTTTTATTTGTTTAGAGTCAGGATCTTGGTCATCAGAAAACTTCATAGCAAAGTATTCATGTTTTGTATAGTGAAAAGAAACTGCAGAGTTGGAAGCAGGTGGCTGTAAAGAAATCAAAAGACAAGAGGTGACAAAGCCCCAAGACAAGGTGCTTTGGATCAGCACAGTGTGTCTTTCTGTCGTAATGAGTCACTGGCAGTCACCTTCCAGAGGATGCAGAGACGGATATTACCTTTCACATGTGCTGTTTTCATGCCTGACTCGTGCAGGTAGTTAGGTGGACCCATGAGTCTTTGACTTCAATTTTCTTTTCTTTTCTTTGAGTCAGGGCCCCGAACCTGTGCTGATCCTCCTGCCTCCGCCTCCTGAGTGCTGGGATTGCAGGCGTGTAACCCCATGTCTGGCTTCAATTTCCTTTTAGCTGTGCAGACATCAACGGTCCGGGTGTTCTTTTCAGTTCACTGTTCCATGTGGGAGGATTAAAGAAGGGGGGCCAGGATGAGCTGGGCTGTGGAAGAATGGAAGGAGGGCCTGCCTACCAGAGCGCTGCAGAAGATCCAGGAGCTGGAGGGGCAGCTGGACAAGCTCAAGAAGGAGAAGCAGCAGCGGCAGTTTCAGCTCGACACGCTGGAGGCCGCGCTGCAGAAGCAGAAGCAGAAGGTACTGCGACTCTGGGGTTTCCAACGCTTAACTCTGAAGTGATACTCTGCCTTTGTGCGGCCACTGCTCCCCGCCGCTTTTCAGATGTTTCTCATTGCCTCGGATCTTTCCATCTCTGTCCTCATTTCTGCTTACCTGCTGATAGCCAGGGATGTTGGGCTCCATCCTGACTTCCTCTGGGGACCCCGCCTTGCGAGTCATGTTTGCACTGCACAGCGAGGAGCCCCAATTCTTGGGCTTCCTACTGGGGTCCACGTTAGAATGCTTCATTGTGCGAGCGGAGATGGCCTCCCTGCGTGGGCTATGGGCCTCAGTGTCTCGCAGCCTCTTCTATTCATGTCTAGGATGTCTAGGGAATGAAAGCCTCGTCAGTCTTTTTCTTCTTTTAATCTCTGTGCCAGCGAGTAGTGGTGGGACCAGCGCTTATAAATGTCTTTGCTTGTGGAAGAATTTTGTGATTCTTACCGTACTTGGCTTTAGCAGCCAGGCTTGAAGATGGTTTGCTAAGGGAGAGGGGCTGGTGTTGATGGTTTTTAATTCTTGAAGGGATTTGAAGCCTGCATTTCTAAGAAGGAAAGGCACAGTGTCGTAATGCGTGACCTTGGGGAGCTCTTTCTTTTTATTTATTTATTTATGTGTGTGTGTGTGTGTGTGTGGCCAGCTCAGCCCACCAGGGGGCGGGGCTGGCTGGCATGTGGTGCTGGGGGATTGAACCGCGGTCCCTGCGCTTTGCTAAGCTTGTTCTAGGTAGGTGCTTTAGACCACTGAGCCATCTCACCAGCCCTGGGGAGCTCTTTCTTTCAGCAGGCTTCTGAGTGTTTAGAAAGCTTTGACGCTGTGCTTGCTGCAGCCATGTGTTAGGAAATTGCTGGTCATTGCTGGGCTCTAAATTCACAAAGAAGGGACCGATTGATTTCCTTCTCCATGAACCCCTTTAGGTTGAAACAGAAAAAACCGAGGGCGCAAACCTAAAGAGGGAAAATCAAAGACTGATGGAAATATGCGAAAATTTGGAGAAAAGTAAGCAGAGGATTTCTCATGACCTGCAAGTCAAGGAGTCGCAAGTAAATTTCCAGGAGGGGCAGCTGAGCTCAGGCAGAAAGCAAATAGAAAAATTGGAGCAAGAACTTAAAAGGTAATGATTTGGATAGTATTTGTACAGGTATGGTTTCTGCAAATTCATCAGATGCATTTATTATTCTTTAATAAACGATCATTATATAGTGCAGTGCTTTTTTTCCTTTAGTGGAATACAAAGCGGTTTCCTCTGTCATTTTATTAGCACGTCAGATGGTTGCTCGATCATTCAATTAGTACATTTTTTTTCTAGATTGTTGTTGTGTTTTCTGAGACAGGCTCTCTCTGTGCAGCCCAGGATGGCCTTGAGCTCATTTGATCCTCCTGCCTCGGCCTCCCTAGTGCTGGGAATACTGGCTGCATTACCAGACCCGACTCGTTTTCTTTATTAGTACAAAGCTGTACTGCGTGGTTACATTCCTTGTGGGGAGCTGGTGCTTGTACCTAACACATCTTTATTTTATTTTAATTTTTATGTATTTAGTGCAGGGTCTACAGGGGCTCACTACAGAGATTGGACTTGTAGCGATCCTCCTGTTTTCAGCCTCCCAAGCGCTGGGATTACAGGTGCACACCACCATGCCCAGTCTCAGTAACAGCTCAGCGTGCCCCGGGGCGGGGGCGGCCGGGCACGCCAGGGATCAACCCTGGTCCCTGCGTCTGTCTAAGCAGGCGCTTCAGTCTGCTGAGCTGTCTGGCCGCTCCCGTAGCGCATCTTAATCCCTTTTCCCATTTCCTTTCCTCTCTCCCCTCCGTCTATCTCTGGGTGTCCCCCTCCCTTTCCTTTGAAAAAGGTCAGTCTCCCTACTTCCTGTTCTCTTGTTTTGTTCTGTTTTTATATTTTGGGCTTCTCACGTGAAGAAACCGTGTGGTATTTACGTTTGTGCGGCTGACTTACTCCGCCAAAGGTTATGGCCTCAAGGTGCATCCGTTTACTTATCAGTGCTGCGGGTTTACCTTTCTTAGGGTGCAGCAGCGCTTCATGGTGTGTAAATGCCACATTTTCTGTGTCCATTCGTCTGCTGATGGACGTGTGTATAGGCTGCTTCCAGGACAGAGCCACTGCGTGTCGCACAGCTGTAATGGTGGGTGTGCGTGGATCACTGTAAAGTGATGTCTCTGACTGTGTGTGTGTGGCCCGTTCAGCTCGCCCTGGGGGCAGGGCTGTGTGTGCTGGGAATGGAACCGTGGTCCCCGCGCAGCAGGCGCTTTAGTCTGCCGAGCTAGCTCACCGGCCCTCAACCCGTACAGGACATCAGCAGGGGGTGTCTTAAAAGACATACACTGCAGCTGGGCCAAGTAAACTTTCTAGTTGCTGTTACTCTGTGATGTCTCTGTGCAGGTTTCTCTGGTAAGTCCATTTAGGACACGTTAGCTGAGTTCCAGGCCGTGCCAGGTGCTGCGTGGGTGAGCGATTCAGTGGCCCTCAAAGACAGCAGGAAGTGTCATGTGGCTTACCTTGAGGGCTCAGGTTCCTCTGGGAGGAAAAGCTACTGCAGGGAGCCAGAGGAAAATCCAGAACCGGGAACCTGAGAAGGATGAGGAGCTCGGAAGGCCCAGTGGTCGTTGAGCCCAGGTGCAGAGGGCCGGACCGGGTGGGCGTCCACGCCCTTCCCTGCGCACGTGGGTGGAAGGGGCTGAGAAAGCTGGCAGGCAGCTTGACTGAGGGCTTGAACCGGTGACAGCCTGGAATCAGGCGGGTGTAGGGGGTTGCCCAGGAGGATGGAGGCGTCGCCGCGGACTCTAGGTGGGTGGAGGGAAGTGAAGTCCGCGACCTCCTGGCTGAGACCTTGGCTTGCAGCCTCTCCTTCCACTTCAGACACCATGAAACCAATTTGCCCACTTCTTTGCCGTGATTAGGCAATGCCAAAGCTGCTCATTACAACTTTTTATTTAAGAAAACTCCAAATAGATGTGTTAATAAAAAGAAGATTAATGGAGTCTCACAATATTCTGCTAGTTTAAAAGTGGTATTTTCTTGTTCTAATGGTAGGATTTTGTGTAAATTCTAGCTAACAGACTTCTTCTTTTTTTTTTTTTTTTTTTTGGCAGTACCAGGGATCAAACTTGGAACCTTGTGCTTGCCGGGTGGGCCCTTAAGCTGCTGAGCTATCTCCCAGGCCCACTAACAGACTTTTAATAATTTCTTCCATTGTGGAGTCCACAAATTCCCAGAAATTAAAAATAAAAATTATCTTGAAATAGCTTTAGATCGGGCTGGGGAGATGGCTCAGTGGAATAAGCGCTTCCCTGGCAAGCGCAAGGGCTTGAGTTCAGTCCCCAGTTCTGAAAAAAACCCCAAAAAACTAGCTTTAGATTGACAGAAAACTTGCAAAAATAGCGGAGTTCTTATCTGGTGTCCTTCAGCAGGAATTTCTAGTTGTTAACAACTTAGGCAACCACAGTATAATTTCCAAACCAGGGAATTCGATTCTGTTAACTAGACTTTATTAGAATTTCACTGGATTTCCAGTAATCCCTTTTCTTCCTGGATTCTGATTCAGGATTCCACGTTGCATTTAGCTGAGGTTTTTTTGAGCATCTTGTAACGTTATGAGGGTTCCTTCTCTTTCACGACCTTGACATTTTTGAGAAGTACTACTTAGTTACTTTGGAAGGCGGCCCTCCACTGGGGTTTGGCTGGCAACTCTGTCCCTGAGGAGTGTTTCTCAACAGGAGCACGGTTGATATTTCAGGCTGGCCGGCTTGGTATGGAGGGCTGGTTGCCATATGTGGTCGGGTCTCTGGCATTCTTGGCCCATGTCCACCAGACACCAGTGGTGTCCACCCGATGCCTAAGGGGTGACCATCAGGGGCATCTAAGTGATGCCAGCGACCTTTGGGAGGGTGGAACCCTCTGGCTGAGCGCCCAGGAGTCAGACCAGGATCACCGGCTTTGGTGAGGGTGCTGCAGGGTAGCTACCTGCTGCTCCCAGGCATGGCCCCGGGCTGCCGGACTCAGGAACTTACAGCCCTGATGATTTGGTTAAGCTTTCTCTGTGGTAAAAGTCCCAACTCCTCCTCCTCTGTAGACTTGCTGGTTTCCCTTTGGAAATTAATAAATATGTTGGTAGCAAGAGATTAGGTTTTTGCGGCAAGGCTATGATAAGGGGAGTACTACCTACATCATCAAAAATACTTTTCAGTGTTTATTTTTTTATTTTTACTTTTAAAAAATCTCTATCAGAGGGCTGGCCAAATAGCTCTGCGGATTAAAGCACCTGAAAGCAGGTGCAGGGGCTGGAGGTTTGATCCCTGGGCCTGCTGTGCAGGCTCTGCCCCCGGGGCGCACTGAGATGGCACTTGAGAGTGGGCGCGGTGGTGCGCACCTGTAATCCCAGCTCTTGAGAGGCTGAAAACAGGCAGATCATTACAAAGCTGATCTAGTAGTGAGACCCTGAACACCCTGTAGACTTTTCCCCCCAAGAAAAACTCATTATCAGTACACATTTGCCGTTCATAATTAATTTTTTCCACACCCTTCTTGCATCCTCCCTGCGCCCTCTGACTCTGCTCTTCTGCCCATTTGCAGAGCCTTCTGCCCGTGTCCTTTTCCAGCTCGCTGTCATCCCTTCGCTGCCTCTCCTACCCACTTCCGCCTTGCATCCCCCTTCCCATCTAAAAAGTGACCTCGGGGACCACCAACTCAGGACCCCCCTCCTGTCCCTGTCTCGAACAAGAGCTTTCTTTCCTTCAATAAATATATTCTGCTTTAAAAAAAAAAAAAAAGGGATCTTCCTGCTTCCTGTTATCTGATGTTTATTTTGCTCTCTTTTTTATACTTGGAGCTTCTTATATAAGTAACACCGTGTGATGTTTAAGCTTAATATTCTGCTCTTTTTTAAAAATTAATTTTACAAAATATTTATTTATTTATTACAGGGTCTCGCTATGCAGCTTTGGACTCGTAGTCATCTTCCTGTCTCAGCTTCCTCAGTGCTGGGATTACAGGCGTGCGCCCCCACGCCTAACTTCTGGGCTGGCACAGCATGCGGTACTGGGATTAAACTAGGGTCCTTGCTCTTGGCACGCAGGCGCTTGGACCGCCGAGCTGCCTCCCGGCCCAGTCTTGTGCTCTTGAGCTGCTTGCGTCCTCCGGCAAGTGCCTTGCGTTTATCCGTCGCTGTGGTAGGGCGGGCCTCTCCTCTGTGTTCTCTCCGGGAAAGTGGCTGTTTTTTTTTCTGGAATCGTGTTCTGTGACTTACAGCTTTGTTGCTTGGCTGTGCGGAAAGGTGGTCACCTGACAGCTGCACATGGGGACCACGCCACCTTCTGTCTTACTGAGTTTTCCTGCCATTCCAAGTACTGTTGGCAGTAAGGATCTTGTGTGCTTAATCCTGTGTCCTTAGCACCTGACACTTCAGTGAAGGAAAGATAGATTTTAGTTTTAGAAAACAGGCACTGGGAAGTAGAAGGCACACCTTGGATGCCGGCATAATTGTTTCTTTCAAAAGCACATTTTTGGGTGCTGGATGGATGGATGCATTGATTGATTGATTGTCTTTTTGAGACAGGGTCTTGCTGTGCAGTTCAGGCTGGCCTTGAGCTCATTTTATAGCCCAGGCTGGTCTGGACCTCCCAAGACTCCTCCTGCCTCAGCCTCCTGAATGCGGGGATTACAGGTGTGGGCCACCACTCCCGGCTGGGTTCTAGTTTTTGAGATGCTTGTTTTGATTAATTTGAGCAGAAAAGGATATATTTTTAGCATGTTGAGGAGAGTTGCTTTTGTAGACCCTTCTGCATTTCCTTGAAGAATGTCATTTAATAGCAGCGTCTGCTACTCTAAAGCCCTCAGGAATGCAACACTAAGGTAGCAACTGTTGAGTATTAGCATCATTATTTTCCATGTTATAACCATTAAATGCAGCAATATTCCTGTCAATGTGAGTAGTCATCAGGGTCGTCATTGTGGCGCTTGGACACTCATTGCATATTTGATTTAAAAATGTTCTTACTGCTGGGCATGTTGTCGTGTACCTTAGCTATTCCAGCTGCGCAAGAGGTCAAGGTAGGAGGGTTCCAGTTCAAGTTCAAGGCCAGCCGAGTGACAGCCTGTCTCCAAGAAAAAGTTTCATTAGTTACGTGGTTATGAACATTTGTTTTTAGTTTTTATTTTACTTTACTTTTTTTGTGGGCCCGGGGATTGAACTCAGAACCCTGCGCTTGCCAGGCAAGCAAATATTTGTAAGAAGTTACAAGCTATGTATGTAAAACTTCGAGTATGGGTTTCTAGATTATAAAAACTTGAGAGTACAAAACTATAGACTACAGGAACTTGAATGTAGTGTTCAGGTTCTTCCTGGCTCCCTTTGAGGGCGGACCAGGAACCATCAACTCACTAGTGGCTGCCAGTTGGGTTTCAGGAAGACCTCCTGGAGTCAGGTTCCGGCCTTCGGAATATTGGCATTGTGGCTCGGTTCAGAAGAGAACAGTTTAATTTAATTCTTTTTTGGTGCTGATTATTTTTATTATTTTTATTCTGTATGCAGGAAAGGAGAGACAAAAGTTTTATAAGAAATGCAGGTTATACATTGCTTAATATTTAAGGTATTTTTTTCTTCTTTTATAAATGAGAGAAAAGGAGACCAGACATGAATCAGAGAGGGAAAAGAAACACTGGTTTCGCAAGGTCCTCCAGTTCCTTTCCAGAATTGTCGCTGGATGCGTACCACACCGCAGGATGCTCAGCACCCATCTAATACTTTTATATGTGTGCTGTTTCTTTCTTTCTTACTCTTTCTTTTTTTTTTTTTGTTTTTTTGGTGGCTGGCTCAAGCCACCCTGGGGGCAGGGCTGGCACTGCATTTGGTGCTGGGGATTGAACCATGGTCCCTGCACATTTGCCTAAGCTTGCCTAGGCAGGCACTTTAGACCTCTGAGCTATCTCGCCAGCCCTGTGCTGTTTCTTTTGACAATTGAAACCTCTGCTGTAACTCTTAGAATCTTTGGACTCAGAATATCTTTAAAGATTCTTAGGAATTTGGGAGTGATCTAGTCTCCTTTCTACCTCTCCTGTTTCTTTTCTTGCCTCAGAAGGGCCCTGTTAGACCTCTGCGGGGCTGTAGACACACTCTTCCCAACACGCAGTCCCCCGGGTCCGTGGCCATTGAGCCTTTGAAATGTGGCTGCTGCTGACTGAGGCTGTGGGCCAGGCCACGTGGCACAAGCCGGATTCTGGGCGTTTCGTACTAACGTGAGGTGTCTCATTGATCATTTTCTGTTTGTTTTTTTTCTTTGATACTTTTCACAAAGTTTACAAGTCAAAGTGATAGTACCTTAATTTACCTGGAAAACAGCCAGTTCAGGTAAATATAAAAATGAATTTCACGGGCTTTCTGTTGCTTTTTAAATTGCTAATAGGAGATTTCCATGTGTAGCGTGTTATCCATGTGGAGCATCAGTATGGCGCTTTGGTCTCCAGGATTGTCACCGTGTTCCGCTTGTGCAGTGCCTCTTTCTCCCCAGGTTGAGTTTGGAGCTGGGAAATAGCCCTTCCTTCACCTTTACTTCTTGCTTTGGACACTTGCCCCTTGAAGAGAGAGGGGCCTCCCATTAGGTCCTCAAAAGGGGTGTTGGTTTGGGGTGTTGGCTTTGTCCCTTCCTGGAGGGAATGCATGGGTGTCAGTGTGATCGATTCTACCTCGGGGAGTAATGGTGGCAGGAATGAGGAAAAGAGACAAGAAGACAAGAACTGGGAGGTGGTGACTTGTCTGCCCAGTTGGCGAGACCACCCCGTAAACAATGATATGGATGTTTATTTATACCTTTACAAAGTTAGTAACGCATGACACAAGGTTGCCCAGTGACTAATAGCTGACATCAGCCAGCGAGGATGCTTCTCGCAGGGCTGAGGTAGCTTGTCTGATGTAAGCACCAACACATAGTCCCGCCTGCACACATTTGACCACTTTTCCAGCTTTCGTAGCTCCCAACACTTCTGGTAAGCAAAATTGGACATTAGAGACTCACAAAAATCAACGTTTTTTTAAACATAAGAACAGCACCCTCTTTTTACCCGGATTGCGGGTTATGGATTTCCTTGTATGATAGCGGTACACTATATGTACAACACAGTGCAGAACTCACTTTCCCCGTTTCTTTGTAACTGTGTCCAGCCTCATCCATTCTAGATCCGTTATATTTAATTTATATATCTGCTTTTAAAATGCCATGTAGCATATAAGCTAGACATCTAGTCTATGTTTTGGAGGTGGCTCGGCGTCATGGGCAATGCCACCCTCTCCCACGATTTGACTGACCCCAGCATCATAAATGCCACTCTCGGCCCTGGTTTCCCAAGCTCCGGTTCCTTCCTGTGCGTGTTTTCCTTTGGCTCGGAGGGTGGCGTCTGCTGGAGCGCGTGCCTGGCCTTCCCGCCCTTCGCTGCCACAGCGGTTGCTAGCGTCTCCGTCGCAGCCCGTTCATACCACTGCAGTGGCTGGAAATAGATGCGCTTCCCCACCTTTTAAGTGTCTGCTGGATAAATGGAATGTGTATGAGTTCTTAGAGCACAGGTTTCTTTGGAAGTTTCTTACTCTCTGGGCACACACAGCATCCATTTTCTGCCACCGTTGTTCTAATCTGGCTCGTGGCCCTTGGGTCCTTTTCTAACAGGTGTAAAGCGGAACGTGAAAGGAGCCAGCAAGCCGCGCAGACTGCAGAGGTCTCCCTGAGTGCCTGCAGCACACCACAAAGAATTTCTGCCACTCCGCTAACACCAAGTCAATATTACAGCGGTAAAGAGTC
>NW_004524593.1:16346746-16347299 GCF_000260255.1 Octodon degus
TTTTTTTTTTGCCTTACTGGGGATTGAACTCAGGACCTTGCAGGCAGGCCCTTAAGCCACTGAGCTATCTCCACAGCCCATTAATAATATATTTCTGCTAAATATCGAAACTGGGTGAGAAGGCACAACTCAGCCAACATCTGAGGGTTGAATTCAGATGTCGGCTCCTGTCGAGTACCTGGAGTACCACGTGGCTCCGGTTCTGTCCCAGCAGATTCCCACAGCGTTTTCATGGAGAATTGAAGTCTCCACGGACCGTAGCCCTCACCCTCTAGCAAGTCCATAGCCAGGTCTCGGCATTTGTCAGAAAGAAGGGTGCAGGGACAGGCCGAAAGCAGGGAAGAGCTGCTGTGAAATGGAGTGCACGCGAGGCGGCGCTGTTGGTGAAGTGCGTGTGAAAAGCGAGTCTTGGGAGAGTTCTGTAGCTAAAGTTTAACTTTGATTCTCTCTGTGCAAAGCTCCGGGAGCCAAAGAGGGGCCAAGGAGAGCAGAGCTGGCCTTGGGGTGTAAATGTTGGGGGTGCTCACACGCATCTCATGGAGCGAATGAGGGG
>NW_004524593.1:16347844-16350167 GCF_000260255.1 Octodon degus
GGGATCGAACCACAGCAACCTGAGCCTGACTACTTTGTTGAAGCAGCTACTTAAAGACCTGAGCTAAGGGGCAGGCCTCCTGTTTTTTTGGAAATAAGTAGCGTTGGTGGCTAAGACTTGCAAGAGGCCCTGAAAGATTTCTACTTTTAACAGAAAGCCAGTCAGGCCACTGCTCCAGCCACCATGAATCACCGTGACATCGCCCGGCACCAGGCTTCCTCGTCTGTGTTCGCGTGGCAGCAGGACCAGACCCCGCATCGGCTTTCATCTTATCCTCAGAAAACTCCGAGCCGGAGAGACTTCTCTACCTCTCACATATTTGGGGAAGAAGAGGCGACTCCTGGTAGATCCACTGTGCAGACGGGGAACAGGGACGCCGCTAGCAGTTGTGGTGAGCGTTCCAGTGGCTCTCCTCTGGTGGATCACTTGAAAGGCCAGAATCAAGGTAATTTGTGGAGCTAAAATAAGGTTAAATTAGATATGGCTGAGATGCTTTCAGAGGAGCCTCTGGGTAGAGTTAACCTGGGGGTGTACACATGCGTTTCCTTAGACACGACTGTAAGCAGAAGTGACCCAGGTGTGGATGTGAATCCTTGCCCCTTTCCCTAACCGGAAGAGGCATTGCAGTTTCCAAATGTACTTTTATTTGTAAGGAAAACCTGGTACCCTGAGCTTTTCCAGGGGGCCCCGCGAAGCTTTTATCCTTGCAGGAGCAGGTCAGGTAGGCTGCTTCCTGGCTCCTGGCCTGACTCCTCATGTGGCCTCTGGCCTGAGCCAGTGGCGTGGCCTGGGTGACGAATTTCAGGACAGCTCTGCCCACATTGCCCTGCTGTCCGTGTGGCAGTGAACCTGTCACCTTGGCCTGCGTGCTGCGGTGTGGCACCGAGCCAGGCACGCCAGGTGGTGTTCGGGAATCTGCCCTGTAGCCTCGGCAGTTTGCAGCACTGATACCCTGCAAATCATCACCGCTGTTCACTTGGTGGGAGCTGTCGCCCTGCCAAGGCCAGCGGAACCTGTGCTGCGTAGATGCAGGGGAAAGGGGAAAAAATCAGTGCTGGTTTTGGCAGTGTGGGGTGTTCACACTGTTTTGATCTTCACTCAAGGTAAAACCATTGGCAACTTCAGGAGGGTGAACTGCTTTCACTGAATTGCTAGGGGACAAAGCAGATGTGATGTATGATTGAACTATATGCTGAATGTTTAAATTAAAAATAAACCATTACACTAAAAGACACAATGCCATTAATCGCCCTCACTGCAGGCACACTCATCCTGTTGTTCTTGCCACTTTCTCTTATCAGTTCTGGAACGTGTCTTTCTTAAGTGTCTTTAGGAGGTGTGGTTAAAAGCACAGCCAGGGGGCTGGTGAGATGGCTCAGTGGTCTAAAGCACCTACTTAGAACAAGCTTAGCAAAGCACAGGGACCGTGGTTCAATCCCCCAGCACCACATGCCAGCCAGCCCCGCCCCCTGGTGGGCTGAGTCTGGCGCTGTGAGCTGCTGGTTCGTCCCCAAATGGCCATGAAGGGTCAGTGTTGTGAATCAATTGCGGACATTCAGGCAGCAGCTTAAACACATGAAAGAGGACTTCTAGAACCGCTTCAGACAGAAAGTTACAGACACAGTGGGATAGACCTGTTAAGAGCAAGAGGGAGTATTCTGAGGCCGATTAATGACCGTGCATCTTTTGCTACAATAAAAATTAAAAAATGGAAACACTCACCTTATTTCTGGATCTCGCATTATATCAGTTTGCCAGCATACAAACCAAGCGGTGGCTAGCTGAGGGTGTCGTATCTGGTGTACTCTCGGCAGCCTTGGTAAGATACTATTTGTGCTTTAGAAAAGCGTTTCCTCCCTGGATTGTTCTGTGAAACGCAACAAAATCCACCTTTCTTGCTATGGAGAATTTGACTACAAATGACTAGACTTGACCACTGAAATTAAATTCAGTTAGTTTCTTTGTTGTAGTGAATCGTTCATGTTTGCCTCATGTAAGATTTGAGAGTAGAGGAAAATGAAAGGTGAATTCCACACATTTTGTGAAAACACTGAATTGGATGTGGTGTTTGCTTGTGGTTTTAAGAGCTAAGAATTAAGGTGAATGAGCTGGAGCTCCGCCTGCGAGGACAAGAGAAAGAAACGAAGGGTCAGATGCACAGATACCAAGAGCTGCAGCTCCAGCTGGAGAAAGCAAAAGCGGAATTAATTGAAAAAGACAAAGTTTTGAACAAAAATAGGGATGAACTGGTGAGAACGACTGCGCAGTATGACCAGGCAGCAACTAAGGTACTTGAATTTTCATGTATTACTGAGAAAGCGCC
>NW_004524593.1:16350267-16396381 GCF_000260255.1 Octodon degus
CCCTCCCCCAGCCTTCTTTGAGTATTTTGTTCTGAAGCTTATAAAATAAATGTGAATGATGATCTTTGTCAGGGTGTAGTAGGTGGCATTGATGCCGCAGAAACGGGAAGCTGCCTGAGGGCTAAGGGCGGTGAGGTCCCTCCCAGCTGCACCCCTGGCAGCAACAGGTGGCTTTTACATCCCCAGAGGTGGTAGAGAATGCGGGTGGTCAGTTGCAGCACCTGACACTGCTCCAGTATGGTCACATAGTACTTGCAACAGAGTTTGCAGAGGGTTAGGACATGTGCTCGAGTTTCATTGGTCCACCCAAGGATCCAACACAGATGCCTGCATATCAGCTGACTCTCAGTTGAATGCATTTCTGGCCAGCCAGCCCTTCCTGGGTGTGAGTGACAGTTACCCTTTCATGTCTCATCTTACGGTCTTGGTGCGATCAGATCACCAAGTCTTTGTTCCGGCTAACATACTTGATGTTTTTTTCTAACCTGCTTGTGAATTCAGAACTGTGCCTAGGACAGGACTGACCGCACAGCCCTGGCTTCCTGTTAGTGGTTGCTCCAGGCTCATTGGTTCAGTCCAGAAAGGATTTCTTTTCCTTTCTAGGTTTTGTCTTATCAGCTGCAAATCTGCTTACCTGGAAACTCACTTCACCTTTCCCCATCGCGTTCTCGTCCGTGGTATGAGGTTGTCCAGGGCTTTGCTGAAGTTAAGCCACGCTGTGCTGGTGCCGTCCAGGCCAGCGCCACCAGCCCTCTGTGTTAGAGCGAGGAGCTGGAGGGATGCGGGCTTGGGGTGGGCGCAGGCCGCGGTAGTACAGGCCTCTCCCAGGTGGGTACCACTCCTCAGGGGAGGCTTGAGTCCGTGTAGGAAGAGTGTTGGGCTGGCTGCAGGCCCGGAAGTCGCGCATTTCACAGGTGGAAACTCAGACCTGGCAAGTTAGATGGGCGTCCAGGAGCGCACCTCACAGACAGACTTGGGCTCTGGCACTTGCTGTAGACTGTGGCGCGTGCTCGGGCACTTAGCCGTTGGTTCCTTTTATGTGGGTCGTGCATCATGGCTGCCAGAATGTCATTAAAATTAGGATTTTTTTTTTCTCTGAATGCCTTCAGGGCAGGTTTGGCTGGCTTGAGTTGTGGGGATCGAACCACAGCAGCCTGAACCTGACTGCTTTGTTGAAGCAGCCACTTAAAGAACTGAGCTAAGGGGCAGGCCCCCAGATGTCATTAAAATAAAAATAAAAAAAAATTTTGTGTGTGCTTAGAAAGGGCCAGGACTGCTGATCTCAAGATGGGTGAGTGTAGTGCGCTGCAGTTTTAGGGAGTGCCTGTAGGGGGCGCCAAGGCCCCACTCATCTACTCAGCTGCAGGAGCTTTTTAAAAATTTGTATTTTTTTTCCCTGAGATTTCTCAGTCGTCCTGATTTTGGACCATTATTTTGGCCATGACTTTTGATATGTTCTTTACTGCTGTGTATCCTCAGAACCTAGAACAGTACACAGCACAGAATAGTCACTTAGCAGATACCTGTTGAATTCATGTTTTCTTACTCTTATAGTCTCTACAGTACTTTTTCTTGGACATTTAAAATCTCCAGGACAACAAGGATAATAACAGAAGTGTTTTTAATAGGTGCCATTCAAGAACCATTCAGTCACTATTGACCACCTTGATGCTTTCTGTCTTTGGTTAATTGATAGTGTCTGATTTTTTTTTTTTTTTCCAGTAAAGTATCCTGTAGTGTTTTGTATTATTTTCCACTCTGAATGCTCAGTTCATTTTTTTTTCCCCCCCTGGAACCAGGGATCGAACTCAGGCCCTTGCGCTTGCCAGGGAAGCGCTTATTCTACTGAGCCATCTCCCTGGCCCCTGAATGTTCAGTTCAATTTCTAGTATTCCTAGTCATTTTAAGTCAGGCTGTGAAGAGAGGTGGGATCCGCCGAGTCTGGGCCTGTTGCCTGTGACTCACCAGCATGAAGGGGTTTGCGGGGCTGCCTGTGAGGGCAGTGTAAGGATTTGGGCCCACGGGGTAGCGAGCACAGAAGAGTGGGTTTTGCCACTTGAAGAATTAAGGCCAATTTGTTCCAATCTAATTTTCAAAGAGCTTCCTATGTTTCCAAGTACTCCACATTCTTAGAAATGGGTAACTGGCTGTGTAAGAAGGCAGAGGCTCATTCTTTTTGTCACCTCTGGTGTCATGGGGAGTTGGCACCTCTGGAAATAGAAAGTACAGAGGGAGTCCATGGAAAGGAAGCAGTACATCACCGGAAATTTCCTCTGAGCCCATTGTGTGTGGAAGAACTGTGGGCGAGGACCAGGCACCCTCTGATTATATCGAGCCCTAGGTTACTAGGTTTTCTGACCTCTGTGTAGCAGCGATGGGAAGGGCAGACGTCTTCTGCCTCGGTCTCCACCGCAGACTGCGAAGGACTTAATCTAATGAGCTAAGGCTGCATATCCTTGTGAATGTTTCACCAAAGGTGAATTTTATTTGTTCTGAAATAAATAGCGTGGGTTTTTTTTGTCTGGCAGGCAGTTTCAAACGCAGTGTTTTCTGGAACAAAAAGATGGGGGCACTGGTGACTGTACGGCAGATCCTGAACTAAGATTTTTCTAAAACAGACCATGTGCCTCTTCCCTGGAATAATTTTTTGCCTAGTGTGTTGCATTTTTCTCTGCTGTTAGTGTTCAGTGCTGGAACAGAAGCTGAAGAAGCTGACAGAGGATTTGATTTGCCAGCGGCAAAACGCGGAGAGCGCCAGATGTTCCCTGGAGCAGAGGGTCAAGGAGAAGGAGAAAGAGCTTCAGGAGGTGCTGAACGGGGCGTGAGGGGCGGGTCCCCAGGCCCTGCACTGTGAGATGGGAAAGCCTGCCTGCTGCTGTGGGAGGGGAGCTGCCTTCAGCTTTTAACCTGATGGAGGGATTGGTATTCAAGCTGGCTGTCCCTGGGGAAGTGGGGGCAGTGTCAGGGCGGCGGCAGCAGGATGCATAGTCCTAAGCCTGTGTGTCCCATCAAAGTCTAGTCCCCACTAGGGAGGCCGGGTGAATGGGGAGTCCCTACGTGGTGAACCAAGTTGGGTGGTGACGTTTACTTCCCACTGTCTCAGGAGAGGCAGGTAGAGCCTGCTCGTTTATACCCCATTCTGAGTGCCCTGGCTGGGAGGGACTTTGGCATCCGGCTGTGACCCTGGACCATGAAGGGGCTGAGATGAACCTAGGAACGAGGCAGCAATGGGCCCTGTCGCCCCTGGGTAGACCGGGATGCCAGAGACCTCTGACTAGAGCCCAGCTCGGCTGGTTGCAGCCTGGTGCCCAGTCTTGTGTCCGTTGGATGTGGCACTGCCTGCTGGGTACTGGTGTCGGTCCCTGTCTCCACCCTGGGTGACATCCATCGGCCTCTGTTCCAGGAGCTCTCCCGGCAGCAGAGGGCCTTCCAGATGCTGGAGCAGGAGAGTGCACAGGCGAAAGCCAGGCTTACCCAGGAGCTGCAGCAGGCCAGAAATGCGCTTCGGGGCCCGGAGGCCGAGCTGGACCGAGTAGGTGCCTGTGGACGCCACCCCTGCAGGGTCTCTCCTGGCCTTCTCTCTTACCTAGTTAAGCTCAATCCAAAAGCAGTCTTGCCACCTGGAGTTAGGGCTTTCTGTGTCATCTCTGTGATGCCCACGTACCGTTTGCGTCCTGCCCGGGGGTCTGTCCTGAGCTGCAGGCCAGGCCCCCACTGTCTTCCTCGTCACGTGGTCATCTCAGAATTCCTGCAGCTTCTCAAAGCCGTGCCTCCCCGGTCTCCTTCATCCCTTAGATAGCAGTTCTGTCCTTCGCACTGGTCCAGTTCCGTCTTTAGTTCCTCTTTCTCCCGTCCTTCTGAGCAGGCCACTGACGCTGGCCACTCTGCCTGTCTTTGATCATCACCCGTTTGTGTGCGGAGAAGCATATATATCCTCATGTCAAGCACAGAGTCTGTTTAAACCTTTCTGTGCACAGAGTCTGTTTAAACCTTTCTGTGTTAAAACGTAGAATTTGTGTAGCGCAAATGTACAGCTCAATAAAGCACAAGCATAAGGCACGTTCTCTGGAAGTGTCACCTATGGCAGGGGCCACGTCTCCTCCGTGACCCCACAATCCCTCCGTGTGTTCCCATCTCCCTGCTAAGCACCAGCCCAACTTCTGTGTCTGCTTTTGTACTTGGTGGCGTCTGCAGGCCTTTGAAGTCAGTGTACACTGGAGCCTGCAGGCCGAGCCCTCTCGCCGCGGGTACTGTGCCAGCCTCCTGCCTTTTTGTCCTGTGAATCACATGTCTCTCGTGCAGTCGCTTCCAGTCTGTCTCAGGTTGCATCCGGCCCTCCTCGCTACTGTCCCTGCTCTGTCTCATGCGTGTCCTCTTTGCTTTTTCCTGGTTCCACCAAGCTCATGCCAACTTGGGCGCTTTGTATGACAGAACCAAGGACTCAGTGCTTTGCCACCTCGAGGGTCTGGAGGTCCCTGTTCCTGCATGTGTCCCTAACCTCAAGTAAGCACTTCCTGTTTGCTTTAGCTTGCTTCATTTTTCTCCACAGCTGGTATCCAGCGTGGGTGTTATTTTTTGACACTGTCACTAGAATCAATCTTTCTTTCAGTCTCAGAAGCTTGTGTCTGTTTAGTTCATTGTCCGTGTGCGCCCCATAAGGACCCCAGATCTGCTGCTTTAAGGTGACAGCATTTGCTAGGTTCATTCTTACCTTGACTCGTCCCTTGTCTCCTAGTGGCTTATGCCCCAAACCAGCCTCCTCCTTCTGTACTGTCGCCCCGTGAGGCCCAGGCTCACATCTGGGTTCTAATTTAGAGAGTGAGAGGAGCCAAATATTGGGTCTTAGCCGAAGTGGTCTCCATTCTGACATTGCTTGAGCTTGCTATGATTTAAGAATAAGTGTTTATTTATAAAGAACATAAACATGAAATGTTTTCATCTTGCCTTATAGATGACATCAGTGAAGCAACAGTTAGAAAAAAATTTGGAAGAATTTAAGCAAAAGTTCAGCAGAATGGAACAGGCTTCTAAGGAGCGGCAGGTGGAGGAAGAGGCACTGAGGAGGGCCAGCCAGGTGTGTGGGGGTGGGGCGAGGGGCGGGGGCGGCCCCCCCACCGGGCGGGGCCGGGGGGCGAGGGGTGGGGCATGGGGCGGCCTCCCAGCTGTGCAGGACCCAGACCATTTCTGTATGGTTTGTCAGCATTTTATCCTGATTGTATAAAATTTTCTTCTTCATCTGCCAGAACTAATCCAAAGTGTTCTGTCATATAACTTGTGACACAGACTATGTGCTCGTGTTTTCACTTTGCACTCTGATGTAATTAGTCGCATGCTGTAGCAGTCATAGGACAATATGACTTGTATTAAGACTCGAGCACTCAAAGCTTTAAACATCATCCTAGAGCATCTGGGAGGTGAGAGGACGGAAGAAAAAGAGATTTCCTAAATCGCATAATTATTGAAATGAGATAGCATTTGAATTGCTTTTGTAGCCAGGCATGGTGCTACGTGCCTGGAATGCCAGCACTTGGGAAGCTGAGGCGTGAGGATCGCTGCAAGTTTGAGGCCACCCTGGACTGCATAGTGAGTTCAAGGCCAGCCTGAACTACATGATGAGACCCTGTCTCAAAAGGGGGGGAGCTTTTCTAAGGGTTGGCTTTTGAGCTGTTCAATATTAAAAACATGTAGCAAGTTATAGGTTTAAACAGAAGTCATGGCAGATGATGGATTTCTAGATTTGAAATTATTATATAAAATCAAGTGATTGTGAGTTGTGTTCCTCCGGCTGCAGAAGTGAGCATAACCTTAACCTGTATCCTGTATGAGCATGCTCGCCTCTGTGTGTGTGCTCGCTTATTCTCGAAACCTTGTGTTTGTCCAGCCCAGGCCAGCTGGTGATGTTGTCTGGTGCTGGTCGATCCCCCTTGGAAAGGGGAGAGTGGCTGTCTGTCTGGGGCCAAGAGAATGCAGAAGGAAGTATGTTTCTTCTTTTTTTCAAAAATTTATTTATTTGGTGCAGGATCTTACTATGCAGTTTGGACTTATAGTGATCATCCTGTCTCAGCCTCCCCAGCGCTGGGATTACAGGTGTGCACCACCATGCCTGATTTTGGGGCTGGCATGACTTGCGGTACCGAGGATTGAACCTAGATCCTTGAGCTTGCCAGGCAGGTGCTTAGATTGCTGAGCTATCTCGCCAGCCTCCTGCTTATTCTTTTAATGTTCAGCGGCTACTTCCTAGTCAGTAAAGGTTAAAGTGACTGTATCTGGCTGTGTGAGGAAGCTCTTGCTGCTTTTAGTCTCTAGGACTTGTAGGAGGCGGACAGTAGTTCAATCTGGCGCCTGTCATAGTGCAGGGCACGCTGGGCTCTGCAGAGGGCACCCTGCTGGAGGGGTGGGGAAGGGAAGGGCTGGGCCAGGGGCTTGGACTCGTGGGACCCAAGGGGGAAACCAGCACACTCTGGTTTCAGCCACCTGTTGTCAGGTGGAAGCATTTGCTGTGGCAGAACCAGTATTTGCCGCTTGGCTGGGGGGAGGCAGACTGGCACGGAGCACTTCCCTCCGAGGGCTTCCCTCCCACCAGCTGCTCTCCCAGGTGGCCGCTGGCCGCCTGCTGGAGGCATCTTGCCAGAGCGGTCATTGGTTAAGAGTCCCGCACCTTCAGAGGTGCATGCACGCGGGGCCCGGTCGTCACCGTGGACTGGATGTTGCCTGCGTGTCTCCCAGATGTGCTCATCCCTGAGGGTCCGGCCTGTCGGCTGCAGAGCTGCTTCCGGGGCGCATGGGAGCACATCAGCTTCGGCACTAGATGGAGAGATGCAGCAATGCGTTGCTGTCCTTCCACCTGCCTGCCACATGACCCTGAGACAGGACTTACCCTTCCTGAATCCACCTACACCGACGGATAGTATTGTCACTCAGTGAAGCCGAATCCATGATCAAATTCCACACTGTGTGTCAAGTGGGTGGCCTGGTGCTCAGCATCTTGTGCCAGCCTGCCTGTTTATGGCATTGGTTTCCTCCACAGTTGTGAACTTTTGACATGAGTAATGTTTTCTGCCACCTCCAGGCAGAAGGTCCTGAGCAGAGGACAGACAGTGTGTGCAGGAGTTTTCATTCGTAAAAGTTGGCCTCTTCCATGGTAGTCCCACTCTGGGCATCTCCCCATGTAATTATAAGTCAAGTGCAAACACGTCCAGCAGGCTTGTAGGGTTTGGATGCTCAAATAGTAGTATGACAGTTGCCCAGAAATTTTCCTTGTCTGTGTTTAGTAAATGAGTAGGCTGCTCCCAGGGCTGGAGCGTGTGTGTTAGTGGCCCAGGCAAAGGCAGAGTTAGGCTTTAGTCTCCAGGTGAACGGAGGGTGTGGACAAGCTGTTTAGCAGTATCCAACACCAGTGTATGTGCGCCACATTGGGGAGGGCTAGTCAAATGCCACTATTTGACAGGTGAAACAGGACACTCCCTTGGGGATGTTTCGAGCATAGGGGTCTGGATGGAAGTGGGCCACCCGGGGAGCCAGGCAGGCAGCAGTGACGCAGAAGAAGGGAGAAGTACAGCTTTTGCATCCATTGCTTTGCCATGCGTGTCGCCCTCATGCCGGCAGGGGACACACTGAACTGCGCTTGTGGCTGGTCTGAGAGGCGGCTGGATCTAGCTGGCGTGTGTTTAGTCTGGCCCTGGCAGTGGTGCTTCCCTTGCTGCCCCTCCACTGAGGTCAGTCTGGGCGGAGCTGCGTGCTGAGCGCTCTCGCTGGCTTCCTGTTCAAGTGGCTGTTGCTGTGTTTTTCCAGGGCTGTGCCTAGTTTTGCAGATCATACGAGGGTGGATGGCATGCCCAGGAGGATACATCTTGTGTGGTTGACTTGGTGTTGTCAGTGAGCTACCCAGTCAAGCCTCACGTGGCTGTGGCCTCGTGGAGAACTAACTGCTGCTAGATGCGGCATGTACACCCATTTTCAGATGTTCATTTTTCTAAGTTCTGGCCCCTAAAATTCTTGGGCTGGCTGTAGCCATATAAGCCTGCTGGGTACCAGGATTGACTAAACGGTTCTTTGTTGGACACAAATATTTACGAAACTTGTGCCAGAACTGAGAGAGACGCACTGATCTTTCCACCCAGCTTACTGTTCATGTAATTGTTTCCACTTACGGAGCGAGATGCAGAGAGAACAGCAGATGTGTAAATATCTATCCTCCTGCCTTCCTGGTACCCTCTGTCCATTTCTTCTTCTTCCCATTGGAAGGCACTCAGATTTGCATACGACTTCTCCCCAACTTTCCTGTCCAGCTCCCAGAGGGAGATGTCATTTGGATGGATTGTTTCAAGTGAGATTCTTTTTTTTCCTGGCTTTTTGAGATACGGTCTCGCGATGCAGTTCGGACTGCCTTGAGCTAAGTATCCCAGGCTGGTCTCAAACTCACTTCAGTCCTCCTGCCCCGCCCTCCTGAGTGCTGGGAGGACAGGTGCGCGTCATGACACCTAGTGTAGCGTGAGAATATTTTGCAAGTTGTAAGATAAAAAGTGTAAGTCAACCCAGGGAGTTACATTCTGGCTCCTCTTCCACCTTGGCCTCGTTCAGCACTGACTGTGGTCTTGTCAAATTTGGGGAAAAAACACCTACAGCAACATTGGTTTACTCTGGCTGCAGTGTTTTGAGGTGTTCTGTTCTGTCTTCCATACCTGTGATCTTATGGGATGGGTGACTATTCTGTGTCCACGGGACAAACTACAGATGACATCTTCAGTAGCCTGACGATGCTCACTGAAGTCCACGACTGGTGAGGCCATTGGCCTCTTCCCTCGAGCTGATTGACACCTGATTTCTACCCGTGTCAGTCTGGCAGGGGGAGGAAGGCAGGTCGGGGCCGCAGGACAGGAGAAGCACACGGACAATAGGTTCTGTCATTGTGTTGATGAGGTGGGCGTGCGTCTGTGTGCAGAGTGGCGGCCAGCAAGTCCCCAGGCCCTCTCCTCGCCAGCATCCCCATGTTCGTGCGCTTCGCTCGGCAGCCCTGCTCCCCGTCTGCCGTGGAACCAGGTGCGGGCTTGTGGGAAGCCTTCCAGCGCAACAGCGCCAGGCCATCTGCTTCCGAATGGTGCGGTCGGGCTTGGAGGACAGGCCTTCACTGTTGCTGTAAGGTTCAAAACTACGTCCCTGCTTCTCAGAGTGAAAGTTTTTGTTTTGCTGAAATGGCAGTTTTAAAAAAAGTAGCCTTGAGATTTTTTCTTTCCCTTAATGATGGGGACTCTGGGTGTTGTGGGTTTGTGATGATCTGCGCTGGTGCCCTGCGTGCTGAGCGTGCTGTACCTGTGCTTTGAAATGCTGATCAGCTGTGATGATCACGAAAGATTTAGCGAACGAGGAGCGTATGTGTTGTGTGTTTCATGTGAGTCGTATCTATGCTTAAGGAGCAGCTGTGTTTTTATTTGTCGTGTAAATATCACTTGGCCTGGCGGTTAGAGGTCTCCTGAGATAATGGGATGGGATTGCGTAAATTCATCTCTCCCATTTTATCGTACTTTGATGTCTGGATACTTACATCACTGAGCACCCCAGGAACTCATTTTCCTTGTGGAAGCTTAGACTCCGCCATCAGAATTAATTATCGTTCTATGCACCAGCCTTTGCTCTGTCGGAGTACACTCCTTGTCTCTTCAGCGTCGAGAGCCTGGTGTGTACTAAGTGATGGGTTTCGTATCTTTTCTTTCTCTGGAGGGTGCTTGTCCTGAGGCCAGAGATTCTGTCTTATTTATATTTGTATTCTTTGTAAAGTGCATTTCAGTATGGTGACCACTGCAGATTTTCTTGATGAAAACTTATGGAAGGTAATTTTTCCCATGAAGACATTTTTGTAACAATGAACTTTCAGATGATTTTGCAAATAAAAGTGGAAATTTCTCATATGAATATTTTTATTTATTAGCACATCTGCTCTTTGCAGAGATATATTTGATCAGTCAGGTATGCTAAGAACTTGGAGTGCTTTGGTTTTGGTTTTTCGAACCCAGATTTCGTCATTTAGTTCAAACTGGTCTTGAACTCCTTCTTATGTACCCCAGGCTGGCCTTGAACTTGCAGTGGTCCTCTTGCCTCAGCCCCTGCAGTGTTGGGATAGCCGGTGTGTGCTGGCACGCCCAGCAGAAAGCAGAGCTTTTATCCTAAGGGTTTTGTAACTAGGTTTGTCCTTTTGAGCTAACTCTGTCAGAAGCATGCGTATAACCAGACATGTCACAGAGACAGTTATCTTGAAGGACGAAGGATTTTGTCTGACGTGGGTTTTGTGTTTCTTTTGCTTTTTTATTCATGGCATTCGAGTCACACGAGAAAGTGAAAGGGGACTTGGGATTCTACGTGAGATACCCAGGCATGTCTGCCAGGCACAGAGGTCAGATGCTGCAGCGTCAGTTGTGATGATAACCAACACATTTGGGTTGTAGGAAATGGAGAAGGAGAACTGCTTCCTTCGGAGCCAGTCTGAACAAAGGGCCAGAGAAGTCGGCCACCTGGAGGAGGAGCTCCGGAAGGTCCGGGCGTGTTTGAGTCAGAGTCAGAACTTCGCGGAAGAAATGAAAGGTGAGGGGACTCACTTGTCCAGGTCTGCTGTGGCCGTGAAGGAGGGAGTGGCCTTGCTGCTGTAGCAAAATCTCGAGTTCTTCCTTATATTACCCCCAAAGATGTCTGCAGACAGGTGGGAAAAATTTTGTCTTCCGCTTTGTAGTCCTATTGTGATAGGACTTTTAAAATCTGGGGCAGTGCGAATTCCAAAGTACCTGGTTTTTAAAATCACTTTGAAACCAGAAAAGTAATATGTCCCACAAAAAACTGCCTCTCACCTCAATGCTGCTCTGGGGCCTCCAGTGGGTTGCTGACAGACATCTGCTCAGCCTCTGCTTAGCACTGCCCCTCTCAGAGTGCCAAACCCGGGTCCTCGGTGGATGGTTTTTAAGCCCTTCATACCCACTGTGTTTTCTTTTAGTTTTTTGTATTTTGGGCAGGGCCTCACTACCCAGCTCGGACTCGTAATGATCCTCCTGTTTTCAAGCCTCCCAGAGCTGGGATTACAGGGGTGCACCACCATAGCTGGAGTTGGTTGCCAGCTCAGCACACCCGGGTGCAGGGCTGGCGCAGCATTGCAGGACCAGGATCAAACCCTGGTCCCTGCCCTTGCCTAAGCAGGCGCTTAGTCCGCTGAGCTGTCTCGCCAGCCCTGTCCTCTGTGTTTTGACAACTTGCTAGGCCGAGTGATTTCATTTCTTAACTTTCAAGCCAAGGAGTTAGGCGGTACACACGAGGCAAATCCACATCTGCTTCCCATTTCTTTTTCTCTTAGTCTTCCATCATGTTTTTTGTTACCTGGTGTAGGAATTTCTTTTGACTCTAGCCTTTGAATGTGCATTATACTTCCACACAGATATTTTAATTTTAATTTTTGTGTTTCTTTTGTTTTTCTTTTTTCTTTTTGTTAGTGGTACTAGGGATTAAACTCAGGCCCTTGCGCTTGCCAGGCAAGCACTTATTCTACTGAGCTATCTCCCCAGCCCCAATTTTCGTGTTTCCTGAGATGGCATCTCCTCATTTCACCCAGGTTGGTCTCAACGTCCTGGGCTGAAACTATCCTTCTGCCTCAGCCTCCCAAGCAGCTGGGACTAAACCTCCCCAAGGGAGCTTTCTTTCCATTTTCAATAGCAGCAGGTAGAAACGCTCGTCCTGAGGGCAAGTGGTGGGCTGATGGTGGCTGGGCTGCTTCTCAGTGCTGGGCATCAGCGCCATTGCTTGAGGTCCTCCCAAGCCAGGGGGACAGAAGTGCTTGGGGACCACCCTAAAGCTGTCACCTCTCAGGGTTTGGTTTAAGATCAGGGGTCAGAAACGCATGTGGCTTTCTGTTTAGTAGTGAACCTGAGATCCATGCTGCCTCTCTTACCTACCCCTGAGGCTGCCAGCTCTCTGTCTTGCCCGTGTGCTAGAGTAACTGGTGAGTGTGAATCTGAAGCCTTATTTTCACTGTTCAGTGAGACACCATGGTTATTCCCAGCCAGAAAGGGCTGTGCATAAAGGCCAGTCACTGGGTAGAAAGTAGGGTAGTTGTAGAAGTTCCCAATGATTCCAGTTCCCTCACCACCCGTACTGGGAGGGAGAAATCATCCCTCAATGGACTCTCGTACGGGCCGGGAGAGTTACTGATGTACTGCATCATGGAGTGGTGGCTGATGGTAGAGTAGCTCTTTATTTTTCATGGCCATCAAAATTGCCTCACAGTCAACTGGGATATTTTCATTTTAGTATTCTTCTGTTTTCTCTCTGAATAAATGGAAAAAAAAGTACAGATATATTAGTTTGTTTAGACTTTTTAGCATTTAGAGTATGTAACGGTATTGGTGTAGTGCCATTCTGGCTCAGTTACTTCCCTGTCATTGCTGGGACAAAATACCCAACACACAAAATGAAGGAAAAAAAGGTTTATTTAGCTCGCAGTTTGTGGAGATTTTAGTCTATACTCGGCTGGCTCCAGGGCAGAGTGGCACATGGCAGGGTGCAGCCGTGCATGCTGCGGAAGACAGCAAACCAGCGAGAGCAAAAAGGGAGGAGCCGTGGTAGAGGCGGTGGAGGCAGAGGCAAGCCTCTCTCCCTTCCTCACACTGCATCCAGGCTGTCTGCCCGGGGCGGGTGTAGTACTCACACTGTAATCCCAGCATTCGATCATGAGTTCATCACGAACTCTAGAGTCCGCCCCAGTGACTACTTGAAGCCTTGGGTGGACACCTAGACACAAACCAGTAAAAGCTGGAGATTTGAACCCAAGGCCTCCTGCATGCCAGGTGAGTGCTCTACCACTGTGCTGTCCCCTAGTGCTAGAGCTTAGGTGTCTGGGAGAATACATATTTATTAAAGGCATTGACAGATTTTCTTGGTCTTTTTTAAATAGCTAAGAACACCTCTCAGGAAACCATATTAAGAGAGCTTCAAGAAAAAATAAACCAGCAAGAAAACTCCTTGACTTTAGAGAAACTGAAACTCACCTTGGCTGATCTGGAAAAGCAGCGAGATTGTTCCCAAGATCTTTTGAAGAAGAGGGAACATCACATCGAGCAACTGAACGAGAAGTTAAGTAAGGTAGAGAAAGAGTCCCAAGCTTTACTGAGTGCCTTGGAGTCCACAAAGAAAGAATATGAGGCATTGAATGAGGAGAAGACTCAGTTTTCCCATTGGAAAAGTGAGAGCGAGAAACTTCTCCATCAGATGGAATCGGACAAGGAAAGCTTGCAGAATAAAGTCAATCACTTAGAAACATGCCTCAAGACGCAACAGATAAAAAGCCAGGAGTATAATGAGAGGGTCAGGACCCTGGAGATGGAAAGGGACAACCTCAGTGTGGAGATGAGGAACCTGCGCAACATGGTTGACAGCAAGACGAGGGAGGTCGAGACGCAGAGGCAGGCCTGTGGAGAGCTGCAGCAGCAGGCCGAACTCTCGGAGCAGAAGCACAAGAAGGAAGTGGAGAATCTGAGCCTCAAGACCTCTCAGCTTACGGAGCAGGTTGGAGACCTGGAGCGGAAGCTGCAGGCGCTGTCCAGTGAGCTCGTGGACAAGGGCCAGCACTACCAAGACTTGCAGGCTGAGTGTGAGAACCTCAGAGACCTGCTGAAATCCAGAGACGCTTCTCTGCCACACAAGGGCCCGCAGTGCGGCAGTCCGGCTTTTGAGCAGCAGTCTGCACTGAATCCCTCCTTTGGAAGTGCAGTGGGAGAACAAGGAACAAGAACAAGTGTGTTAGAAAGGAGCCAGTGTCTTTTAGACGTAGACCCAAGTCCAGAAAGTTCAGCCGTCCTACAAAATAGAGTTGTCTTGCTCCAGTTTTCCTTAGAGTCTCAGAAGCAGATGAACTCCGAGCTGCAGAAGCAGTGTGAAGAGCTGGTGCACATCAAAGGGGACATAGAAGAAAATCTCATTAAAGCAGAGCAGATGCATGAAAGCTTCGTGGCCGAGACAAGTCAGCGCATTTGCAAGTTACAGGAGGACACTTCCATTCACCAAAACGTCGTTGCAGAGACTTTGGTTACCCTTGAGCACAAGGAAAAAGAGTTGGAACTCTGGAAGGCAAGATTAGAAGCTGAGCAAGCAGAGATCCACGAATTGAAAAGGAGCAACCAGCTCCTCGAGGCCTCTCTAAAGGAGCAACAGCTTTTGTCTGAAACCCTGAGTTCGGAGAAAAAGGAGATGAGTTCCATTATTTCTCTAAGTAAAAAAGAAATGGAAGAGCTTGCCAGAGAGAACGGGACTCTCAAAGAGACGAATGAAATCTTAAACCAAGAGAAAAAGAGCTTACTCCAAAAAAATGTGGAATTTTCAAACTGTATAGAGGAGCGGGAGCAGAGCATTTCACAGCTGTCTGATCAATACAAGCAAGAAAGGCTTATTTTACTACAGAGGTGTGAGGAGACCGGAAGTGCATTTGAGGATCTCAGTGAGAAATACCAAGCAGCCCAGGAAAAGGCCTTGAGGTTAGAATGTTTGCTACACGAATGCACCGGTACTTGTGAAAGTAGGAAAAATGAACTGGAGCAGCTAAAGGAAACATTTGCAAGACAGCAGCAGGAGGTCGTAGGGAAATTAGCTTTGGCGGAAGAACAGAAAGAGAAGCTCCTACTAGAGTTTGGGGTAGCGCGGCAAGCTCTGGAATCTGAGATTAGGGACCTCCACAGCAGTTCCAAGAGTGAGGCTGATGGCTTAAAGCAAGAAATCATGACTTTAAAGGAAGAACAAAATAAGATGCAAAAGGAAGTTAATGACCTGTTACAAGAGAATGAACAACTGAAGTTAAAGACTGGACGTGAGGGTCAGCAGGTCGAGTTGGAACCAGTTAGAGACTCTGTGAAAGAAAGAGACGTTGAGATAAATATGTGTACTGTCCAGCTTCAGATGGATCTTGGAGCCGGAGACATCGCCCCAAACCACCACAGTGCACAGCTGGTCCAACTAGAAGCCTTGGTGAGAAATATGGAATTAAAACTTCAGGAAAGCGAGAAGGAGAAAGACCGCCTGAAGCAGGAGTTACAGACACGTAGAGGAGCCTTAGGAGCTGGAGATGTGCAAGAGTGTTTGTCACAGGAAATGAGGGACCTTACGGGCTGCGAAGTGGACGCAGAAGGGAAGCACAGCTCAGCGCTTTGGGAGCTGTCCCCAAGGCAGGACGACAGTACACACGTGCAGTGTTCCCTCCAGGCGGCCTTGAGCAAGCTGGGCGAGCTGGAGAAGGTGTGTGAGTCACTGCAGGTGGAGAAGCTGCAGCTGGTGTCGGAGCTGAACAGCTCCAGGTCAGAGTGTGTCACTGCGGCTACTAGAATAGCAGGAGAGGTAGAGAAGCTTGTGAGTGAAATGAGAATGCTGAAGGATGAAAACGGCCTTCCCCAAAGCGAGTCTGGGGGAGAAATGCTGGCCAGCGAATTTGCTGGGCAGCAAAGTGAGCAGGCACCTGTGTCCTTGAATGCTCTGGATGATAGCAGTTCTTATGAGCAGTTGTCCTTGTCCGGCAAAGAGGTTCAAGCGCACTTTGCCGAGCTACAGGAGAAATTCTCCTCCTTACGAGGGGAGCACAAGATACTACACGATCAGCACTGTCTGATGAACGCCAAGATGTTGGAGCTACAGTCCTACGTTGACGGGCTGAAGGCTGAAAATTCAGCCTTGTCAGTCAATCTCAGAAGCCTGCAGGGCGACTTGGCAAAGGAGATGCAGCCGGAGGGAGCTGTTCTGTCACAGTCCTTCTCTTGTGTGTCCGGCAGCCCGAGTGTGGCGAGTTTAGGAGAGGCCTCTTTTTATCAAGATGTTTTAGAACAGACTGGAGACACGTCTCTTTTGAATAATTTAGGGGACAGTGTTTTAGCAAACTCCAGCCTGGAGGAGGTGCCTCTGTCCACAAAAGCAGCCCCAGCCACCCCGAAGAAGAGTGTTGAAGAACTCGAGACCCTCTGCCAGGGGTACTTGCAGTCGCTCAAGAATCTGGAGGAGAAAATGGAGAGCCAAGCGGTGATGAAAGATAAGGAAATTCAAGAGCTGGAGCAGCTGTTAAGCTGTGAAAGGACAGAGCTGGACCGCCTTAGGAAGCAGTACTTGTCCCAGAACGAGGAGTGGCAGCAGAAGCTCACGAGCGTGACTCTGGAGATGGAGTCGAGGCTGGCGGCAGAGAAGCAGCAGACGGAGCACCTGTCGCTTGAGCTGGAGGTGGCAAGGCTGCAGCTGCAGGGCCTGGAGCTGAGCTCTCGGTCGCTGCTTGGAGCTGACCTAGAAGAGGTGAGGACCCGGGTTGGTGTGCTGCTTGTCAGTCTGGGTGGCCAGCTGTCCCTTCGTAGATGTTTGTTGCATTGTCGTCAACCTAAAATCTTAGCTAGAATGTTTTTAGGGTTCAAGGAGATAAATACAGATTTTTTTTCAAAACCAACCAGAACTGTAGAAACACAAGGGGACTCTGAGAAATACATCTTTGTAGTGATTAGATTTAAACACTGCTATATGGAACATTCCTTAATTCTGGAGCACAGGCCATCACAGTGTCCACAGGTCTTTATACAGTGCGTGGGCTTGCACTGTGGGTTGATGAGATACACTTGGAAATTAAGGTTTTCAGAGTGGTAGTGTGACAGATTTTTAACCTCAGGCCCCTTTCAGACATTTTTGATGTTAAAGCTTTAGCGTCACAGAACTAAATAGTCACTAAGTGACTTTACATGTTACTTAATTTTCCCTAACAATCGGCTGTGGTGCAGATGCGTTCCTCACTACCAGTCACTTAAACAGGCATTTCTTTCTTTCTCGAATGTGTTCTTGTAGCATCACTTTCAGCTCTGTCCTTCCAATTGGCCCACTCTTGATAACGGCTTGCAGTGTCCGCGTTGCACTGTCTGCCTCTGTGAGGTGGGGAAGGCAGTCGGGGTGGGGAGAGGAGCGGCCACAGTGGCAGCTCCCATTGTTCAGGTGAGAGGGAAACGTGAAGCCTGCGTGCAGGTGTCCAGGGCTGTGCCGAGTAGGCGCTGGGCAGACGGGTGAAGCCCTGGGGCTGGGTGTCTGCTCATGAACCTTCATGCCCTTCTCTTATGAAGAATATCATAGATACTGAGGACGACAGCTGGATGTTTCACACAGAATTTGTTAGTCCTGTATTTGATAATCAAAAAGACCTCTAATATTTAAAGTGCGTAGGCCATTCCTAGCAAGGAGGAAAAGGTGAAATTTCAATGTGTTAAAATTTAGTTGCGCCAAGAATGAGGGGGATGATTCTTCCTGATGTATACCTTGTCCAGGGCTTTAACACAGGCAGGGCTTACCTAGTGTTGCCCTGTGCTGAGTCACAGCTGGGACTGAGAGAAGGAAGGCAGTTGTGGGGAGGATGTGCAGTAATAAATTAGGCCCTTAGTTCTTGAAAAATAACATTCATTCCTGTTCTATGTTGTGATTGCAGGCTATTCAGGACCAAAATGATAGCTGTGACTTCAAAGAACCAGAAGTTACTGAAAAAACACCAAAACAAGACAATTACCAGATTTGTGAAGGGGTCGTGCAGCAGGACCTCAGGGTAGAGACTGGGGACACCACCAAGACCCCACTGGTCACACCAGGAGCTGGGGAAACGCCCCCAGAAACCAGCGAGGAGATAGTAGCCAGAGACGACAGCCAGGGCTGTGCTGAGCGCTCTCCGGAGGTGTCCTTGAGCGGCCCTCACGCTTTCGCTCCCGTGGAGTTGGTGGAGACCCAGCTCTCCATCCAGCATCTCCAGCTGCAGGTCCAAGAGACAGCGAGTGAGAACTTGAGATTACGTCACGCCATAGAAGATCAGGAAAGAAAAGTTGAAAGTTTGCTAAATGAAAGAAAAGACTTAGACTCAAAACTTGATTTTCAGGAACTACAACTAAAGACTAAGATAGAACTGTGCTCACATTTGGAAAAAATAGTTGAGGAACTCCAGAAAGAAAAACATGACTTGCGTGAAAAGCTGGACTCCTTCTCGCATACCAGCCAGGAATTCTGCTTGTCAGTAGAAACTTCTCAAGCCCCTAGTTCTAATTTAGAAATGGGCACTGATGAGTCCTCACAGGAAGTTCCTGAGGAGAATGTGGCGCAGGTTGGTGACAGCTGGAAGGAGCAGTTTCTCCAGGTGGAAAATGAGCTCAACAGGGTCAAGGCTGAGAACGCTAGAATGGAACATCGGACTGCCGCCCTGGAAGCCAACCTAGAGGTGGCTCACACCGAGAAGCTGTGTTTGGAAAAAGATAATGAAAATAATAAGAAAGTTATGGCCCGCCTTGAAGAAGAACTCTCTGTCGCCACAAGAGAGAGAAACCGGCTTCACGGGGACTTGGACACAGTGACCAAAGAAAATGACACGCTGGCGCAGTTGGCTGAGGCCATGCAGGACAAAGTCCAGGCGCTGGAGGCTGAGGTCAGGGACAAAGCAGCTGTCCTTCAGACGCTGTCCTCGCAGGTGAGTGAGCTGTCAGCAGACAAAGGTGACCTGCAGGAACAGCTGCAGAGGTTGGAAGGGGACCGCCAGGCACTGTCCTCCGCAGCACGGGACCTTGAAAGCCAACTCAGACAACTGGAGGAGGAGAAGGCATCGCTGAGCAACGAGGCCGAAAGCCTGCAGGTCAAACTAAGTGAGTCGGAACAGGAAAGGCTGACTGAGTCCAGGGCGCTGGAGGTGGTGCGGTTGGAGAGAGACGAGTTTGCTGCACGGCTGGGCTCCACCCAGGAGGAGGTATGTCAGCTGCGGAAGGGCATGGAGAAGCTGCGCGTGCGCATTGAGGCCGATGAGCAGAAGCAGCGGGACGTGCTGGAGAAGCTGAGGGGGAGCCTGCGCGAGAGCGATGAGCTGCGGGACAAGGTGGAGGGTCTCCAGCGGGAGCTGCAGGTGTCCGAGGAGAACCAAGAGCTGGTGATCCTGGATGCCGAGAGTGCCAAAGCCGAGGTGGAGACCCTGAGAATGCAGGTGGAGGAGATGAGTGAAAGCCTGAGAGGGTCCCAAGCAGACCTCGCCACAGTCAGGTCGGAAAAGGGCGATCTGACCCAGCAGCTGCAGGAGACACGGGGCCAGGTGTCAGAATTGGAGGCGCAGCTCTCTTCCCTTAGAAGCCTGGTAGAGGAAAAGGAACGAGCGAGAGTACAGTTGCAGGAGGACTCTGAAAGCGCGGTAGAGGCGATCCAGGCAGAACTGAGAGGGCTGCGGGAGGAGGTGGCAGCCTTGGGTGAGGACCAAGGTGACCTGGAGGAGGCCACGGAACTGAACCTGGGTGCCCCGGGGGATGAAGTGCCTCGGCTACGGGACAGCATCGGGAGGCTCAGGACCCGCGTGGGAGCAGATCGCAAGAGGCAGCTCCGTGTCCTGGAACAGCTGAAGGAAAGCCAGGGCGACGTGGATTTGCTGAGAGGTCGGGTTGAGAGTCTGGAAAAGGAGCTGGAGCTGACCCGGAGAAACCAAGAGCAGGCGGCTCGTGAGGCTGAGAAGTCTGGAGCCGAGGTGGAGACCCTGAGAGAAGAAATCCAAGGGCTGGCCGGAACCCTGAGGGACTTGGAAGCTGATCTTGTTAATACAAAGTCGGAAAAAGAAAATCTGACCAAAGGACTGCAAGGGGAGCAAGCACGTGTGGCAGAGTTAGAAACAGTAAACTCTTCCTTGGAAAACCTGTTGCAAGAAAAGGAGCGCCAGAAAGTCCAGCTACAAGAGGAGTCTGAGATGGCAGTGGATGCGCTTCAGGCACAGTTAAAATCACTGAATGAGAAAATGACAGCCTTGCACGAGGACCAGGAGGCCTGCAGGACCAAGGAGCAGAGTCTGAGCAGTCGGGTGGAGTCTCTTGAACTGGAGAAGGCTCAGTTGCTCCGGGACCTGGAGGAAGCCAAACTTAATTACATTGTTTTGCAATCTTCAGTGAATGGCCTCCTGCAGGAAGCAGAAGATGGCAAGCAGAAGCTAGAGCAGAAGGAGGAGGAGCTCAGTCGGCTGAAGGGTCAGCTTCAAGACCAGGAGCAGCTCACCTCCAAACTGTCCCAGGCGGAGGGGGAGCGGCAGCTCTGGCAGAAGCAGAAAGCGGACCTGGGAACTTTGGCAGGGGAATTGGAGCAGAAGGTCCAAGAACTGCAGTCCAAGAACGCCACCTTGCAGGAGGCTTTCGAAGCGTTGCAGAAGTCTGGCAAGGAGCTAGAGAGTGAGCTCACGTTGACAAAAATGGAGAAAATGTCCTTGGTTGAAAAAGTAAGTGGCCTTTTACCTATTTACATTTAAGTATGTAGTCCTGCATGTGGAGGGGAGTGCTTTGTGAATTAACGTTTTTCCAAAAAGGACGGCCCGGTTTGACCCAACTCTGGAAGGTTAGGCTTGTGCCACTGTTGCATCTCTGGTAGTGGGGAGGGCTCTGGCACACTCACAGGGGGTGTTTTCCAGAGTTGGGTCAGGTTTTTACTGTGATACTTCCAGATAGGGGAAGCGTGGTGCCCTGAATGGCTCCTAACTCTTCCAGCTCCCCTATTGTAAGGTGGCCTTCCTGGACCCAGTTGGGAACCACTGTTAGTGACTATAATGACACCTCTCAGGACCATCGGTCGGGATTCCCTGCCTCCCTCCTTCTCAGCTTCTAGAGAAATTAAAAGATGCTGATGCCGTGTGACAAGCGGCACGCGTGGTTCCTGGGGTGTGTCTAGGGGCCTCGCGCCTGCAGCCCCTTCTTTAATGCTGTGTCTTTCTATACTCAGTGCTTCTGTTTGTTGATGCCTGCAGGGCAGATCTGCCACCTAGAGGTTTGCTCAGTCCCAAGTGTTCGCTGGCTGATCTGGGAACATGTTTCCTTTTTATTAAATCTTTACTGAACCAGTAATAAAAACACGAATATCCAGAAAGTACAATTCACCCTAACTCTGCAATTTCCAAGAATTTCAGGTTTTTGTACACCTTCCAAGAAATGGCAGTGAACAGAGAGGCGAGGAGATAAACCTTACAGGTGACTTCAACTCTTAGGGGCAAATGTGAGCAACAGAACCTTCTGTGGGTTGCACTAAGGGTGGCCCTGCTCCAGGGCTTGAGACCCAGGAACTCAGAAACGCTTAAAGCACTGCCTCATTAATTGTTCTCTAGGGTTCAATTTAAATTAGTACCGTTTTGAGGGAGTTTATGACTTAGTGATATTACCTGTCCTTGTTATTGATTATTCTTATTGCTGTCCTTCCTTCAGTCTTTGTTGAGGTTTTGAGAATGCTGGTCAAGGGTGGGTTTGCCACAGTCTGTTTCATTACTGGAGGCCAAGTCAGTGCCAGGAAAGGTGGGATCGGAGTGGGTCGTGTGAGCGCCGCAGATCTGCTAATGGATTTGAAATTACAGGTGAGCACCATGACTGCAAAGGAGGCTGAGCTACAGGGAGAGATGCAAGCTATGGTGCAGAAAGCAACAGAGCTGAAAGAGGAACTGAGTGGAGAGAAACGCAGGCTCACTGAAGAATTAGACACGCTCTTGGCAGAAGCAAAGAGCAGCAGGGTGAGTGTCCCCGTCACAGACTCATTGTGGTGTGCGCCCCTGGGTAGCTTTTGTAAGACCTGAGAGGGACGCACTGTTTTCAGCTCTGGAACTGAAATAGCCCCAGGCTTGTGTCGTGCTCAGACTTGCAGTGCTTGCTGCCGTTTAATGCTGTCATGGGCCTGCAAGCCATGGGGTGTGATCTTGGGGCCACGACAGATGCTTGTGATGCTAAGGACGGGTGGCAGTGCCATGGGTGTGCCCGGGAGACACGGGAAGCTGGCTGTGGTGGCCAGGGTCTGCATCTTGAGGTGCGAAATTTACAATATGTGGTTCTTACTTTCATAGTTGCTTTTCCTTCTGCCTTATAAAAGGAGATTCAGGGTTTGAAGTGGAATGACTTGGTTTTATAGGCAGACCACCTGAAATACGTAGATCAGCTGAAGAAGGAAAATGAACGTGCTCATGGGAAAATAAAGTTGTTGCTCAAGTCCTGCAAGCAGCTAGAGGAGGAGAAGAAACTGTTGCAGAAAGAGCTGTCTCAGCTGGAAGCGGCCCAGAAGCAAAAACCAGGTTGGTGTTGGCAGCGGTCGCGCCCTCTGCCTCAGACTGCCTTCCGGGTGTGCGAGCACGCTTGGGTGTGCGTTCAGGGAAACTGCTTTTAGAGTCTGCTGTGAGTCTGTTTTCAGCAACTATTCATTTCTCAGTGTATGAATGTGAGGCTTGGGGTCGTTGTATGATTTTTGAAGTTGAGTTGCTTTATCTTCTTCAGAACTTGCCAAAAAAACATCTGTGTTACCTTTTTTTCTTCGGTTTGTTTTGAGATACAGTCTTACTATGTAGCCCATGCTGGCCTTAAGCTCGCAGCAGCCCTCCTGCCTCAGCCTCCTGAGTGCTACACGCCTGGCAGGTGCGACCTTTTGCCTGTGAGCCTATAGGAAGAGTTTTTCACAGTCGTGTCCATTGAAGTCTTTTCGTGAAAGGCAGATTGGCATCTGAGTTGACATCGCTAACTTGGGAGTAGCTGGTTCTGACCAGTCCTGGCCTTGCCTCAGGGGTCACCTAAGGAAGGAGCGGGGAAGTAAATTTTGGGGTCTGTAAGAAACTAAGCAAACTAACAGACACCTTTCCTTGTCACTGTCCCTCTTACACTCCCAGAGGGACACGCTCCCCTGGCAGGTGACAGCATGAGTGGCTGCCCTGTGGCATAGCTCAGTAAGGCAGCTCTGTCTGCTTGGGGAGTACTTGGAGTAGATTGGGGTTTCCAGTGGATTTTAAACCACTTGTGGCAGAACATAGCAAAATCTTTATATTGCACCCCCCAATCTCCTGTCCACTAGGACTCCAGTGCCTCCAGGGGCTTGAGGGCCCTCGTGGACCTCCCTTGTCCCTGGACCTCTGTCCTGTCCCACAGCCATACAGCAGATTTCACGGTCTTCCTAATTTACGTTTTTCATTCACTTATTGTAGAAAGAATGGATGGGAGAAAAGAAGCTACAAGGACTTAACCCATTTTATGTTGTAGAACTACTTCCTAAAGGAAGTTGAACAGGTTGATCGAGAAAGGATGTAGCTAGCGATATGGGTGGATTTTATTTAGTATTCCAGTAAGAGTATGCAGTCTGCTGGAATCTGTACCTGGATACGATGCATCCTTAAGCGAGAGTCTTTTGAACTGTAAGAACCCAAATACCTACTTGTCCCTAACCCCTCTGCAAAATGCAGAGGGCAGAGCAGACCAGATTGCACGTGATGCGTCACTCTCTTTGGGACAGGTGCTGCTGTGGGTGCCAGTGTGGATGAGCTAATGACTGAAATCAGAGAGCTGAAGGAAACTCTTGAAGACAAAGCCAAGGAGGCCGATGAGTACCTGGATAAGTACTGCTCCCTGCTCATCAGCCACGAGAAGTTAGAGAAAGCGAAGGAGATGTTAGAGACACAGCTCGCTGGCCTGAGTTCGCAGCAGCAGAAGCGTGGGCTGAGCGGGTCTCCTCTGCCAGGCTCAGCCACACCAGGGCCATCTCCGGGCCCCTCAGGCGGTGAAAGGAAGTCGTCATCTGGCCAAAGTAAAGGTTCGGGCAAGCGACAGAGGGCCAGCGGGATTTGGGACAGTGCAGGAGGGCTGACACCTTCTACTCCCGAGACCTTTCCTAAAAGAAGTCGGAAAGCGGTCTCAGGTGGTGGCCTCCTTCTTGCTGGGGATGAAGATGAGTTTGAGCCAGAAGGACTTCCCGAAGTTGTAAAGAAAGGTATGCAAAGTTTAAAACCAGGACCCCAGGCTGGGGAGCAGCTTGGTGGTAGGGCGTGTCCCCAGTGTGGTGGGGGAGGCCCCTGGGTTTTATCCCCAGCTCCTCAGAACAAAGCAAAAATCTCTGAAAACCATGTGTTTTTAAAAATTTTATATAATAGTTCACATATAAAAAAAACAGGGGCTCTGGGGAGATAGTAGAATAAGTGCTTGTCTGGTAAGCGCAGGGTCCTGAGTTCAATCCTCAGTACTGCAAAAAAACAAACCAACAAACAAAAAAACAAACCAGGAATGCTGATTTTTTAGAGTTTGGAGTTATTTGCAACAATTCCAACTGACCTTTAGTAATCATAGCTCATGAAAAATTGGTTAGGATTAATTCCTCATGACCCACTACAGAAGAGTTGGGGCCAGGGATGATGCTCAGAAACCCGTTTAGAATTTGATGATTCTTCTGGACTCCTTGGAGCTCTTTCCTCCCTTGTCTGTTACCCAGAGAGCAGGTAATGCTCCCCGTGTGGCTGGTGCCACTGAACACTTTTTTTTCTTTCATTTTTTTTGTATTTAGTACAGGGTCTCCCTCTGCAGCTCGGACTTGTAGTGATTCTCCTATTTCCAGCCTCCCCAGGGCTGGGATTACAGGCGTGCCCCACAGTGCCTAGACTCAGTCACTGGCTCAGCGTGCCCCGGGGCCATGGCCGGTGTGGCATGGGGGACCCCCTACTGTTGACCCTGTGCTTGCCGAAGCAGGTACTTAGTCCGCTGAGCTATCTTGCCGGCCCTTACACTTTTTTTTTTTTAACTCTGGTCACCCACGTGCAGCCAAGTGATGCAGGTTCAGCCACAAAACCGCCTGTTACGGGTGGTGCTGCTCGACCAGAAAGTGTTCTGAAATTGAGAGGAAGAGGTTAGAAATTTTCACAGCAGTCGATATGGTGCTAACATCTGAGCACGCAGGGGCTTTTTCCTTGAGCTCAGTCTCTTTTTATTAATCGAGCATAGGATCGCTCTGCAGAATGGAAATGCCCCTCATATGGCCAAAACTTGTCCTTTGCTATGTAGATTGTTGGAAAAACACAGTTGTGAAAAACCGTCATGAAAAGTTAGCTGTCTCTTTCCAATGGGTGATTTTTCTTTGTAAAGGCTTAAAAATAGCCACCGTGTTGGTTAGCGCTGAGCACCTCTGGGGAGTGCGATGCGCCGTCCCTGACTGTCCCTGGGGTCAGTGACCTTTTCTCCATGTGGTCACTGTCAGCCCTTTCTCTGGAAGAAGCTGACACAGGCCGAGTGCGGTTGGTTGCTCTCGGGGCCAGGCCGCCACCGCCTCAAACTGCCTGAAGAAGAGTCCATTGTTCTGCCTTTCTTCCCTCTGCCTAGCGGCTGGCTTTTTGGAATTGTCTTTTCCACGTTGCCCTCTTTTTTCTTTTCCCCTCCAATCTAAATTTTACCATAAACTCTGCTGTTCTTTAGATTTTAGAATAATGCGAGCCAGGTCATCTGTATAGCAGAAGCAGAAAACAAATGTTCTTGGTACATAGTGCCACCTTTGCCCTTTCCCACGTGGATCTTTGTTTCTAAAAAGAGAAAATGTGGTAGTAATTCACTCGAGCTGGTGACCTCAGGGAAGGTGAAGTGTACTGCCTGGCCCTGGCGCAGAAAGAAAGTATTTGTGGAGCTACTTTGTGTTAAGATTCTGCCTAGTGCTCTGACTTGGCCACCGCTTCCGGGATTGGACCTGCAGCCTTGACAGCCGGCGTCTTTGCCCATAGGCTTTGCTGACATCCCGACCGGAAAGACCAGCCCCTATGTCCTGCGGAGGACCACCCTGGCCACCAGGACCAGCCCCCGCCTCGCCGCGCAGAAGTCAGCCCTGTGCCTGCAGAGTGTGGGCAAGGAAAACCTGGCAGAGTCCCCCAAATCAACAGCTGGTGGCAGCAGATCGCAAAAGGTAAGCCCCAGCGAGCGCTGGGCGCATGTTGGTGACCCAGGATGTTGCAGCGGTGTCCGGGCTCTGGCCCCCGCCGTGTCCCCACTCAGCAGCCTGCCAAACCCAACCTTCCCGAGGTGGTGTAGGTGGGTCGGGGGAGCAGTGTTCTGGGGTTTCCCGCCCTGACAGCCCCCTCCCAGCTGTGACAGTCGAGGGAGTTTTCTAGCGGACTGGCAGTAGTTGAAGGATAATTTCCCTTGTGTCCATGCGCATTGTTTTTCAAACTTCCTATTCTCACCCACCCCGTTACTGAGTCTTCATGATGTTCATAAAAAGTACTTTTTTGATAGATAGCTAAAGAAAGGGCCGTGTTTCTAGATTCCTCTATTCAGATTTCTGAGGATAGGGCATGAGCTTTGAGGCCTCTGTGTACTTTATAGAGAGCCCAGAAAATGCCGTGCAATGACCCTTCTTCTGAATACCGTCAGCCAGATCAGCGGCTGCCCTTCATGTACGCAGCAGTCGGAAGAAGCCAGGTCTGAGGTCCTGGGAAAGGTGTCATTTCCTAGAGGGGTGACTCGGAGCCGTCCTCAGCCCGAGTGTCCTTGCCTGTTGTCTGCTACACATGTGTTTTATGTAACTCTCCCATTTTATTCTCTTGTGTATTAAACTCTCTCAGAAAGTGGTTTTCTTACTCACTTTTCCTATTATTGGGACAAATAGCTGAAACCCACGACTTAAGGGAGGAGAGGTTGATTTTGGCTTACATTTGGGGCACAGCCTGCTGGCACAGGGCCTGGCAGAGGAGAGCAGCTCGTAGCATGGGGACCAGAGGCAGTGAGTGAGGGGAGGGCCGGGCAGGGACCTGATCCCTTCCTTCCGGGTCACTTGTACTGTGCCCCACCTCTTCTAACCAGACTGGCTCGTGACAGCACATTGTCTCTACCATGCCCAAAGTGCGGTTCCAGAATCCCTTCCTATGAGCCCAGGAGGGCTTTTTAGATTTAAACTGCAGTCAGGATTGTTGGAAGTAGGTGAAGAAAGTGAAACTCCTGAAGACGACCCAGGGCTGAAGCCTCCTTGTTCTCACCTTCACAGCCTTGCAGTGCCACTGTGGCAATTTCTCAAATTGGGGACCACAGGAATGTTGTTGGAAATGCCTAGGCTAGCTTCAAGGACCTTTAAAAATGTGATGTTACTTTGCCCACATGTCAGAGTTTTAAACCATCTGATAACCTGGAACTAGCAAAGAAAAAAAAAAAAGCTTTGGAAAGTCTGGTAACTATGTTAATATAATAGCTCTTAGGTGAGCAAACTCACTCCACATTAGAGTTTTGGGTGCCACGGTGCGAAGGCGTTGGTGATTAGTTGCATCAGAACAAATACACTTGCATATTAGTTTGCTTTTGTTGATGTGTAACAGTTGTATACAGGTTGTACCCACTAGTGCATTGGCCAGTAATCAGTGTTACACGGAAATCAGTTCAGGGATGAGAAAAGTCTTAAGATTTTCTTTCAGCCTTTGAGATGGGGCCTCCTCTGCTTGTGTTAGGGTGTTCCATTTGGTGTACATTTTTCTCCGCTTCTCTCAAATATTCATTCTTTGTCTCTCTCCACCTACTTCCCCTTTGGGTCTGGCTTTTGGCTCCTGCCAGCTGTAGAGTACTGAAGAATGCAGCGGCATGGGCCCTGACTTTCCCATGACCATAAGGAAAGTCTTCATGAAGCAGCCGGCGCCTTACAGGCGGAAGCTGCAGAACCCGACCGCAGCCCTCACCACAGGACACCGCTGAGGGGCTTTGCACGCGTCAGGCTTGGGCTGCTGGTGTAGACCCAGGGCCACCTCTAGACAGGTGGCCGGGAGCCTGCCTCAGTCCTCTGTAAAACTGGTATCCATTCCTTTTGGCCTGATACTTCTGGAGAGCGAAGGAAGTATCCATAGCTCCCTTAAACCGTGGCACTGAGCCGGTGCGCTCCATGTCCCTTGTGCCCTGCGGCTCCCTTTCCTGTTACCTGCTCAGATACCTGTCTTCTGAGTTGCAGAACATGTAGGTAGTTGATTATGTCTGTGGACCACCTGTGTCCTCGTGTCTGAGGAAAAGGCTGACACATTCCGTAGCTGTGACTGGTGTCTTGAGGTGACCACAGAACATATGTGCTTATACAGGCATCTTAGGGAATCGTTTTATCGTATCACCACGTAGCTCATTTTTTCTTTGTCAGTAGGGATTGCTGGTAGAAGTGGTTTGCATGTGGCGTCCAAATTTGTCATCTGGGAGAAAGCTTTGCACAGCAGGGGCCTGCTCCGTGCGTGGCTGAGCTAGCAGGTGCAGCGTGCTAACCATGGCTGCCTGCAGGTTTGTGGTCGGTGCAGCTGTGTGGTGTTCAGCCAGGAGGCTGTGCAGCTTGGCGCTAGCCGTGAGCGGTGGGGTGCAGCTGCGGGCAGGGATCCCAGCCTACGTGGCTCGTTCGCAGTCTTTAAAACCTGCCCTAGTGATTTGCAGTTTAATTCAGTATTTTCTGAGTTATCCGGCAAAATGCTGGCTTCATCTATTAAGCATATTTCATCATTTAGCTTTACACATTTACAAGGTGTTATTCTTCTAAAGCAAGAGGTTAGATATTCAGCGCTTTTGTGGTTGAGGACAAATTTTATGTTTTTCAGGATTTTTTTTTTTTTTTTTATGTATTTGGTACAGGGTCTCTACGCAGCTTGGACTCGTAGTGACCCTCCAGTTTTCAGCCTCCCCAGCGCTGGGATTGCAGGCCTGCGTCACCATGCCCAGTCTTGGTGGCCGGCTCCGTGCACCCAGGGGGGCGGGGCCAGCGCTGCACACGAAGTAAGTCAGACACAGAAGCTTAAATATCACACAGATTCTCTTATGTCACAAATCCAAAGGTAAGTAAAGAGCCAAATAAGAGAAAAAGTGATAGGAAATAGGAAGATGGATCTTCTGCAAAAGGGAAGAGGACCAAGCAAGAGGGAAATGCGTGAGGGGAAGCAAAAGGAATCGAGGTGTGCTCTGTACACGCGCCACCTCCGCACAGGGAAGGAAAAGCTACTAAAATGATGAGTTTATAGCGTCAGTGCTGCTGTGGTCGTGTCAACCAGGCTGGGGCACGCATCTCCCTATGACATCAAGGGTCTCCTAGCTCCGCGCCTGCACCCAGAGTTGTGATTCCCATTCGACTACTCCTTCACCAGTGCTGTATCCATATACAGTACCATTTTATAAACTTCATCCATACTCCTCTTCCTGTATCATGTATACTTAGTGCATTAGTGCATTGCCCCATTGCCAATGTAACAAATGCCATACATGTATTAAGCTATGTAAAACATAATGTATATATTCAACATTAAAATAATAACCCAATGCTTATATGCAGATACTAGAACTAAGGCAGTACATAACCTGTGAGCTTAGTAAAAAGCTACCTGTTGTATCAATCTCGCTAAGTTACTACGTAGCCCAGACTGGATGGACTCCAACTGGAAACAAACAATGTGAAGAGTACCATTAAGATACTTTTTAGTATGAGGGCCAGGCCCTGAGTCTTTTAAATATTGTAAATGTAGCTTCTGCCTGATTAAGTGTTACTGTTTTCATTTCTACTCAGTTTGCATAAAGCCAGGCTTCAGTTAGAGCACCAAGCAGCTTTTGGTGAGGCATTTTGCGAATATTTCCTGTGTAGTCAAACCGAAGTATTGAAGGCATTAGAGGGAGCGCAGTATACACAACAGGGACTTTGTCCCGAAGAGTTGAACTTCTGGTCTAAAGATGCCTCCCTTGCTTCCAAAGCCAGTCTGGCCATCAGAAGTGACAGAGAAACCTGGTGACATGTTAGAGATTGCGTGCCACGTCCTCAGAAGTCCTCCGTTAGGTTGGGGGCCTGCTCTCGGGAAAGGAAATAATAAACTCGTGTGCAGGTCCTGAACTTGGTGGCCTGCTGCTTGGTCTCCATGTTGTGAGCCGGGCTTTCAGCCTCTGACCGAGGTGTGTGTGTGTGTGTGTGTTGCAGGTCAAGGTCGCTCAACAGAACCCCATGGGGTTTGCAGAGCCCACCACGAAGCCTGCCTCTGTCAGCCACCTTCCTGGGAGGAGCTCCTCCAGCAGCCCGAGGGACAGCCCCAGAACCAGGGCCAGCCAGCTGGCCCCGAGCCCCGATGCCAGGCCTGAGCCTGTGAACAGCGAGAACTGTCGGGTCCAGTGAAGAGACCCCCGCCTCAGCAGGACCCTGGGAGGTGACTGGATGACCTTTCTTTGTCAGGGAGCACTGTTGCATTCAGGAGCAGACGCTCCTATGAGCTCATTAAATTTTCCCATGAGTGTCCCACATGTAGAGGGACAAGTTTGGAAGCACTGATAACCAGTCCCACAGCAGCCACTACTGTGCTGTAAATAGTCCTGTGTAACGTTTTGTGGTTGTGTGTTATGATTAAATGGCGGGCACCACAAGTTCTGTTTGTATGCGGCTTTTGTGCATTTTACTCTTCCACTCGGCAACTTCTGGGCAAGCGGGAGCTTATGCTGTATGATCTTTCCTGTTGCCGTGCTAGGCATGAGAGAATTGTCAATTGAGAATTTATTTGAGCTGAGTGAAATGAAGCAAATCATGTTCTGTGTTTCTAAGCAAGAGCCTGGAGAAAGCTCAGCGGCATGATCGCCTGCCTGGCAAGCACGAGGTCCCGAGTTTGATCCCCAGTACTGCAAAAAACAACAAAAAAGCACTGTATGGAAGCTGGACTTTGCATGTTTGTGTGTTTCTAAGCAAAACATTGTCCTTTTCCAGTGTGTTTCTTGCTTCACTGTTGCTTATGTAACCTGTACATATGTGTACATATATGTATGTGTGGGGTGGGAGGGTGTCCGTGTGTTTTCCAGTTCTTAGAGGAGCAGCACATCATGCTTCCTGTCACTGGGCTGTGTGCTTCTTAAGACTGTTGTATTTGTTTTTTAAAGAATACAAAATGATTAAAAAAAACACACACACACACAAAAAGCAAACATTAGAAATGATACAAAATTTCATTAAATAAAGTAATAGAAATTTGACAGTGGTTGTTGTATTGCATAATGTTATCTTTAAATTAGTTGTTTAGGTTACAAGATAAATAAACTAGCAAAATTGGTCAAAATGTGTGTGTGTGTGTGTGTGTGTGTGTGTGTACACACACACACATATATATGAAATTAAAAAGAAAAATTTAAAAATTTAAGCATTAACTGCTCCTTTCAATAGATAAGCAGAAATCAATAGTACAATTATCCGAAAAGCATATGTACATGATTATATTTTTTTCATTTCTTTCTTTTGTCCTTTTCTTCATCCCAGGTTTTGCTTCCCATTGAGCAGATTCTTCCCCTGTCACACTATTATATGTTCAGATTTGATTTGCTCTTTGAAGCTCTCACACTAGTGAGACAGTACGGTGTTTGCACATGTAGGTCTGATTTATTTCACTTACCAATATAGTCTCTAGTTGCATCCATTTACATATAAAAGCTTCAAGTTTATTTATTTTTTATAGCTGAGTAATACTCCATTGGTTAAAAATACCACATTTTTTTTTTTAATCTATTCCTCAGTTAATGGGCATTTATGTTGTTTCTAAGACTTAGCTATGACAAACTGCTGCTATAAAATACGAATGCACATATATCCCTGTTGTGGGATGGCGTTTTCAGTTCTTTTGGAAAAACACCCAGGAGAGGAATAGCTGGCTTGAAAGGGACCTCCAATCGTAGCTTTTTGAGGAATCTTCGCACTGATTTCCATAGTGGTTGTACCAGTCTCTACTCCCACCAACAGTGGAAAAGGGTTTCTTTATCCCCCACAGCGCCTCCAGCATTTGTTATTGGTTGACTTCTTGATGATAGCCATTCTTTCTGGCATAAGATAGTGTTATGGTTTGTGTATGCTTGTCCCCCCAAAGCCTCATGCAGTCTTGGGGGCTTCTCGAGTTTGTGATTGATTACTGTGGGTGTGGCTGCAGCAACTGCCCTGGGGCAGGTAATTTGCATTTCAGTGTAAGGAGGAAAGAGAAGTTAGCTCTGGAGCTGCTGCTATTCCTTTTGTACTCTTGCTCTTTGCCGCTGCCATGAAGGGTTGCTCTCTGCCATGCTCTGCTCCTCCTTGGATCCAGCTGAATATGGACTGCAACCTCCAGTAACTGTGAGGTAAATAAATCTTTCCTTCCTTCATTGTGAATGTTGAGTATTTGTCTCTTCTTTCAAAAGAAGAGTAACTAAGACAGATGGTATCTCAGTGTTGTTTTAATTTGCATCTCTTGAATGACCAATGATGTTGAACATTTTTTCGTATATTTACTTGCCATCTGTATTCATGTGTGAAGTGTCTATTCATCTCAGATGCCCATTTTTGGATTGAGTTTTTGAATTTTGAAGATGTGACTTTTTTTTCATTTTTTATATGCTGTAGATTAAAGTCCTTTGCCTGAGTCTATAATTTTTTTCCCAGTTCATGGGTTTTCTTTTTACTCTGATGGTGATTTCTTTTGACATGCAGAAACTTAAACAAAAGATGAAATCCCAGTTGTTGATTCTTTGAAGTTTTTTTTGTGTTTGATTTTTGTTGATGAACTCTCTGCCTACCCTATGTCTTTTAAGATTTCTACCTACTTGCTTCTCCAGAAGACTTAGTGTTTTAGTTTTAATACTTAAATCCTTGGTGCATTTTGATTGTAGTTTTGTGCATGGTGATAGTCATGAGTCTATAATTTTAGCTTTTGTCATGTAGAAAGTAGTTTTTTCCACTACTATTTATTAAAGAGTCTCTGACTTTTTTCCAGTGAACATGTTTGGCCCCTTTGTCAAAGATAAGGTGGCTGAGAGTGTTTGCAGTTATATCTACATCTTCTAATCTGCTCCATTGATCCTCTGGTCTGTTTTTTTTGCATGCTGATTTTTATCATAGTGCATCTGTAGTATAATTTCAAATCAGGGATTGTGATGCCTCCTGCCATTCTTTTGTTGCTCAGGATTGCTTTTGCTATTCTAGGTCTCTTCTGGTTCCAGCTTAATTTTAAGAATGTTTTTTCTAGATCTGCAAGGTGTATTAATGGTGTTTTAATTGGGATTGCATTGACTCTGTAATACAGTTTGTGAGTATGGCCATGATCACAGTATTGGTTCTTTCTGTCCATGAGCAAGGGATATATTTCCATTGTCTAATATCCTCTTTGATCTCTCTCTTTTTTTAGAGTACTATAATTTTCACTGTAGAAATCTTTTACTTCCTTTGTGAGATTTGATTCCTAAATATTTTATGTTAGGGGGTGTTATTGTGAAAGTTGTAGTTTCCCTAATTTCTTTCTTGGTGCTTTCATTGTGTATAGAAATGCTATTAACTTTTTGAGTGTTGACTTTATATCCTGCTATGCTACTTTAAAAAAATTTTTTTTTTTAATTTTTATGTTTTTGTCAGAAGTGGGGATTGAACTCAGGCCCTTGCGCTTGCCAGGGAAGCGCTTATTCTACTGAGCCATCTCCCCGTCCCTCTATTATGCTACTGAATTTGATAATTAAGTCTATAGGTCTTTTGGTGGAGATTTTGGGATCTTTTATGTAGAGTATCATTGCCATCTGAAAATAATTTCACCTTCCTTTCCAGTCATTGTTTCTTTTTATTTGTCTCTCTGCTGTCTAATTGCTCTGGCTAATGTCTCCAGAACTATATTGAACAGGAGTGGTGACAGTAGGCATCTTTGTCTTGCTCCTGACATTAGAATGAAGGCTTTCACTTTTTATCCATTTAGTATAATGTTGGCTGTTGGTTTGTCAGAGATAGCTTTTATCAGGTTAAGGTAAAGACCATCTGCTCTGATTTTCTATGGGTTTTTAAATCACAGATGAGTACTGGACTTTTTCAAAAGCTTTTCTGCATCTATTGAGATGGTTATGTGGTTCTTTGGCTCTGTTGACATACTGTGTTACATTTGTTGATTTGCATATATTGAACCATCCCTGCATTCCTGGGATGAATCCTACTTGGTCATAGTGTACAGTCTCCTTGATGATTTGCTGCATTGTGTTTGCTAGTATTTTATTGAGGATTTTTGCATCTGTGTTCATTAGGGAGACTGGCTTATAGTTTTCCTTTTTGGCTGATCTTTCTTTGGTTTTGGTGTCAGAATAATAGTTACTTCTAGGATTGAATTCAGGAGAATTGCTTCTGTTTTATTTTCACTGAAGAATTTGAGAAGAGGTGGCATTAAATCATCCCTAAATTTCTTGCAGAATTCACTGTGAGTCCATCAGGACCTGGGCTTTTCTTTATTGGTAGGTTTTTGATTACATTTTCAATTTCATTCACTAATACTGGGTTATTGAGAATTTTTATATCTTCTTGATTCAGTTTTGGTAGTTTATATACATGTAGGAATCTCTCCATTTCTTCAGTGTTTTCTGTCTTATGAGAGTAAAGATTTTGGAAATAGGTTCCTGAAGTGTTATAGTTCTGTAGTGACCCTTTTCATTCCTAATTCTATGGTCAGTTTTTTTCTTTTTTGATAAGACTGGCTAGGGGTTTGTCAATTTTATTTATTCTTTCAAAGAATTAACTCTTCAATTCATTCTTTGTATTGTTTTCTTTGTTTCCATAGCATTTATTTCTGTAATTTCCTGCCTTCTTAGGGCTTTGGGCTTCACTTGCTCTTTTTGTCTAGGAGCTTGAGGTACAGTATAAGATTGTTTATTTTGGCTCATTCTGTTTTACTTTTTCCTTTTTTTTTTTTGCGGTACCAGGGATTGGACCCTGCACTTGCCAGGCAAGCACTTATTCTACTGAGCTATCTCCCTGGGCCCTCTGTTTTTCTAATGTGAGTATTTACCACTATAAATTTCCCTCTTACGGCAGCTTTTATTGTATCCCACAATATCCAGGAAGTTTTGTCTGTATTTTTGTTTGATTGAGAATATTGTTTAATTTCTTCTTTAATTTCGTCTGTGACCCATTGATTGTTCAGAGGGTGTTATTTAATTTCCATATGTTTATGGATTTTTTTGCTGTTTCTTTTGTCAATAATTTCCAGTTTCATTGTACTATGATCAGATAAATATACGTGGAATAATTTCAGTTCTTTTGCATTTTACTTAAGCATACTCTGTGTGCTAGTACGTGGTCTGTTTTGGGGAACATCCCATGTATAGCTAAGACTCTTATAATTCTTGGACTGCATGCTCATATCTGATGATGTAGCATTAGAATACGGTGCTTTTATTTTTTTTAATAGAAACAATTACTTATTTCTTTGTAAAAATGATTCCTAAAGACAAAAGGCATTATAAATGTTGGCACTGTTTTTTGCTAATGACAACAGCCTCCTACAGAAGTAGCAGATAACAGAGATATTTGAATACACAATATTAATATATTTAGTAAATAGATTTAGTTACATTAAAAGACAATTTAGAATGTTGATCATAGTGAGTATGTGGGAGCGAGGCATGTCCAACCCGTGCCTAGGACTGTATTTTGTTTAATCACATCAGCCAGCATACAAGTGTGTGGTACTTCCCAGCTCTGTTTATTGATGGCGTTTTCAAGGTATGCAGGCATTGTGCACCACAGCACATTCAAAGACACTTGAGCAAGCCTTTGCATCCTTGAAGCAGAGTAAAAGAAATTTCCAGGGCATGAGTTACTAAAACATAATTTGTTTCTGGCTTTCAGTTAAGATTGATGCTCAAAGCATGATAAACATTGTTTTGTAATTTAAAATCATGCTTTGCAGAGAGACCTCTATCACTGGATGACATTCGAGCACAGTAGGCTACTTAATATTCTGCTCTTGAAAGCGATACCCTGCTTTCCTCTTGTTTCTTCAGTTGTGCCAGGTTGAGGTTGAGTACAAACACTCATCAAAAATCATTAAAGATTGTCATGTGCCCAAGGAGCTGGCCCAGAAAGGACATTACCAGGGACAGGTCAGCAGCTGGGAGGGTCTACTCTCTGACTGGCTGGGCAGTTCCTTGGGTACTTGGAGGGATCTTCATGTTTTCCTCGGTGTGACATAACTCACTTTTGTGTTTTCTGTCCCTGGACGCAATGGATTGACCTTGGCGTGTAACAACTCTAGAACCCAGCCAGGAGATAAGAGAGGTATCTGGTGGGAATACCCTAGGGAGAGTAGCGGGGCTCATCCTCAAGGCAGTGCCTCTGCCTGAACAAAGCAAGGAAGGATCTGCAACTGGGGAAGCTCCTGCATGTGCCTCTAGGAGATGCTGTCGCAGCCACACGTGGGCACATTCCTGAGCATGCTCAGGGTCAGCGCATGCTGCTTGATAGCTTGGTCAAAAATGGCAGACCGGAAGTCTGGGGTGGGGAAGTTAGCATTGTACTACAGTATGTGCAACTGCCCTAGGAGAGGGGCTGGGTGGCTTTGGCTGGTTTAAATGTGAGCCTGGAAGTCTTCTCTGGAGGACCTCACCTGAAATCAACAACTAGATAGAACCACCATTTCAAGGGTTATCATTAGCCCTTTCCCTGAAACTCTTAGATGCCTGTAAAAGCACCTACCTAGTGGCCAAGACTTCATTTTTATAATTGCAGGATATTGTCCAAAATCTTATTTTCAAAATAAGTGGGCCATTAATTATTGTCTTTCTCCAGCATGCAGTACTTGGGATACCATGAGCTGAGCCCAGGAGGAGATGAGAAATAAAAATGCTGCACCCACTGCTCTTGGCTACCTCCTACAGTGATTGTGTCACAGGATCCCAGCTGACAAATCATATGGTGAAATAGACCAAGTCCGGGGGTCAGGGAGTCCAGCTCCCATCTGTGTATCAAGGGCTTGGTCAACATGGTACTTCGACGTTGGATAGTCTGTAGAGCAGCCGCTTTGTGTTACTGCTAGTTGTCAGAGCTGACTGCATCTTCACTGAGAAGGCAATAAAGACATTTAAATCCATCTTGGTTTGTTAAGAGTTAAATTTTCACTTTTTCCTACCTCCCTGCACATCGTTGAGATATGACTTATCTCACTTGACCTCAATTTATTTGTTTTACTGGAACTTTCAAATTGTCAGATATGTTTAAATCTGGAAAGACGTCGGAGTCCTTTCCATAACTCTAGGAGGGGACACCTTCTCCATCTCCTTAATGGTTTGATTCTGTGAAGGGCTCCTAACCAGCCTCAGGTCCCTCAGAACATTGATAGTTATTTTAGAATTTCTGAGTTCTCCCAAAATCCTCTGGGTTATGGCAGTGCATCATGGGAGAGATTTAAATGGGAGCCAAGGCACGATCAGTTTTTTCAAGTCATAAGTTTGTTGCACCAGTTGAAAATTGGGTTGATCGATAGTGTGGTTTTCACTCCTTTGTGTGTAAAGAGGATGATGCAGTGGTTTCTCCCAAGTGCCTGGAATTTGTAACTGTCACAGTAGCTGACCTGTGCTCTCCTCAGCTTCTGTTCACATAGGCTGCCTTCCCTTTGCATGAAGGGATTGCAGAAGAACTTAGCCATTCCCATCAGAAAAGCTTGAGGGGCTGGAGATATAGCTCAGTGGTTAAGCACCTGCCTGTCAAGCATAAGGACCTGGGTTCAGTTCCGGGCACTGCATCCCGTGCTGGCCCTGGAACTCTGGGTGTACCATGCTGGCCACTGAAACTGGGTGTGGTGGTGCATGCCTGTAATCCCAGCGCTGGGGAGGCTGAACAGGAGGATCACTATGAGTCTGAGTGGCGTAGCGAGACCCTATACCAAATAAAGATCTTTTAAAAAAGCCTGAGGATCTAAGGCTTGTGTCTTCCCCCTGCACCAGTGTCACTGGTGCCTCTGTTCATTAGAGCTGTAGTGGAACCACTGAGCCCTGGGTAGGAAGTCACACCCACTTCATAAGGTGCTTTCATACCTTTGCAAGATGCACATCAGAATCTCCATTTTATACATACGTGGTAGAACTTCTGACTCCTAGGTCTGGGGAGATCTGGCTCAGTAATTATAAAGTGCAAAGTGAGGATTCTCTTCGTTGTCTACTGAGATGTCTGCTGAGATTGTCTACTGAGATGGATTCTCTTCATTGTTATTTACATCAAGATTCCTAAAGTTCACCTTCAGATTTTGTTTCAGCTCAGAGGTTGAAGTGTTTGTCCGGGAAGTGGCAGAAGTGACGTTTGACCTCAACTTCATAAATGTGGAGTCTGCTCCTGCCTGCCCTTTGTCCCTCTGGAAGCGGGTTGTCCTAAGATAATTCTGGTCCTGTCCATACTGCAGTTGATGGAAGCAGCCATCGCACTTTCTATGCGCAACAGAGACATGCTTGTGTCTGGGATAATCCTCCCTAAGTTGTGTTACTTGTATATTTCAAAACATAAAAAGGGACCACCTATACATTTCAACCTAAAGAAAGTGTGACTACTAAAAATGCCTAAGCATCATTAAATAGTCTTTTATTTTATTTTATTTTTTAAAAATTTTATTTGTGTGTGTGTGTGTGTGTGTGTGTGTGTGTGGCCAGCTCAGCCCACCAGGGGGCGGGGTTGGCTGGCATGTGGTGCTGGGGGATTGAACCATGGTCCCTGTGCTTTGCTAAGCCTGTTCTAAGTAGGTGCTTTAGACCACTGAGCCATCTCACCAGCGCCATTAGATAGTCTTTTAAAGAGTCTTTTGGAAAATGAGCAAGTGTGAAGATTTGTAAGGCTTCGACTGTAAAAGTTTGTAATATGACATTACAAGCGAAAGTTGGTTATTGGAATGCCCAAGTTTCCTTTTGACCTTGAGCAGATTGCTTCTTCTTTGTGCTCAGGTTAGCTGATTGGGAAAAGTGGGTGTGCTAATACCTGTCAGAGTTCTCATAGTGATGAAATTGGCCAGTTAGTTAATACCTGAGTGTCCTTATGATTTTGCATTTAGTAGAATGTTGCTCAGTATACCTTTATGGCTCTGTGCTGCAGGAGAGGACAGCTCTGGGCAACACTGGTGTATTTACATCAAGATTCCTTAAGTTCACCTTCAGATTTTGTTTCAGCCCACAAATTTCCCACCAGCCTCCATTGCCAGAATCCAGATTGGCAGGTGAGTAACATGACTGTGGACATTCCCTTCTCTAGGATATCTCAATGATAGGAGGGTAGTGTGGAAAAATGCCACTTTTGCCAAACCAAATACCTGCAGCTTCAAATGCCTTATCTCATTTGATATTAAGTAATCCTGGGAAGTCTCAAGAAGAGACATAAACAGGTTAAGCTTCTGTCTTGAGGTCCCCACCCAAACCTGGTTGCATTTTACCTGTCAAAAGGAAGAGGATTCAGTCTGCTAAAAATTATAAGCCCTTCAGGTTCCTTTCAAAATTCCACTTTGAACATGATGGGGGACATTTTCTTCTCTTAGGGATTAAGGCAGTTTTTCATTGCTAAGGAAAATGTGCTATGAGCTGTATTGTTTTGTAATCCCAGGGAGCAAACTCAGCAGTGCTGTAGCACTGAGCACACCCCTACACCCCCTTTTTTGGAGATGACGTCTCACTAGGTTGCCCAGATAATCTTGAACTCCTGCTTCAGCCTTCCAACAGCTGGGATTATAAGTGTGGGCCACTATTCCTGTTTTAAAATTGTAATTGTATTCAGGAGGTTGGGGCAGGAGCATTATGAAGTCAAGGCCAGCCTGGACAACGCAGCAGGTTCAAGCCCAGCGTGGCCTACAGAGTGAGACCTTCCATCTCAGAAGAAGGGATGCTAAGTGGAGGATCAGAAGCCGCCGCTCACAGAGCTTTCTCCTGTTCGCAGATGAGGTTGGAACTGTCTCGCATGTTAGTCTCTTGCTCTTCCACCTTCAGACCTTTTTTCTGAGGCTGGAGCTACAACTTCATCTTCATGTAGACAGCTACAAATCATGTTGGTTCTGCAGGAGAAATCATTCTTTCCTTTGCCGCCTTTCTACTCCTGTGCTTTCTCCTTCCTTCTCTGTCAGGCGAGTTCTGGTCGTGCTGAGTTTCTTCACAGTGTGGCATTTATATTTCAGCATTGTTTTACTGTTGCCTTCTGTATCCACATGTTCAACATAGTCTTCAAATGTAACGCAGGCTCCAAGAGGATCTGCAGCACAGAGGTAGCTGCCCAACTGCGTAATGGGCCTGTCGGTGTCGATCCCCAAAATCTTGCCTTTATTTTCACATTTTGAGAGAAAGTTGCATCATTAATTCCTGACAACTCCCCCAGGACAAACTGCTCTGCCTCTTCCTCATCCTCCTCCCTCTTTACTGGGTCCTCCCACCAGGATTCCTTGGTAGCCAACATGGGCCCATGGGGCCTAGGTCACTAGGCAAGGCCACCCGGGACCACCCTCTTCAGTCCAGGCAGCAGCTCCTTCTGGGCAGCTGTTTTCTTCAGGGAATGTGGAGCCATGACCAGGCAGGGAGGGAGGACGGGAAAGGCGCATAAGCCAGTGGTGGCCATGCGTTAGGTCCTTTGTCAGAGAGTGGTCATAATGGTTATCCTGCACCAAACCAACCAGCTTTGAGAACAGAAGGGAAGCATTTCCAAAACTGAGGAGGGAAGGTAGGAAGAAACTGGATCCATAATAATTTTATTAAACTTCTGAACTGACCTTGGATGTCTTGTCACTTTAGAACATTTACTATTATATTCCTTTTCTATATTCTTTTTTTGGAACCAGCAATCAAACTCAGGATCTTGAGCTGTGCCACGGAGCTAAATCCTGGCACTATTATATTTTTGAAAAACAACTTCAGGAGGACTTGTTGTGACTTCACCTATAAGCTTCATGGTACAACTGCAAAGGCTCTTCAGAGTTCTTGTTGGCCATCACCTACTCTCTGTACATTTCCTGTGCGCTTGGCCTTGCATTTAGCAAGCAAAAAAAGCACTTGGAAATGCCCTTGCTTAGCCATCTTCTCTCAGATCTATCATGAAAAACATTTCTGCCTACATTGGTATAGGGAATCTAATTTGTACTGCAAAATGGGCTGACTTTGATTCAAATCTCCAAAGTGATTTTTTTTTTTTTCATTTGTGTATTTGGTGCAGGGTCTCACTATGCAGCTTGAATTCATAGTGATCCTCCTATTTTCAGCCTCTCAGCGCTGGGATTACTGGTGTGCACCACCGTACCTGGACTCTGTCACCGGTTCAGCGCACCCTAGGGGTGGGGCTGGTGTGGCATGCGGGACCAGGGAGTGAACCCTGGTCTCTGCGCTTGCCAAAGCAGGTGCTTTGTCCGCTGAGCTATCTCACTGGCCCTCTAAAGTGGTTTGTTATTTTGCTTGTTGTGGTGTCCCTTAACATGACATAACCTGAAGATCCAAAATCAAGTGAATTTTGGAGTTTCCATGGGGTTTCCTTCTGTAATAACAAGATAGTTTAAATACCTGTTTTCTTTATTATTTTGAAGATGAAATTCAGATCATGAATGGAAATGTTCCTTTTCTCTCTCCCATTATATAGTACTAAAGCTAAGGTTTTGGGTACCTAGAATGGTGCTTAAAAAAACAAAGTAAGAGGCTGGTCAATGTGGATAATTATTTGCACATTTGTCCCCCCTCCCCCCCAAGAAGTGATCCTTTAGGGCATTAAAGGAGTGACAGGTTTGGATCCCACTGGAAGACCTGGATCAGAAGTTCCATCCTGATGGGACAGTCCCTCTCTGCCTGCCCTTCACTACTAGGGACTGCACCAGAGAAGCCAGCAGGGAAACCAGGGTGAGGTCGGTGGCTACAGACACGTGTGTGCACAGGTGAAGCGGCCTGTGGCTCTGGTGCCAGGGGCTCGCAGAGCCCCTCTGCTCTGTCCCAGGTTTCCTCCGCCCAGGCCTCCCGTGTCCTCGGACACCAATACACTTGTAGCTCTCAAGCGGGACAGCTCTCCAACACACAGTTGGGGCCATAACATTGAAAAAGTATCTTTGGGGGCCGGGGAGATGGCTCAGTGGAATAACCGCTTCCCTGGCAAGCGCAAGGGCCTGAGTTCAATCCCCGGTTCTGCCAAAAAAAGTGTCCTCACTTTTCTGATATAACCAATCAGAATGTGGAGACGTCCTTCCTCAGCTCCTTTCCTCTACACGGATAAGCCATGTGAATTATCATCAATTTATTAAAACGAGGCCAAACCAGAGGCCAGAGGCTGGCGCATCCGAAGGACTCAGTGCTGTCTTCAAGCACGTGTGAATGGGGACCCATATTATTTTGGAAATGACTGACCACTTGCCAGAAAAGCTAGGTTTTGGAGAGAAATTTTACAGTAAAAGGGGACTCTTCGGAAGATGCCCACTGATGGTCAAGTAGAAGGACAGATTAAGAATCTCTGCAGTGGTCACTGGGAGTTAATTTATTCAATTCAGTATAATAAAGAATTTAGAAAATAGAATATACTGTTTATAAACCCAACTTAACTCTGAACATTCTTTTTATCTGTAATAGAGCTTTCCACACCCAACAGAAAATATGTTAACCATGTGGGGAGCTTTGTGGGCAGCTGTTCACCAGGACCCTGCTGGCTTCCTTATTTGAGTATTGCTACCTTGAAGTTCGAAAAAGACAAACATTAAAAAAATATTTTGTTTTCTGGTTTTGTATATTAAATCTCCACTTTGGCTGGTTTCTAGTCTTCATACATAACATAAATAACACAAATGCTTGCGGTAGATAAACCAGCGGGGTGCTTTGTGAGATTGGTTGGCTTGGATACCATATACATTTCACCAGTAATGGGTAATGGACCTATGATGGATGAGAATGCATCAGGAAGAGCCAAGAGGGGTGCAGTGAGGAAAGAAAACCAGAACCCCAAAGCCCCAATTGTCCCCACAGTTTACCATTCCCTACTTGCTGTTGGGAACTGAAGTCTTCCCGTCCCAGCAGCAGTCACCTATGAGATGCCCTGCAGGGTGTCAGACATTCATCTGAGAGCCAGCCAGCATGGCAAGGCAGATTCCGTGGGAAAGCTAAACCGTGGGCATGAGAAAAGTGTACCCCACACACTGAACCCCGAATGGTGGAACTGGGAGGGAGAGGAAGGCACACAGGATGCTGGGGGGTAAAATGATCGGTGTGTTATGTGGGTGTAGGAATTCACCGAAATAAAACCCGTTTCTCGTTATTCTGTATATCCGGGTTAAAGGGGTAAAAAATAAATAAGAATTAAAATTAAGACAAAGTAAGACTCTGGAACTTGGTAATTGCTGGTTCCTCTTCTCAGGGACTCTCTTTCAGTTCAGCCCCACAGCCAGAGCACTGGAGTCCTTCTGGAGAGGGCCGAGGGTCAATGGGAGGAGGGGACAGCAGCCAATGGAGGCAGCCTGGTGGTGACACTTGCTCTCCCTCTGTTCCTTGTATTTTCCTTCCCTTTGCCCTGGACCCGTGACTCATCTGCTCCTGCCCAGGCTGACTTACTTGTTGTTGATACCGAACATAGCTCTGCCTCTCTGCCAAGAAAAGCAAGCTAGCACAACAGGAAGCTTTCCCCCTGCTCCTGGAATCTACCCAGACACACCTCGACCGGAGGCAAGTCAGGGGGCACTCTGTAAGATGCACAAGGAACAAATGTTGTATTCCTGGTTCCAACACTTGGTCTTGAGCGTGTTTACCACCTTTCTTCGTTCTACACATTGGTATTTCAAATATCATGACTTGTCCTTGGGCTTCTTCATTGTCCAAGTTTGGGTGGACGCCAGGGAGAATTGGGGAAATAGAGAAAAACAAACAGAAGAGCAACTTCACCATCTCTCAGTAGGACACGGCATCGTTGCCACCCGCCCCCACGCCTTCTCCTCAGCTAAATGGCACTTCCAGCCACTGGGGGACCTGAGCCTGGAACCTGGGAGGCAGCCCCAGCTTCTCTGTCTGCCTCATACCTAGCACATAACCAGTCACCAAGGACTGTTCTGCCCTCTGTCCGTCCATCCCTCTGCATGCCCATGGGTACTACCCTGTTCCAAGCCTCCTGGACTGCTGGCAGCCACCACTTGCGGCCGGCTTGGCTCGCTGCTGCCTCGCCTGCCCCTTCTGATCGCTGTTCCTCTACCCCCTTTCTCCTTTTCCTTTCTGGCACATACTGGCTTATCCTTAGTCCAAGACCAAAGCACACACACCTAGTGACTGCTGTTACAGGGCAGACATATTCCCTGCCTTCGAGCCCACGAAGCAGCCAGCGTCATGGCGCACGCTACTTACTTCCCACTCACCATGTGTTGTTTTACCTTGATAGCACTTGTCATGTCTGTCTGTCTGTCTATTGTCCTCAAATAGAACAAGCTCTAAAATTCCTTGTAGACTTGGTAATCTCCACCATAGTGCTCTGCGTGGCGAGAACTTCAATGAAGTAGTCATTGCTCAACTATTGCTGAGTAAAAAAACCACAGAATTATGATTGCTCAAAATCTGCATATAGTTTTTTTTTTTTTTCAGAGTGGAAAAATACCAAAGTACTGGTGGCCTTTTAGATTTTTCTGAGAGGAAAACACTAGTGTTAACTAAATTTCACTTTTAAAGCTGCAGTAGCTAGGATCACTTTTCAAAACCTATTTCAGTGATGTTTTGAATAAGTATTCAGTCCAACCAGACTATGTGGTTTATGGTTTACCAAGCCCCTGATTCTCCTTCTTGCTTCCACACGGTTTCCACCATCCTGGGGGCCCCTTTCTGATGCTGTCTTTCCTAGGTCTCCACCACACAGCGCAATCGCACTCCTCCCTAGGGTCGTCTCCAGCCGCTCCCCTGGCTATTATCTCCTCTTGGGATGGCTTGGTGACTTTTCATTGGTTAATCACTTCAATTGCCCTTGAAGTGGGAAAAAGAAGGCCACCGATGCCATGTAGTACTCAGGCAGCATCTTGAGGCTGGAGTTTCTGTTTCTTTAAGTTTATTTCTTGCAAACGTTACAGTTACCTAAAGCAATACCAACCCATGCTTGGTCATAAGACCACTTGGTCCCTTCATAAAATGTCAAGCATCTGGATTCCTTTCTCACAAGCTAATCCCATCTGGGGAGGTAGCCCGGCGGCCTGAGTTCCTGTCTGGCAAGCGCAAGGACTCGGGTTCGATCACTGGGAGTACTGCAACTGTGTGGTGATCCTGTGCCAAATAAATGAATAAAAGATTATTTTTACACAAGCTAATTCCATGCTTTATAGGAGTATTTCTGCAGCTGCACTAAATCACCCTCCACCCCAGACCCAGAATTAGAACTGTGCAACTGTTCTCCCTCCTGCTCTCTGGGGTGAGTGCTCAGTCCTGTCCTGGGTGCCCGCTGCTGCGGGCTGATAAACTAGTCTCTGTGTCTGGCCCCTGCGGGTGACTTAAATAAATGTGTTTGCCGTGACACCACAGTGCAGCCAGTGCCATATGCCTGTGTACATGCCTACCCCTCATCTGGATTTGAAAGCTCGTTGGAGATGACACAGTGTCCCTCCCACTTCACCCTCTGCCTACTTTGGAGTAGGTTCCAGTTTTCTCCCAGCTCAGGTTCAGGGCTGAGCCTATAAATCCTCACTGATGCCCATTACCAGAGTAGCTGCTTCCCTATTTAACAGGCCACAAGAAGGACAAGAAGGGGACCAAGATGTGCTGAATTTTCAACCTCAGCCTTGGCTGATAGTCGAAGCCAATGCCTAGGGCCTATGGACCCCAGACCAAATATATCTTAATACTTAACCAATAGGGCCAGGGAGATAGCTCAGCAGCTTAAGTACCTGCCTGGCAAAGCACAAGATCCTGAGTTCGATTCTTGGTACCAAAGCAAATAAAACAAAAACTTAACAGTCTGCTCACTAATGGGTTGGATGAGAACCTTCTGGAAAATTCCCATGTAATTCATCTCCATTCCAGAACCCACAGAGCTATGCTTATCCAGGTAAGCATCCTCTTTCCACTTGTATGGTTAACTACTTACTTATCATTCAGAGCAACTAATTTCCAATCTTTGACATAAATTGAGCTAGTATATAGTTCATGAGTCTAACTATAGAAACAAAAATTGAAGCCTTTGTTTTTTTTTGCATGTTCTCTGTCATTTGTCTTTTAACAAGATTTCCCTTTATGACTACAAGTACGATAGAACCTCGTATATCCATTCTTCCTACATTTAGAATTTGTGAAAAAGTCTTACAGACTGTGTTTGAGACACAGACAATCTGTGTTTGAGAAAGAATGGGTTTTTCAATGATTCTAGAAAAATTAAATAAGATCTCAGGAAAAGTTGAACCTACTGAACTTCTAAAATTTATTTTTAAAACTTTTATTCATTGCTTTAAATGTTTTGCCTCTCTTATCAGTGGTGTTCATAAAAATACCATTTACAAAGCTCTTTCCTCTCTGCTTCAGGCCCCCCATGCCTGCCTCCTTTGGAGTCGGCTCCTGGTTTTCTCCGTGACTGTGAGAGGGTGACACCAGCTCCTTGCCGTTCGTTTCTGTCTGCGTCCTCATCTGTGGCCTCCCTGCTTCATCCTGCCGTGGCCATTCATTTCAGA
>NW_004524593.1:16405011-16406018 GCF_000260255.1 Octodon degus
GGGTAGCAGGAAACTCTCCGCACACTCACCGGACCTGGGCTAGGACTGGGTCTAGAAAATTCTTTGGAACAGAACTTGCTTTAAACATCCACTATCTAATGGTTCATTTCTATCCACAAGTAGATTTTATCTTTTTGGATAAATTTACAGAGAAATTGAGAAACTGGTACAAATAATTCCCCCATTTCCCGCAAGCAATTTCCCCTGTTATTAACACTGCATCAATATGATGCATTTCCTAAAATTTAATGAGCCGCTGTTGGTACCACGGGATTAGCCAAAATCCATAGCATATTCAGATCTCACAGTTAGCCGATGTCTCCTTTCTGTGATAGTAATCTGTCTCCCATACCTTGTCACATTTGTTGCCAGGAGCCCTTAGGCTGCTCTCGGCTGTGACAATTTCTTAGAGCTTCCTTGTATTCCATGCCTTTAACAGTTTGGCAGTTTTGAGGAACACCTGGTCAGAATGAGCCCTGTCTCACCGCCAGCATCCAGCACCGGGCTCTGGGCGTGTTGTCCGCCTCTTCCACCCTCCTTGCCAGAGTCTACTCTTTGGAAGGAGCTTCCTATTATGTGCGCCCAGTACCTCGCTAAGCTATTTGGATCTTTTCTGAATGGGACAACATCCGTTCCATGTCTTACTTCTGCCCGGGTTCATGTCTCTAGTCACTTATGGGGATGGACTTGTCAATATTTGCTTCATACATGGACTCGAATCCAGCACCATGGCATATTTTGTTTAAATGATTTTGGCTCTGGGCAGGGCGAGACCTTTGGCTTGGCTCCAGAGCCCTGCAACATCTCCCGACGCGCTTGTTTCCCTCCTTGAGCCGGGTCTTACTTCCTGACTACAGGCTGCTCTGGTTCATTGCTCGCATTTTTCTTTGCTTTATCTATTTTAAAGTTAAAAACAATACAGAATTTCAAAACAAGATGATAGGAAATTAACAATGGTTGTTATATTACATATTGTTGTCTTCAAAGTACTTGCTCATCCTCCAACT
>NW_004524593.1:16406433-16406936 GCF_000260255.1 Octodon degus
AAGACAAAGAAGTGGATATGTATGTATTAATGTGTATATGTACTTATTCTTGGAACACTTGCGTTTCCTTATATGCAGTTCTTTGTGCCTTTAGTTTTACAAGCTCATTTTTGGTTTCTTCCAGAGTCATGTGTGCATGTATTTCTATTTGTAGGCCAACCTTATGAGTTCATATGAATGTCCTCAACTCTCACTCATTGCCACATAGATTGTCGTAGTGTCCTCTCTTCCTTATTATTATTTTTGTTTGTTTTTTACAGAACTAGGGATTGAATGCAGGCCCTTGCGCTTGCCAGGTAAGTGCTTATTCTACTCTCTTCCTTATTGGTAAACTTACACTCCAATGGTGATAAAGCTGGCTGCCCCCACCCACCGCGTGTTACAGCATTGCTCAGCTCCACGAGGCGTGAGGAGCAGCACTGGAATCCTTAACTCGTCACTCTGGGAACACTTGCGTTTCCTTATATGCAGTTCTTTGTGCCTTTAGTCTTTTTTTTTTTTTT
>NW_004524593.1:16408319-16417496 GCF_000260255.1 Octodon degus
CAAAGCCAGTTTCCTATAAGCCTTTTTTAGTTCTTCTTGGGTAGCATTGGGTTGACCCCCAAAACATCGTAATAAGTCGTTTCCTTCACCATTTTCTACAGGCGGTGAGCGGGCTAGGCCGCGGTTGGGTAGACAGGAAGGAGCGGGTAGCCGTGTGCAGGTCGAGCAGCCGCTGCTCCTCCACCTCTTAGCACATTCTGGAAAGTTCCCTGTGCCTTTAGTCTTACAAGCTCCACTCACTTTTGGTTTCTTCCAGAGTCAGCACCTCTCCCCACCATTGGTAAGGTGGTTTTATGCACATACGCGTGATAAGTTCTCTTGCCACAGTCTGCATTTTTTCCTGAGACCCCTTGGCCTCTTAAATGAGTTTTGAAAATACCTACATGCATTATAAATCCCAATGGATTATACAATGTCGTACATGTCAATGTCATACAATGTCTTCATACAGTAGTACAGCATCATGAGGAATAGTTTCATGGCCCTAGAAATCCCCCTCCTCATTCCTGAATCTCTGACGGCGACTGCTATTTTTCTTGTGTCAGTGTCTTTGCATTTTAGAAGGTCATTGTATTATGCCACTTTCTGTTACTAAAGTGAAATACTTGATGTAGGCACACTTTGTAAAGGGACAGGGTCAATCTAGCTCACAGATCTGGGGGGCATGGCAAGGGCGTTGGGCATATCTGTGATGAGGGCTTTGTGGCAGATGGGACACCAGCGGGGGCAAGAATGAGAGGAAAAGCCACCCTGCCAGATACCAAGGCAAGGGGTGACTGGCATTAGGCACATGCTCAACAGCTTGCTTTGGTGCAAGCCGGCTCAGGGTCCTGGAAGAGCTACCTTAATCCCTTCTGAGAGCAGTACCACTGTCCGTGACCTAAGGACCTTGCATGAGGTCCCATCACCTCGCCCAGTCACAGCAAGGACCAAGCTTCCAACCTGTGAGCCTTGAGGGGACACATCACAGCCAAGCTGTAGCAGCCCTAGACTTGGAATGACAGCAGGTGCAGCCTTTCGGAGCGGGCTTCTTCCACTTAGAGCTGTGGATTCCATGTTCTTCTTATCCTTTATATTTCATTTCTTCTTATTGATGAGCAGCATTGCACTGCACGAAGGAAACAGACAGTTTGTTTATCCATTTACTTACTCAAGGCCAGGTAAGGATTGATTGCTTCCAGATTGGTGATGATTAGTAAAGTTGCTGTGAACAGTTTTGTGTGGATGTAACTTTTTCAAACCAATTCAAATATGAAGGGCAGCAAGTGCTGGGTCGTATAGTAGCACTGTACTTCACTGTGTGCAGAACAGCCACGCAGCTTTCAAGAGTTGGACCCCGCTGCATTCCCACACATGAGGAGTGAGGCCTCGGGTGGCTTTTCACCCTGACAGCCTGTATTATCAGTATTTTGGATTCAGCCATTAAATCTCTCATTTTGGTTTTAAATTACTGTTTCCCAGTGATATATGATGTTGAACATCTTTTTATATGCTTTTTTTTAAATTTAAAGAAAAATAGTGAGGCAGGGCATGGTAGCTACTTTCCTCAGTAGGCTGAGGCAGGAAGATCCCTGTGAGTTCAGGGCCAGCCTGAACTACAAAGTAAGTTGAAGCCCAGCCTGAACTGCACAGTGAGACCTTAGTTTTAAAAAAACAAAAGGGTGTGATCCCTGGCACCACATGCTGCACTGCCCCCTCCCTCCCAGGCACACAGTCGGCCTCCAAGACGAGGCATGGTGGGGCACACGTGTAATCCCAGCACTGGGAAGACTGAAAACAGGAGGATCACTATGAGTCCGAGCTGTGTAGTGAGACCCTGTACCAGATACGTTTTTTGTCCCCCCTTCCCCCGGGAACCGTGGATTGAACTCAGGCCCTTGCGCTTGCCAGGGAAGCACTTATTCCACTGAGCCATCTCCCCAGCCCCCCAGATATGTGTTTTGCAAAGCTACTATCTCAGCCTGTGGCTTTTCTTTTTACTCTCCTAGCAATGTCTTTCTCACAGCAGAAGTTTTTAATTCTCATGTAGTCTAACGACATTTGTGTTTTTGGTGTCATATCTAGAAACTCGTCACCAGCATACATAGTTTTGTTCTTATGCTTTATTCTAGAAGTTGTATCGGATTAACTGTTTGGCTGAAAATTTATGCTGCTAAAGAACAAACGGTACTGTGACATATTTCAAGATTCATATAACTCATCCCATGTGTCTGAAGATCTTACTGTATTTTTAGACAGTTGTACACATATGGAAATTTAGGATAGTGACTTGGAAGTTGAGGGTGTTTCTTAGGAAGCAGGTAAAAGATCAGGAAGCCAGTCAGCTAATAATAAATGTTTTTTTTTTTTTTTTTTTTACCAAAGTTGGTGTAAGAAAAAATGAGGAGAGACATTCTTTATAAAACCAAGTGAAAAATACTGCTTTGGTCAGACCTCTTTACATTTTTCAGTTTATTCTCCATTAGCAAGGCATTAATGTACCTTAATTGTATTGTAAATTTTCCCCTTAGGTTTGCCCAGCTTTCAGTTCCTTAAAGTGTGGGATTAGAACTTTTGCTGCCGTAGAGTCTTGGTAGGGTGGAGCTCCTTCAATAAGTACAGGTAAGAAGGAATGGAGCATCTTAACATTTAATTAGATAATATTTTTTTCTTGGAAACAGGGTTTCTCTGTGTTGTCCAGGCTGACTTTGAACTCACTATGTAGCCTGGGCTGGCCTCAAACTCACAGTGATCCTCCTGCCTCAGCCTCCTGAGTGTTGGGATTATTGTCCATCCACCATCAAGCCCAGAGTTTCTTCAACCTTCATAAAAATATACTTTTATGAAGGATTCTCCAAGAAAGAAAAATTGTGCTTTTGAAGAAACACCCTTGGGGCTGAAGATGTAGCTCAGTGGTAGAGAGCTTGCCTAGCATACATGAGACTCTGGGTTCAATCTCCAGTACTACCAAAGCACAAAAAAAAAAAAAAAAGAAAGAAAGAAAGAAAGAAAGAAAGAAAGAAAGAAAGAAAGAAAGGCAGAAAAAACACATGACAGCAAATCATCTCATCCAATATTTTCATTCATTGGAGCAGTTCCGAAAGTCAACTCTTCTTTAAGAATTTCCAGGATAGAAAGTGTGACTTTCCTTTTCACTGTGCAGGGCCTGACTAGAATGCTGAACTTTTCTCGCCGCTAGACACATTTTCCTGTACTCACAAAGAGAAAGAGAAAGATGCTGGATTTGGGGCTCTTTCCGGCCCTGGGAGAGCACCCTTTCTTCTCATCCCCATTTGGCTGACGGAACAGGGATGGAAGTGGCTGCTCATGAAATCATCACTTGGTACCCATCGCTCATCAGCACTTGGTCCTGTCAGCGCCCGCTGTCTGCCAAGGGCTTGGCAGAGCTGTGATCACGTTAGGGTTTGGTAATCAGTTTATCCTAATACAAACCATATTGGATGATGGAGATTTTATGTGCTTTTATTTCCTTTAAATGGCCTTCTGAACCAAATGTTTGTTACTCTGAAGTAAAGCCAGGTTTGGGCCACCAGGGGAGCCCGCTGCTAAGTAGGAGCCCCTGCTGACTTAGACACTGGGCAGAAAGCTTAGGAAACAGGACCAGGAAACAATGTTTCTGATTTTCTTTATCTGATTAGAGAACCAATAGTGACCTTTTAATTGGTAGAATGCTTTCTGTAATAAAACCTTCTCCAGCCTGCTTTGTTTTGCCTACGTTTTACGTCATCAGAGAGTGCTCAGGAAGCTAGCGTTAGGGGCCAGGGAGATAGCTCAGGAGAATAAGGGCTTGCCTGGCAAGTGCAAGGACCTGAGTTCAATCCCCGGCTCCACAAAAAAAAAAAAAAAAAAAAAAAGAAGTCAGAATTGAAATTCCAGAAGGGGGCAGAGAGGTACTTTCCCGGGAGTTGTCAAACAGCCATGAGGAAGGTTGGGAAGGAGACTAAGCCAAGAGTTTGGACACAGGGCTTGTTCCGGGCCTCCTGTGGGGACACGGCTACAACAAAGCCATTGCCCGAAGATCACATGAGGATAGTATCAACAACTTAATATTTTAAGATGTGGGGTAGCAGAAAGGGAAGGGAACTTGAGGTGAGCATTTGTGGCTGAAGGCAGGAGGCATCTCATTTGAACAGGGACAGAAACGCTAGTACTTATGTGTAGAAGGGGCAGCCATTTCTTTTTTTTTTTTTTTTTCTTTTTAAAGTTTTATTGATAAACAGCAATGAGACAGTTTCAAATCAAATCGGAAGTACAGTTTCAACAAATAATACACTGCATATATTCTTCTTAGTGGTTAATTGCTGTACAAGATGCGGACTTGTGATCCTATTTACAAACACAAATCATTCTATTAGAACAAATCATTCTATTCATTAAGAGAATGCAACTATATATCTATCCTAACCACTTTGAATACACAGATACAAAATGGACATTCATAGGTATATAATGGAATAAGGTTTTTTTTTTTGTTTTTTTTTGTTCCTCGAATGCCTTCAGGGCACTTTTGGCCAGCGGGAGAGGTGTGAGGTTCGAACTCCAGCAACCTGAGGCTGACAGCTTTGTGGAAGCAGCCACTTAAAGGCCTGAGCTAGGGCCAGGCTCCCGGGGCAGCCATTTCTGCCTTCTTTATTCCACCATTTCTCCATTTATTTCTTCAACACGACTGAAGACAGTGCTTATTCGTCCTGTTTCTGCATTCAATTCTTTTTGTCTTACAATTCATTTCTCAGACTGGTACTCAAACCCGAGTTTCCTGAACTTGGATGTCACAGGGCAATTCCCAGGCCTCATTTGCTTTTTAAATTATCCTTATTTCAATTTTAGGCCTCTCCTGGACACTGGGTACTGTGCTGAGTGCTGAGATCTGAAACACAGCAGCCTCTTCTTGTTGCCCGCAGGGTGCATGGGGTCCGAACTCAATTACCCTTCCACAGAGCTTTGCTGGTATCGCTGTGTCCAGACGCTGGAGATGCTTGGGGTTCCCACCCCCTCTCCTCTCCCAGGATGGATTGCTTAGCATCTCACATCATGGCTGTATTTGATAGGGTTCTTCAGAGGGTAAACAGAACCAGTGGAACACACAGGCACGTGCACACACACACACACACACACACACACACACACATTGTACACACACCCTGAGGAGATCTGTTATGGGAAATGGCTCATGTAACCATGGAGGCAGAGATGTAATCAGCCTGAGCCCGAGGGCCCTGGGAGCCAGAGAGCTGACGAAGGAGCTCTCAGGTGAAAGCTCACATCCCGAGGGCCAGGTTCTGTGGTGTTTGAGGGGAGGAAGAAATGATTTCCTAGGTCAGAGAAAGAATTTGTCCTTCTTCTGTCTCTTCATTCTTTCCAGATTCTCATCGAGAGGATCCACACCAGGGAGCTGGATCTTTACTCAGTCTACAGCTTCAAATACTTATCTCTTCTGGAAACTTCCTTGCAGACACACCAAGATAATGCTCTACCAGCTGTCCCGGCATCCTTCAGGCTGCCACATGAAATTAACCTCACAAGGGCCCAGCTCTTGTTCTGGGTGTTCAAGCCCATGGAGCCACCCTGGGCCACCTCCCCTCCTCAACCCTAACAGCCTGTCCCCTCCCTGTCCTGGCTGGTGGATGCCCTCACCCTGTTCCCCTGCAGCCCTAGGCCTCCCACCTCACTGGACACTTCCTCTGCCTCCCTCAAGGCCCAAGGCATCCTCTGAGCCTTCCTCTGGGGACAGCTGTGCTCTTGGCTCTTGGCGCCTCAGGACGTCCCTTTGTTTAGAAGTGGGGTCTTCACAGAGACAGCCAATTGAAAGAGAGCCCTAGGAGGGTCCTAAGGCAGTGTGACTGATACCCTTTAAGGAGAGGCCTTTTCTGTGATGCTGGAGATGGAGCCCAGGGCCTTTGCACTGAGCTGCATTCCCAGCCTTGTTTTACTTTTTATTTGAGAGTCTTTTTAAATTGTCCCCTCTGGACTTGCACTGGTGAGCTTCCTGCCACAGTCTCCCAGTGTGCTGGGATGGCAGGCGTGTGCCACCAGGCCTGGCTAAGAAGGGGACACATAGACACTGATGCAGACACTGAGGACATACAGGAGAAGGTGGCCATGTGACAGAGGTGCCAGGGGTCGCTGGCCACCACGAGAAGCTGCAGAAGGCAGGAAAGGAGCCTGCGAGCCGTCAGAGAGCAGGGCGGCGGCCCACACTTACTATCCCAACTCCTGGCTTCCAGCACTGGGGCAAGATAAACTGACTCAGCTTCAGGCCTTCGCTTACTTTGTGCAGCTCTAGGAAACTGTCTTCCTTATTTTGTCAACAGTCCCCGGGTGGGGGAGTAATTACAGAGTGTCCCAGGCCAAACCTTGAAGGTCAGGCTCCTCAGCTCCCGAGGGCCATTTTAGTTTGCAGACTCACTTGTACAGAAGGCCCCGCTGTGGTCTTTAGGCTAATAGCACTTCTCTATTACCACACTCCAGAACTGTATCTTCCTTGTGACTCTGGGTGTTTGGCTTTTGGGGCTTTTTCTTGTGAATCTGGAGCAGCACCATCCAATACACCATTAACCCCCAAAGCAGGTGACTTTTAATATCAAACTTAAATTCAAAGTATTAAATTAAAAAACCAGTTCCTCAGACACCTTAGCCACATAGCCAATGCCATGTATGTCTGGCAGTGATGGTGCTGCATGGCTTTGCCACAGAGAGGGAAGCCTGCCGCTGGATGGCAGCATGCAGGCTCCAGTCAGGTGAACATACAGAGAGAAATAGCAGGGGTCCTAAAGAGAAATGGAAGAGGAAAAGAGGAGACAAAAAGAAAAAGGAAGCCAATTTATATCAAACCCCAAAGCTCTATGTTCATACTTTGTGCGGTGATGCTGTGATCTTCAGATCTTCTAGGGCTGAGAGAATGAATTCAGCGTCCATGGGCACTGAGCAGAGGCGCCGGCGAACTGAGACCTGAGTGGATGGGACGCTGAGTAAGTCAGCGTTTGTTGTCCACACTACGGTGTCTGTATAAAATCGAACCAAGTCTACAGAACCATCTAGAATCATTTACAGCCATTGGATTCGTTAGTTCTGACTCGAGCAAGGCTTTGGAAGCTGTTTTTCCCCTGCTTTATAAATTAAGGCAAATGCTTTGAGTTACATATATGCGTTTGGCTTGGCTGTCTTTATTCTCACTTCCATGTTTGTCCTGTTGCTTTCTGACCCCACGTACTCCCAAGCTCAGGGCTGCCAGTCTGTTCAAGACAGAAGAGTTGCATTTGTCCCCCTGCCACCAGCCTTCACAGACTGTCATCTGCACTGTGTGCTGGTCCTCATCCTTCCGAGGGACATAATCAGCCCGGGGACGTACCTAGCAATTTGACATATCAACCATCATTTTTCTTGCCCCTTCATTTCTCATAATGGAATTGTGACATTCTTTCCAAGCCTTTGGGTCAGAGTGACATTCGGTTTGCTCCTTTGACCTCTAGTAGCAGTCTTTTTTGTCTGGGCCACAGAGAAGGAGACAGAAGTCCTCCTTTATTGTGGTTAAAGGGCTCACCAGGGACAGTGGGCGGAATGTGCTCCGAGTCTTTTAATGATGGATAACTAACTAATACTTTACAGACCAAGGAGACAACAGAAATATTCTTAATTGACTGCTTGGCTTAGAGAAATCAACTTACTCTTCTGTGAACAAAAAAATCAAGAGAGATCTAGTGCTCTAAATTTTAAACTAGTTGCTGGGAATGGACCTTATCCTAACCTCTAAGGAGGGAAGGTCACCATATTTAGTTTTATTGACAGCAGTGATTCACGTATGGATTTCTTTGCTTCCACGGAAAAATGCTGAGTCCGTTTGGTAGTGAGTCTCATGAGGTTCATAGGGCAGAAGCTTGGTGGGACAGAGGAACAGGAAGCGGTTCTGGGGTGTTGAGTGAGCCATGGCTCCTGGCCTCAGCACTCCTTAGGAGGATGCCAGAGGGGGTGCTCACCTTTCCAAGACCAGCAGCCTGGTGTTGTGATGAGCAGCGGTTGTCCTCCAGAGTAAAGACAAATAGATGACACAAGCAATTTAACGGGTGGATGTGTTCTACACGAGGGTGGGGAGGTTGAACCCCGCTCCCCAGGAGGAAGAACTCATGGACATTCTCATTTAAAAAATCAAAAACACAAAAATCCAACCCAAACGATATAGCATATCTTTGGAAGAGCTAGTATTAAAAAAAAAATTCCAAATTACCAAAGAATGTAAATATAGAGGTCCCTCACTTATCACAGAGGTTATGTCCCAGACACCATTTCATTGAAAAGTGAAAATCAATGAAGTAGTGACGTCATATTTATTTTAGTATTTACATACAAAGGCTTTCTAAACCCTTCCCACACTCTTATAAACCTTTCCCACACTTTTAAAAAAACACTTCTAATGTTCTTAGCCATTTTCCAGACTCGTAGGCCTACATCATCTTGACAGCATACCTGTACTGTACAGTCCTGCAAAGTCCCATGATCTAGCGAAAAATCTGTGATAAATGATTGATTTTTTTTTTTTTTGAAAACCTGTTGAACAATGAGTCTGCAAAAGTCTAACTGTGAAATAGCGAGGGACGACTATACAGGATTTCTCTGAATAATGGGGTTTGCTAGAAATTTCTGTTCTGGTTTTATGTGAATTACTTTCTCCCCTTTCCACCTAGGCTCTGGACACCTTCATAGTCCTGCACACTCGCTTGCAATGGGCTGTCTTTCTCTACAGAAGGGCAGTCATTTGAAATTAGCAGAGAATTCTTAGTTCTCATTTCCAAATCTGTAACTTGAGTGTACACTTCTCCCTTGGACTCCTGATCGGGGTCCGGTTGGCTGCCCAGGCCTCTCCCTGGTTATGCAGCAGGCACCGCAGGCTTCACACTGCCCACCCTATGTCTACCCTGCCACTAGTCTCCCATGTCAGTTTTTGGGAACTCTAGCATTCCTGCTACTGAAGGTCAATAACTTCAAACTTGGCTTTATTTATTTATTTATTTATTTATTTATTTATTTATTAATGTATTTGGTGCAGGGTCTCACTATGCAGCTCCGACTCATGGTGATCCTCCTGTTTTCAGCCTCCCCAGTGCTGGGATCACAGGCATGCGCCACCACACCTGGTCTTGTTGGCCGGCAGTGCACCCAGAGGTGAGCCAGCACAGCATGTGA
>NW_004524593.1:16417596-16434584 GCF_000260255.1 Octodon degus
TCAGCCTCCTCAATGCTGGGATTACAGGCATGTGCCACCACACCTGGTCTTGTTGGCCGGCAGTGCACCCAGAGGTGAGCCAGCACAGCATGTGATGCTGGGGATTGAACTCCAGTCCTTGTACTTGCCTAAGCAGGTGCTTAGTCTGCTGAGCTATCTTGCTGGTCCTTGGCATTTTTTCCCCCTACATTCCACATCCACCCATGTCAGAAAAATTTTTTGAAAATATGTCCAAGTTTTGTCTGCTTCTTTCTTCTCCCCTTGCTAGCGAGTTGCTGGCAAACTTGCTTGCCATGGTCACTGCAGTGGCCTTCTAGTGGTCCCTGTCCATTCTTGTGGCTCCAGTTCCCAGACTGTGTGGAGTGTGGGGAGTCCTGGTGGACTGTGAGTAGAGGACTGGCGGGATGTGACTTAGACCACAGAGTGACCGCCTTTCTCAGGTATCACTCACTCAGTGAGACCTCCCACAGGTGCCTGGCCTAAAATGATGCACTAAGCCAGGGTGTAGGCCAGGGTGCATGATGCCGCACAGTCAGCCACCTGGAGGGCTGACTCACAGTGATGGCAGCTTCAAGGCCAGCAGCTTAGCAAGACCTTGTCTCAGAATGGAGAAGAAAAACATTAGAGGATGGTAGCTCAGTGGAAGAGCACTTGTCTAGCTTGTGTGAAGCCCTATGTTCAATGCCCACCATGTAGACATAAATGTCTATCAATTACCTGTCATCTATCTTGTCTCTATCAATCCTCTATCATCTGTCTGTCTCTATCTATCTATCTATCTATCTATCTATCTATCTATCTATCTATCTAATCTATCAGCTAACCTTTCTTTCAGCACTCTCAGTGCATTAGCCTGATCAATTTTTATAGTCTCTTTTCCATAATATATATTTTACCTATCTATGATGTGTATCTCTTACCTTCCAGCTCTCCTAGGATGTCACCTTTATGACAAAAGACATTTTGTCTGTTCCCTGATAAATTCCCAACATCTGAATTACAGAAGAGGCTCCGCAGGCACTCAGTACATGAATCATTGATGAACAGTTAAAACTAATTTCTGTTGTAATCCACCCAGAATATGCCAACTGTTCAGGGAGGTCTGAGTGCTGTGGCTCTTGACTGGCTTTCCTGGCTGTTGCAGCTGGAGTTGGGTGACACAGAGGCTTTGGGTTGCTTGTTACCACAGGGGCAGTGTTGTCTCAGGGATGTAAATGCCACTTCCATGAGGCTAATAATGGAGACCAGGACCCTCTCCTGCTGCTGTGTTCTGTGATGAGGATGGAAGGAGGAAGGCCCCCGGGCCCTATTTTCAGGCTCCCTGGCCTCAGCCCAGCTCACGAGCTGTGGCTTCCAAATGCTTCCCGGATGGGAAGAAGGAGCAGAGGGCCACACAGTGCTTGGAGCCTGGATTTGCACAACAGGACCACTGTTCATGAGCTTTGGCTGATACAAAGCTAGTCATCTCCTCGGGGATACATTTTATGGGTTTCCAGGAAACTCTCTGCTGGGAAACTCCAGCTAGTAGTCCTGGGATGTGGGATGTGGTGACAGGCAGCAAAACCCAGTGCTGGGGCCTCTGGCCTTCCAGCCCACAGGACTCCCTGGAGACTTCCAGAGCAAGGCCTCTGTGGAGAAGAGTCCAGCCCCACTGACACAGACCAAGGGAGCCATGGCCCGTGTGGAGGTGCAGTTTACTCTTACACTGCCCACCTCCCACCGAGGCTGCTTCTCATAGCTACGCCCCTCATCCTTCACATTCAGCTCTATAGCTGAGTCAGTCGCTAGGCATCGAGTAGACCCCTGTGCCCTCCCTAGGAGTCAAACATTCTGGCTCCCCACTTGTGGGACAGATGGAAAGGGAGGGAATGTGGAGCATAATTACAGCTTCTCCAGAGAAATGCCTGCTCTTCATCTTTGCAGCTCAACCCTGCTGCACCCTGGAGACTGCTGGTGGGCTGGCAATTGATGGATGGGTTTTGAGTACTATGTTTGCAAGGCCTGGGGGAGTGCTTGGGAGAGATCAATCAGTCGGAGGCGCTGTATTCTAGCATCCCCTTCCAACTACACAACACTGCAGTAAAAAAGGGCTTTGTGTCGTCAGAATACCACACTCTCCAGGCTCCCACAGGCTCTCTAGGCCCACAGCCTTCCAGCGGTTGGTCCTGCCTCATCTCAGATCTCAGTTCAGAGGCTGTTTCCCACAAAGGCTGGCTTGGCCCAGCAAGCCTAAAGCAGGTCCCTGCCATACTCTCTGTACCCTCTCTGCATCCTTTTCTTTTCCTTTGAATACAATCACCGTTTGACATCATGTCAGCTTACATTGTCTTAGTAAAAAGAGGAAAGGTTTATTTTGGCTCACAGCTTGTAGAGGTTTCAGTCCTCAGTAACCTGGCTCCAAGGCAGGGTGGCGCGGCAGAGGGCGGGGCAGAGGAGAAACAGACCAGGGCAGGGTGGTGGGAAGCAGAGAGAGATCAGCGGGGAGGAGGGTGACAGACCTGCCTGGCCATACTCCAACCAGGCTTCGCTTCCCAACACCACATTCAGCTCTAAGCTCATCAGTGGTCTACTCCACCCATGGTTCTCAGGTGATGCAGTCACCTTCCAAAAGCCCCACCCGTGAGTGCAGGAGGCTTTGCAGGGCACCCAGCTGTAAGCCACAACACATGTGGTGGTAGTGAGGGGGAGACATCACCTTGAGAAGTGTGTCACTGGATGACTCTTGCCATTGTGCAAATGCTATAGAGTGTGTTTGCATAAACCCGCATGGTGTATTTGGTACACAGTTTTATAGTACACACACACACACACACACACACACACACACACACACAATCTACTGCTGCAAAAGGCATGATGAATCCAAGCACATGAACTTACACCTAGCAAAGATACAGTGATGCTGGGGCTGGGGAGATGGCTCAGTGGAATAAGCGCTTCCCTGGCAAGTGCAAAGGCCTGAGTTCAATCCCTGGTTCCGAAAAAAAAAAAAAAAAAGAAAAAGAAAAGAAAAGAAAAGAAAAAAGTTACAGTGATGCTGTTAAGGGATGCCTGGACAGGAGGAGGTAGCTGTTTGCATTACCAGGCGCACTTGTCCAGTGGACCCATGTAATTAGCAAGAGTAGGCTCTAATGCGAAGAGTACAGCGCAGCTTGTGTGTGAGCCTGTGCCACACGCGCTTATCATCCCTGCCAGCTATTCTGTGTGGTGCCCACTGGTGCACGCTATGCTCGGATGCCTGGCAGTGCAGTCATTTTATTCACACCCACCCACTCCCTCCAGAGTCTTCCACTCTGTCCTGATTGAGGAAAGCTGTGACGTCACCAGGTGACAGGAGGCTTTCACTCCACTGCAATCTTTCGTGACCACAGACATAGAAGTGACTGGGCCCACTGGTGATTAAAAGATTGTCATGTGATGTGGCTGCACATACTTGTGGGTAATTTTTCATTTTTCATGAAGACTTAGCTGCAGGAGGACAGCAGCTCTGTCTGTTTGGGTCTTAAGGGCTCAGAGATGCTGGGGACACTGTAGGACAGTCTAGTGCTCAGAGCCCAGGCCACACACCCGGGGGCAGCCTCTGTTACTTATAAGTCATGTGATCTCAGGAAAGCCCTTAGTTTTCTGTGCTGTGACATTAGACAGCAATAGCCCAATTATTGGCATAGGAATTAATAAAAACTGTTTAGTCGTGTACTTGTCGCATGGTTAATGATATTTTTTGTTTAATTTGAGACATGGTCTTTCTCGGTGGTTTAGGCTGGCCTTGAGCTGACTGTAGTCCAGGCTGGCCTCAGACTTGTCTCAGCGGGGATTCCAGGTATGCGTTCCCCTGGTCGGCATGATAAACACTGACTGCATGCATGAAGCGTCTGCGCGACTTGTATATTTTCACACAAGTCAGGGAATCTCACCTGTTTTGTGTGCCTGAGGAAATGGGGTGCCAGCCCTGGTATCCCTGAGTCGAGAGACGCCCCCAGCATTATACACACTGGGGGAGGAACATATCTGGAAGACATTCTGATGTAGGGGTGCCACCCAAGCATAGAAGCAGACACACCAGGATCAGAGCTTGTCTCTGTCACTGAGGTACTCTGTGACACTTGAGACTCAGCTTCTGTAAGGCTCAGCTTCCTTTTAATTAAATCCCAGGTAATGGCTGTCCCTTCTCAGCAAGGCTACTGTTACGACTACGTGACTGCTGGGAAAGCCACGGTCAGTATTCGGCATGTCAGAAGCCCTTGGACAGGTAGCTAGCTATTCTTCCTGTTATTAGCAACTGTAGCCAAAGTCATAGAAATGCAACACATGAACACTCTGCACTTCAAAGCTTCACACACAGCGTTTTGTTTTCCATCGGTGTTGCCGCGAGCTTGCAGTTCTGCCATGCACTTGGCACTGGCAGTGTGAGGAAAACCAAGCGAAAAGATCAGCATAAAATTAATTAAATATCTATTTCATTCCCTGTTTACCTCAGGCTATATTTGCTGCAAGTGGTTTCTGGTACATAATATAAATCAGACTGCAAATGTGAGGAAAGGCTTGACTCCCAGTAATCCCCAGATTTGCAGACACACGAGAGCATCCCCCAGCAAGGCGCGCTGAGCTCTCAGGACCCACGGCGACTTGTAAATCAAAGGCACTGGTGTCATTCATCCAAACTCCATGACTAGACTCACCCTCTCGTCGCACAAATAAATCTCTCAGCTTTCAATCTGTAAAACATTTGCATAAAATTCCCAGTGTCTGGCTCACTAAGAAAGAGATGTTCAGATTACATAGGTTAGAAATGAAAAGGTTTAGTTAGGTTTGTGCTACGCTGGATGAGAACACCTGATTTCCATTTAGAACTCCTCCATTTATATTCGCTTTGATTAAACTGAGTACCTTTCACTTTAAATGGAGGAGGGGGAAGAGGTGGACTGAGATTGTTACAGAAACCCTAGCTATGTCTCAATTCGGAATCTAGACCCCTGAGCCTTAGGAACCGCAGCCAGCACCTCCCTACTATTATAATCAGCCTGGAAGATGACACACTTTGAGAGCATTCTCTGCATTTTTTGTACAATTCTTTTTAACTATGTATACTTGATACAATGATATTTTGTTTTTCCCGAGGAAGCTAAATAATGAAGACAAAATTTAGTTTATTATTATTATTATGATTATTATTATTTTGTATGTATTTAGGTCAGGGTCTGCAGGGTCTCACTACACAGATAGGATTTGTAGTGATTCTCCCAAGTTCTGGGATTATAGGCCCACGCCACCACGCCCAGTCTCAATCGCCATCTCAGCATGCCTTGGGGCCGGGGCCGGGGCCGGCACGGCACGCAGGGGATGGAATAGTTTTTTTATTTTATTATTATTTTTTTTATCTGCCTTTAGGGTTGTTTAGGGGCTGCATTTCAGAGGACTCCAACTGGGGTCAGTAGATGGCTTGTAACAGTCCCGGCTCTGCAGCTGCCCGGAAGCACGGGGTGACTGCGCTAGCCTTGATTTCCTGGACCGCAGGATCTAACTACGGGCTCCAGATGCCTCGGCGCCCGCAGCCCTAAGCATGGTGATCCCTTGGGTCACCTCACAGCCCTGCCTCCTCAGCCCTGTGTGACTTTCTCTTAGGAGATTCGGGCTGCTGTTTGCTGTCTCCCGGGGCCTGGGAGACGGGGCCTATGTATGGGAGAGAAAAGGGCTTTTTCTGGGCATCTCTCAGTGAAATGCTTAATCAGGGTGTCAGCCTCTTGGCCACTCTTGTCTCCTGAAAAGCCTTTTTCCTTCCCTTCCTTCACGTCCTTCCCCCTTCCCTTCCCTCACGTCCTTCCCCCTTCCCTTCCCTCACGTCCTTCCCCCTTCCCTTCCCTCTCTCCCTTTCTTTCCTTCTATTCACAGGATTAGGGTGGAACCTAGTTGATTACACAGGGCGACACCTTCAGTCCCCGCTCACTTTTAAATGTTGAGAAGACCTCTTGCTAAGTTGGCCGGCTGGCCAGCAACCCTTTCTTATCACCTGTGCTGTAAGCTTTCTGCCCTCCACCCCAAAGCTTTGCTTCTTCTTCTGTTACTGTATCAGGTTCTGTAGTCCCTGGACTTTTAAACCAGCAGAGCAGGACTGGGTCCCAGCAGCCCCAGGCTGGATTAAGTGTGCACACTGCTGGTATGATTGGTGCTGCCAAAGTCCTGTTGTACCAGCGCCACTGCCTGGGGTGACCTTAGTCTGGCTAATGGTGCAGCGCAATGTCATTTACACCTTAGACTCATTGGCCTCATTTTGGTATTGCAATGATGACTCTTATCAAGCCTTTACGCTTTTCCTATAAACCACTTCTAGTAGATCAGAAATATCGAGTATATTGGCAACTTCATTCGAGGGGCTATACAATTCACTGTGGCTGTGAAAAGCCCAGTTTGTGGCACTGAAGGAAGAAGACGGATAAAGGAGCCTCTCCTGTCTTAGGAGAATGATCTGCAAAGAGCCTGTGTGAGTGTGGTGTCCCAGGCAGAGACTGAGGAATGGGCCTGCTGATTCATTCCTTGGCTTACTCAGTGTTAAAACGCCCATGTTACAAATGAAGGCGCCAAAGCAGTAGAAATCAGGGGGTACTTTTATCCCTGTGGAGGGTGTGGAGGCTTCTCCATGCCTAGGCACCAGACAGCAGCATTAGGAGAAGGTAACAGGGCTGACCCTGCTGTTCCCATTTCTCATGGATCTCTTTCTTTTTTAATTAAACTTTTCCTTTTGAGATAATCGGAGATTCAGTTGCAGTTGTAACGGACAACATGGAGCGGACAGGCGTAGTCTTCACCTGGTGATAATGGGTCTTGCAAAACTACAGGACAATCTGGCAAAGGGCTGTTGATGTTGTTACAGGCACAACACACAGGAGCCTCCTGGAACCTCTATTTTGATTAATTAAAATAAATACATAAATAAATAATTAATTAATTTGGTGGTACCAGTGATTGAACTCGGGACCTTGTGCTTGCCAGGCAGGCGCTGGTGCTGCTGAGCTATCTCCTGGTCCTTCTGGTACCTTTTCAGAGCCTCAGTCACTCGCCTCCTGTCCACACTGCCTTCTCAACACCTTGCAAGCAATAATTTGCTCTCTATTTGTTCTTTAGTGACGTTGAGGAAATGGAATCGTGGTCCAGAAAACCTTCTGTGTCTTGCTTCTTAGTGGTAAAGATGGAGTCCAGGGCCATGCACATGCTAGGCAAGACCACCACCTCTGAGCCACCCCGACAGGCCCCTTTTTATTGATCAATTTTTTATTCTGAGCCTCCAACTCGAAATCCTCCCATCAGCCTTCTGAGTGTTGGGACTTCTAAGCATGTGACACTGCGCCTGGCTGGACTGACCTCCAGAGTCCAACCCAGAGTACTGTGTGTACTCATAGTTTATTCCCTTTTATTCTGAGTAGCCTTTCATAAGCTACATCTACTACAGTTCATTTAACCACTCACTCCTTGAAGAATATTTGGGCTACTTCTAGTTTTTGGCTATTATGAATGGAGCTTTTATAAACGTTAATGTACAGGAGGTTGATGAAAACAAGCTCTCATTTCTCTGGAATACATGCCCAGGATAGGAATACCAAGTCGTATGGGGTTGCATTTTTTAGTTTTTGAAGAAACTGCCACCCTGTTTTCCTGAATAGCTGTAGTGGTTGTGCTTTGCACCAACAGCGTATGAGTGATCCAATTTCTCTGTTTTTTCACCAGAACTTGGGGGCTGCTACATTGCAGCCAGACATTTGCAGCAGTCTGTAGAAATATCTCATTGTGAGTTTTAATTTTTTTTTCTAAATTTTCATTTTAGTAGGTCTATAGGGTCTGTAAGGTCACACTGTGTTGACTGGACTCGTAGTGTGTTCAGACTCCCAAGAAGTGTGATTGCAGGGGCACACCACCACGCCCAGTCTCAGCGAGCCCTGGGGACAGAGCTGGCACAGCATGCTGGGGATCAAACCCGGGCTGCTGCATCTGCCTAAGCAAGTGCTTAAAAAATTATTTTAGAGAGGAAAAAAATGAAAACAATAAACACAAAGACAAAGACAAAGATAAAGCAACATAAAACATTAAAAATGCTACAAAATTTCACAACAAGAATAGAAAGTTGACAATGGTTTCCTTGTGGTTTTAATTTGCATTTGTCCAGTGGCTATTGCTGTGGAATATTTTGCTGTATACTTATTTGCCACCTGTAGATCTCTTTCTATGTCACTTCTTTATGAAATGTTACTTCTTAACTTCTGCTTGTGTGCTGTGGATTGTTTGGGATTTTTACTGTTAAGTTTTGAGGTTTCTATGCACATATTTTAGGATAATAATCTTTTGTTGAATATATGGTTTGCAAGTATTTTCCTTCTCTTTTTAGCTTGCCTTTTTACTTTCTTAGAAGTCTATTTTGCTTTTGAAGTTGTTTATTGTTTGCAAAGTGTTGAGAAAAAATTTAAAATGGGACAAGGAAAATGAATATAAGGTGCCAAGGACTAGTGTATGAAAGATGAGTCCAGTTTGAAGCAAAATGACAAAGTTATAAGGGTGTTACAAATTTTTAGTTTCAAAATGTAAACTTTTTTTTTTTTTTGGGCTACTTCAGGCTCCCTGAAGGGTGGGTCTGGTGTGGCTTGTGGAGTTGGGAATCGAACCTGGGTTCCCCTGCGCCTGACTGCATTTGCCCAAGTGGTACTTTAAACAACTGAGCTATCCAGCAAGCCCCCTCAAAATGTAAACTTTGAGACAAAATAATTGTCAACCCAAGATTTCTTGCATTTAGCAGGAACTTGAAAGTATGCACAATCCTGGGAAAATTTTCATCTTATTGCGATGCCTCTAGTTGTAAGGAAAACCAGAAAATATTTACAAATCAAATGAAGGTGAGCAATTTATAAGAATTATCATAGCAATGTATGAGATTATTTTAAAACTAACAAAGTAAGGAATGTTTTATTTTTTAATGATGAAACTCAAATATTGTCAATATTTAGGTAAAAAATCCCTTCAAAGGTGTATAATTCCTACTAAACCAAATAAAATGGGTAAACTGCTAAATGCATCAAATTATGATGCTCTGTTTGAAGAAGAAAAATATAATCTAGCCATGAGTTTCTTTTTAGGCTAATGGTTGGCTGCTCCCGGTCCAAGCAGCCTTCAGGGTTTCACACAGTTTTCGCACGTGGTATTGATTTTGTGGCAAAGTGCTCTCGAGAATTCACAGCATTGTTGTTCCTTAGAAAGGTGATATAGAAGATCCTGCTTCTCGGCTTCATGTGACTGGGGTCACAGAGTCACATAATACTGTATCTGATGGGGTAGAAATTACCGTGGAAGCTCTGGAAGGGTTTATGAAAGATAAAACAGGTATCTTTTTCACCATTTCATCTGCAATTGGCATTCAGCATTCTCTAAAGAAAGGGGATACAAGAACTGTGTTCATCTTTAGACCTCATTTCAGCTTTGTTCGTCATTAAAAGGTCACCAGAACTGTCAGGAAAATGACTTGGATTTACACTCGCCTCCTCCCGCCTCTTTTCTGAGATGGTTGCTCATGCAGTATGAGAGGTGGGCAGCATAATCCCAAAGTGAGGTGTCTGAGTGGATTAGCCGCAGCTGGCTGGGCAACTGTCATTCCAAATGACAGAGTCTGGACTTCTAGCCACATGTCTTTGTGTTATGACGTAGGTATAAAACAAAATCATGATATGTGATTGACTATTGCTTGTGGAAAGTGTGATATTAAGGTGGTGCTGGACAGCCTGACAGGGCACTGTTCTAGGGGTGCATGTTGCTCTGGGGGAGGGGAATATCTGAATGGAGCTTTTATCAAAGTTGGAACCATATGAATTTGCCCTTCTGTGTCAGTCAATTTCATGTGGTTCAATCTGTAACAATTGCATAAGTAAATCATACTTCTTGGGCAAGATCTTTTATTAATTAATTAATTAATTTGGTGGTACCAGGATTGAATTTAGGACCTTGTGCTTGCTAGGCAAACACTTACTCCACTGAGCTATCTTCCCATCCCCAAGATTTTTCTTTCTTTCTTTTTTTTTCCCCACATAATTTTATTGAGAAACAAATAGCAATGAGATAGTTTCAAATCAAATTGGTAGGACAGTTTCAATAACTAACACATTGCATACATTCTTCCTAGTGGTTATTTGCTGTACAAGATGCAGACATGATATCCTATTTACAAACACTATTAGAACAAATCCTTCTATTCATTAAGAGAATGTAACTATAAATCTATTCTAACCATTTTGAATTCACATATACAAAATGGACATTCATTTTTATCCCCTTTTTTGTTTAGTTCCATCATTTGACTATTATAGGTGTGTTAACTCAGCAAAGTATTCTAAAAGAGTCCAGTAGTCCATAATAGTATTAGGTCTTCTGTTTGACTGGCAGTGTCAGAAATTGTTGACTTGAGTCCCCTACAGCTGAACATAACAATATGGCTTTACTTCTTATACTTCGTTTTTATACTTTTCTGCTGATTGGTTAAGACCAAGATAAAGCAAGACCTATGCAACAAAAGTTGTAGATTTTGGATCTGATAAGATCAGTCAAATCCCCTCAGGATTTATCCTTAGATCCTGTACCTCAGATTGTAGAACCTTTGTCAGTGTCAGCCATGTGGATGAGTCTCCACCATTACTTGGCCAGTGTACTCTCTGTGAAAGCCTGAGAGAATGTTTTCTCTCCATGTGACTCTCCTTAGGCACACTCTGCATCATCGATCACTTTCCTCTTTGGCCTCATAATCTCCTTGATCAGAAAATTTGGGACACTACCGAGTTACATGATGTTACAGTGCAAGTTCTCATATGTCCTGAGTCTTAATTGACCTTGGAAGGCTAGGGCCAATCCCCAAGATCTTTTAACATGACAAAATCATAGCCTACTCTCATTGTGGCAGGTGATGGTTGGGGTTGAGAGGAGAAGGTGTGGCATGTTTGGATCACAGCAGCATGGGGGTGAGAGGACCTGGATTCCTCTAGACTAAAGGGAACCAGCCATGTACGAAGACAGGGGGCTGTAGCTAGCACCATGCCACGAACTGCACAGTCACTTCTGCACGCTGCCTGGACCCAACTGGATGAGCGTGAGCTTTAGGAATCATGCTGAGAGTGCTACTCAAGCCTCAGCTTGAGGTTCCTGAGGTCAGAGAGGTGGATGCTTCTCCACAGCCGGCATAAATTGCAGCCTGGTTTGGTGTTCGTAGATATGCATAAAAAATAATCACAGAGATCGGATGAAAGCGCTTGCTTAGGCAGGCGCAGGGACCGGGAGTTTGATCCCCAGCGTGCCGTGCTGGCCCTGCCTCTGGGGCATGCTGAGATGGTGACTAAGACTGGGCATGGTGGTGCACGTCTGTAATCCCAGCGCTTGGGAGGCTGAACACAGGAGAATCACTACAAGTCCTAGTTTTTAGACCTCATTTCAGCTTTGTTCGTCATTAAAAGGTCACCAGAACTGTCAGGAAAATGACTTGGATTTACAGAGAGCAAATACTGTACTTAGTAAATGGTATAAAATTTTAGCTTACAGGTACAAATCCCAAAGAACCGTGTCCCTCTGTCCTGCAGAAAGGAGCCAGGCTTGAACCTGACTCTGAGTCACCGTCCAGCAGTGTAGTGAGCCCCTGTAGACCCTGTACTAAATACACAAAAAAATTGAAAATAATTGCAGAGAGATACAAGTCTACAGTAATAGAAACTGCACCTCTCTAGCTTGGGGACCATTATGGAGGCTTTATAGAATTAGCTCAGGAAAGCTCTGCTGTCTTTCTTAGAGGCAGATCTGTGTGCTGTAGGTGTTGTATCTCATGGGAATGAACTTGAAGGGATACACTAACCCATTTCAATGAGTAGCAGTGCCTGAGATTTCCACTTGAAATGTAGCTGAGTTTCTGGAGTTAGTTGCTACAAGCAGCCAATGTAAGTTAAAAATAATTATACAACCTTCAACATCTAAATTTCTCTTAGCTGTCTTCCACAACAGCGTCCTCAGCGTGTCGTAAAGAAGCCGAGCCCACGCTCCGTGACACTCCGGGGTGGGGAGAGCTGATTACACGTCGTAGGCACGACAGGCAGCGCAGCGCAGCGCGGCACTTACTGCTCATACTTTGAATGTCATTATCTCTGTGTTTGCTTTCTCTTGTTGAGGAGGGAAAACATAGCAGACATAAAGCCACACCGAATTTTGGAATTATTTTCATGGGCTTTACTTATTTGTCGAGGAAAATGCACAGAGAGCAAATACTGTACTTAGTAAATGCTATAAAATTTTAGCTTACAGGTACAAATCCCAAAGAACCGTGTCCCTCTGTCCTGCAGAAAGGAGCCAGGCTCGAACCTGACTCTGAGTCACCGTCCAGCAGTGTCTGGTGCTAGACTTTCAGAGAGCTCCCTGGACAGCAGCGACTGGTTGGAAGCCAACACGATTTGGACATCCTCGCGTGGCAGAGAGGCTGTTAAAAAAGAGAACATTTCCACAGAGAGGTAGGAGGAGGTGGAGGAAGAACCACTTAGGCTCGCGTTTCTCTCTACAAAGCGCTCTTTTGTCAAAGAGAGGAACTGGTTTGAAAAGTTTTCAACTTACTCTTCCCTCAGGGACTACTCACTCAAAGGAAAATGTCAACAGCCACAGCAAACATCAATTTTGCGCTGATTGAGAGCTCGTAAAGAAGCTGAGATTGCACTCCGCGTGCAGTGTACTTGCGGTGTGTGAATTACGGTTCAATTTTTATGCACGGTGCGCAGTGCACACCCACGTAGCCATCACTTACGAAAGAGGAAAGCAAGTATCAGGATGCCGAGACTGTCTGTATATGAGAAAAAAATGCCAGGAGAGAGAGGAGAAGGGAGAGAGAAAGGTTGGACGGAGGGTACCAAAAGAGTTGCACAGGACGAATAAGTCCTGATGTTCTATAGTACAAAAAGGTGACATTTAACAATTTATTGTATATTATATATTTTATGAAGAGGTAGAAGTGGAGAGTGTGAAGGTTCCGAACGTAAAGAAATGGTCCACATTTAAAGACAAGGAAAAACTGAGCATCCTGTTTCAGTCATTATGCATTGTGTGGATCGATCAGGTTAGAGACATAAATAGTACAGTTACTATATGTCAGTAGTGATTTAAAAATTGTATTTCTTTTTTTCTTTCTTTTTTTGTATTTAGTGCAGGGTCTACGGGGTCTACAGGGTCTCACCGCACAGATCGGACTCCTAGTGATTCTCCTGTGTTTAGCTTCCCAAGTGCTGGGATGACAGGCATGCGCCACCATGCCCAGTCTCAATCGCAGTCTGAGCACAGCCCGGGGGCAGCGCAAGCACAGCAGGCCAGGAATCAAACCTCTGACCCAGGCGTCTGCCCAAGCAGGCGCTTTAATCCGCTGAGCTATCTGGCCGGCCCTAAAAATTGTATTTCTAAAAAAAAAAAAAAAGCAAATCCTCAAGATGGTGGAGTCAACCTCCATCTTCCACAATTTGAATCACTGCATAGCCACGTGACTTCAGAAAAGCCCTCTCTTTGCCACTTGGCTATCAGAAAATGAGTCAACTCCACTCTTGTGAATATTTTTAGCAGGTTTTGAGGAAGCAACCACTACGAAGGTGGGAAAGGTTGTTTTCGTTATTTTAGATATCAAATTTTAGAAATCCAATTGGTGCAAACATATTTCCTTGAGGGCCGATTTCTGTTTAATTTCTTCCTGGTCTCTTCCATGTGGTCAAAGCGAGCGCAGGTAGACGTCGCTCCGCCAAGGGTGTTTTATTATGTATTCCTCTGCCAGGTAACCCGTCCAAGCACACGAAATGAAAGCCACTTCTTCGGTGCCAGAAGCAGACAGAAAAACTGTGGTGCGAAGACTTGCCGAGAAGCGACGTGGTTATTTCCAAGCGCAGCGCAGCAAATCGTAATATGCGCAGCACCATATACGAGTACGGCAGATATTTAAAACGGTCCTTGCTGTACGACGCACTGTGGTTCTGTCCCTGCAAACAGTCCTGCATGCCGGCCCCACCACCGTCACCACTTTCTGAAGCTGTTCCAGAAGTTCTTTCTCCTGAGTGTCCCTTCACGGTGGCCTTCACATTCTGAATCAGTTCAAATCGTTACTTTTCACAGTCATTTTGTCTTTGGAGAAAAGGCAGAAACCACGCTGTGCCAGATCCGGTGCGTAGGATGGAGGAGTATGTACTGTAATGATTTTATTTGCCTGGAATTGCTACAAATATTTTGAATCAATTCAGGACATTGAGGCAGCCATGAAAACACCCTGGTCTTTTCATACCATGGAGCACTACTCACCCATAAAGAAGGACGAACTTGAAATTTTTTAAATTATAATTTTCTTTTATTTTGAAGAGTAAAAACAAAAGCAAATATAGAAACAGGGTAACACACACACACACACACACACACACATATATATATATATATTACAGATTTTCAAAACGAGGATATCTGATTAACAATGATTGATATATTATTGCTTTTTATCATCACATCTGTTGGTCAGATTAACAGATATAGTCATGCAAGATGGGATATATGATTGAATATTACTGCATGCTTTCAGAAAATCTAAAATTTTTGTAAAAAATTATTTTAAAGAGATTATAGTAGTAATTGATATGACATTAGAAATGATACACATTTAGAAGACCAGGAGGACAGATATTTAAAGCATGAGTTTTGTATTATACATTGCTGTCCGCAACATAGTTGCTTCATTTGCAGATATCAGCATACAGAATTAATCAAGGTGAGAATTCTACACATTAATTGCTATTTTCAAAAACTGATGGAAATTCTTAGTAGTCACCTCAGCCATCCTGTATATATTTACTTGCATGTTTTTCTCCTTATCTTTTTTCCTACCTTTTCTCCTTTCTCTCCTCTTTATTGTTTAATCCTTAAGTTCTGTTTCTTTCTGTTTAACTGTATCTGTTATACCTTTCAGGTTTTATTTCTTTTTTGGATTCTTACACTAGGGAGACTACGATATTTGTACATGTGGGTCTGGTTTGTTTCACTTGTGAGTACAGCCTCAAGTTGCATCCACTTACCTATGAAGACTTTGGGTTTGTCTTTTTTTATAGCAGAATAATACACCATTGTATAAAAATATAAAATCTTTTTCATCCATTCTCCAGGTGATGGGCATTTCGGTTGTTTCCAAGATTTGACTATGGCAAATTGTGTTGTTATAAACATAGGTGCACATATATCACTATGATAGGATGTTTTCAGTTCTTTTGGTAAAATTTCCAGAACAGGAATAGCTGGAGTGAATGAGATTTCCAGTCCTAGTTATTTGAGGAGTCTCCACACTGATTTCCATAGCGGTTGTACCAGTCTACATTGCCACCAACAGTGGAGAAGAGTTTATTTTTCTCCAATAGCCTCTCTAGCATTTGCTGTTAGTTGATTTCTTTATGATAGCCATTCTTTCTGGGGTGAGATGGTATCTCAGTGTTGTTTTAATTTGTATTTCTCGAATAGCCAATGATGTAGAACATTTTTTCATGTATTTATTTGCCTCTTGTATTTCTTCCTCGGAGAAGTGTGTATTCATCTCAGATGACCATTTTTGGATTGGGCCTTTATATTTTGGGGTATCCCAACTTACTTTTAGTTCTTTTTATATTCTAGATAGAACACCTCTGTCTGAATGATTATTGGTTAAGATTTTATCCAAATATGTGGGCTGTCTTTTCACTTGGTTGGTAATTTCTTTTGAAAACTTCTCAATAAAAGGAGGTCCCAACTGCCTATTCTTTCAAGTATTTCCTGTGCAGTTTGATTTTTGTTCATGAAATTTTTGCCTACCCCTATATCTTCAAGATTTCCACCTACTTTCTCTTCTAGTAGATTTAGTGTTTCTGTTTTAATGTTTAGATCTTTAATCCATTTTGACTTTAGTTTAGTGCATGGTGATAGACCTGGGTCTAGTTTTAGTTTTTGACCTGTAGAGAGCCAGTTTTTCCAGCACCATTTGTTAAAGAGGCTGTCTTTCTTCCAGTGAACATGTTTGGCCCCTTTGTCAAAGACAAGATGGCCGAGTGTGTTTGTAGCTGCATCCGCACTTTCTGATCTGTTCCATTGATCCTCAGGTCTATTTCGTGCCAGTATCTACCGTGCTGATTTTACATTTGTAGTATATAAAATGTAGTAGATTTTCAAGTCAGGGATTGTAATACATCCTGCCTTGTCTTTGTTGCCCAGGATTGCCTTTGCTATTTTAGGTCTCTTCTGGTTCCAAATAAATTTTAGGAATGATTTCTCTAGGTCTGTGAGGTATGTTGGTGGTATTTTGATAGGTATTGCATTAAATCTGTATAACAATTTTGGGAGTATGGCCATTTTTACAATATTGGTACTTTCTACCCAGAAGCAAGGAATATCTTTCTATTTTCTGAAATCCTCTTTGATCTGTTTTCAGAGTATTGTAATTTTCATTGAATAGATCTTTTGCTTCTTTAGTTAGATTAATTCCTAGGTATTTTTTATTTATTTATTTTATTCTTCTTTTGTGTATGTTCCAACATTTTGCCATCTCTATAGATTGGAGTGAGGTACTAATTTCTGTTTGGCACTGTCCTCTGACCCTAGTGTAGAGGTTTGGTGCAGTTGTCACCCAAACACCTCCTAATATCATTACTCAAGAGAGATCATGTGGTTAAGGCAGGAACAGTTTTCTAATTACAGTACTACAATTAGCAACACAAATAGTGGGCAGTGAGATTTAGCAATCAACAAACTTTTATAACTAATGGGTTTGTATTTTAAACTATAAGAGCAAACATCATGATGGTATAGATAAGTAAATATTAAATTAGTATTTTGTGTTTAAATTAGATACCCTTAGTTCCTCTGGTCTCCTCCTCTTGAGTACCTGGAATCTTTCAGGCAGACTAGTTCACTCCAGTTCCCAGTTACCTGTTTCTCTCTCTCTCTCTGTCTCTCTCTCT
>NW_004524593.1:16434690-16442507 GCF_000260255.1 Octodon degus
TCTCTCTCTCTCTCTCTCTCTCTCTCTCTCTCTCTCTCTCTCTCTCTCTCTCATGCTCTCGTAGATCTAGGTCTAGCAGTGTGCCTCAGCTTACCAGGTCTGGATCCACCAAGTTTGAACTTGTCCAGCTGTGCCTGCCTTGGGTCTGGCTGCTGTGCTCGGCTTATTCCTGCTGCAGCCCATGGAAGTAAACTCTCTGTGTCCCACAGGCTAGATGTTCTGCTCCTGGTTTAGCTGGCTGGGTCTCTCCACTGGCCTCTCTACAGGAGTTCTGCTTGAGGATCCCACACACCGTGCCTGTGTGCTGAAGGTTCTGGTGCCCAGTTTCACACATCAGGCCTGCCCACTCTTGAAACTTTACAGGCAAATGGAGGCAACTTGAGGCCATACTCAGAAGTGAAATAAATCAGACTGTCTTCTGATTAAATTAGGAGATACTATGATGTCTTCACACAAGATTGAATTTTGCAGCCTGGTCAAAAAGAGCCAATGCTTTTGCCATGCCTTGCATTTTTCCTTTCTCTTTTCTGACATTGGATGTTCTCTGTACAATCTGAGTTTTTCCTAGTCGCTGCTTCTGATGCAGTTTAACCATTACTCTTTGGATTGCTACTTTATGAAAGCATTTCCATTTCCACTTCTTCCTTTCCCTCGATTCCTTGTTCTTCTCCCTTTTCCTCCTCCTCCTTCTCCTTTTGTCCTGTTCGAATTGAACCAGGGTTTTTAGGGCTGGGCACATGCTGAATACACACACACTCTGTCACTGAGCTACAGCTCCACACTCACTCGTTAATGTAACCAATGCCTTCAAACCGTGGCCCAATTCCAGGGCATTTATAAGATTCATATCATAGTGGATAGGGTATGTGATCTAATCAGAGACTTTATTCACAGTACCTCATGCAGCCTGTGCCACACAGTAGGGTCTTTAATAGAGCTTGTTTCTTCTCCTTCCTGGTGTTGTCTTTGGGCTTTTCTCTACCTTCTTAGATGTTCCCTTGCTCCCATCCCTTTGTCCCCTTCCCACCTGCCACTCTCCCATCCGTGTCCCCTCAGTCCTGTGTCTTCCTCCCTTGCTTTCTCCTGCTGACCCCAGGGCTCTTTCTGCCCTTTCCAGCTCCTTGTTGGAGGCTCTGAGACCCACAGGAGCCTTCCAAGGAACTAGAAGCTGCTTCTTAAGAAAGCTATCAATTGGAAACCTGCTGGTTTTTCTCTCATCGATTAGGAAGTACTTCTATTTCCTTGGTCCTTGATTGTATTTTGTTGAAAATTTGCCCAGGCCCTGACCAGAGACTTCAGACTTTTTTGGATCCTGTGTCTAATCTTCAGAGCAACTCTTCTCTCTTAGTGTTGGCCCTGGGCTCCAGTCCCCCAGGCCACACTCACCTTTATCTGTCCTATAGTAGACTGTATAGGACTCTAGCAGCAAAGTTCTGACTGGTGCAAGTGCAAGAACCATCTGCATCCGGACCGTGGAAGCTTCCTCACGTGGAGGTCTCGGTAACGCGGGCTCTGACCTGTCCAGCAGGGCGGGCTCTGAGAATCTGACACCTAACACCGCAGCTGCCACGCTTGAGGAGTGAAGCTCTGGGAATCTCCAGAGGTTTCTTTCAGCTCTAAAATGGATGTTAATAATGTTGGGTACTGAGCTGTGCGGTTCCACATTACAGATTGCTTCGCCTTCTCTTCCACGTGTTTCTTAGCAAATTATTCATTTATTTAGCAGATAATTTTAAATATCTGTCCTCTGGCTATCAGTCACTAGTCTAACAAAAAGGTGTATCAGTGAACATAAAACTGTCCCCTTCCTAAAGGAGCTAGCACAGATTAAGTATATTTCCTCAACAAAAATTAATGGCACACAGTGCTTTATACTACCATTGCGCTGGTCTCCATATCAGGGAGACATTATTCTTTAATAATTACCAGTTAGTATCATGTAATTATGATATGCTATGATTATCATATGTACTGATTATCATATACTTATTAAATTATAAATTAAAATGCATAATATATAAAAATAAAATGTAACAAATAAAATGAGTATAAATAATATAAATATAATATAATATATTTAATGTATTTAAATATATTGCATTTTTAAATTATAATTATTTTATTTTATTATTTTTAAATGTATTTAGTACAGGGTCTACAGGGTCTCACTACACAGGTTAGACTCGTTGTGATCCTCCTGTTTTCAGTCTTCCAAGCACTGGGATTACAGGTGCACACTATCACGTTGAGTCTCAGTTGTCATCTCAGTGAGCCCCAGAGGCAAGGCTGGTATGGCATGCTGGGATCAAAAATTATAATTATTAACTATTTAAATTATTTTCAGGTGATAAAACCAAATAGTACTTTTTTATCCTTAGCTTTCTGCAGAAATCTCTTTATTTAGTGGGACTTTAAATTTTATGGGGATTACAAAGTACTCAAACTGTTTACAACATTGCCTTATTTAGGGTAAACACCCTGTAACTTTTGTTCCGGGCAGAGTAAGTCACAAGAAAAAGCAAGCTGAAATTTTTGTAAATAAACATTTAGGTAGTTTTTGATAAAGGAAAATATGATTTGCATGTATTTTCTAGTTTTCTTTCAGGTTGGGTGCCCTTCCCCACACATATTATTTTGCTTCTATTTTTCACCACAGGAAGTAATTCTTAATAAACCTTACCATTTGGAGCTTGCCTGTGTGTGTGTTCCTGTTCATGTGTGATTTTTTTTAATAACCCACTTTGAGGCAAAGCTTGTGAAGTGGTGGGAACTTCAAAGGTGCACCTTGAGCTTTTGAAGTCTCACTACTTCTACCCTGAGACTGCCTTTCACAAACAGAATGACACGCTTCTTCTCTTGTGCTCCACACATGACAGAGAAGGACTTTGTAGAGACAAACAGCAGCTCTCTGAAGGTCTAAAGAATTTAAACCAGTGAATTCAGTACTCAAGCGGTTTAACAGATTTTGGAGTTAGTGGTAACAATTTGCTGTAGGGGAAGTTTGGAGACTCTACTACCTGCAAACACCGTGGATTAAAATAGCTGCCTAATTTCCAAGCTTGGCTTGGCAGGAAGAAAATGACTGGCTCGTAAACTTGGATTCATATGCTCTGAAGAGAAACCAGAGTATAATGGCCAGATCTCAGAAATGTAAATTTAATATATCTAAACTAAGCCATTTCTTCCACTCAGACTTCTTGTCTCTTAATATGCAGCCAAATAGCCTCAGAAATAGGATAGAAAATAGAAAGCTAACAGGGAAATAGAATAAAAACAGCATTTCATGGTTTCTTTATGAAATAAAAATATTGGGGAGCAAATTAATTGTGGTTATCGTTGATAGACATTATAAGTGCGTTACGCTTGCTGTTGCTTTCTGAAAAAACTTGTAGTATTTTAGAATGTTTTATGTGCTTTTTGTTGTTGTTGTTGTTGTTGTTTTTTGTCTTTGTTTTTTGAGACAGGGTGGTGCTATATAGCCCAGGATGGCCTTGAACGCACAGCAGTCTTCTTACCTCACCTCCTGAGGGCTGGGATTGCAGGTGTGAGCCACAGTGGCTGGGTAGAACTTTGATTATACTAATTAATAACATTTTGGGCTGGAAATTCTAAAAACTCAGTGTCTTTTAACTTCTAATTTATAGTCTCCAAATAGTCATAAAAATCCAAAAAAAGGAAATAGAGACACATAAATATTATGTTACTTTATAATAAAAGATAAATCTATGAGCTGTGTGTTGCATTCATTTGGATTTTACTCTAGAACAAAATTGCTATTTTTACTTCTGCTCTTTTCTCCTTCTCAGCCCTCGTTTCTCCAGCTTCTGAGCCTACAGTGAAGAAAAAGCTTTCATTAAAGGTTTGAATTCCTGGGCTGGCAAGATAGCTCAGCGGACTAAGCACCTGCTTAGGCAAGCCCAAGGACAGGCTGTGCCAGCCCTACCCCTGGCATTGCTGAGCTGGACACTGAGACCGGGCGTGGCGACACACCCCTAAATCCTAGCACTGGTGAGGCTGAAAACAGGATCACCATGAGTCCGAGCTGCATAGCGAGACCCTGCGCCAAATACATTACAAAAAATAGTTTGAATTCCTCCACTTTGCTCATGTGTCGGCATCAGAGCCTCAGTTTCCTTACCTCCTGCTCTCACATGCAGCCCAGTGACAAGAGGAGAAAAGCAGCCCCCTCTTTTCTGGGTGAGGCCATGCTTACTTTGGGAGGGAAGAGGTGGGTGGCAGAGACTGGAAGCGAGCACCTACAGGGAGGACTGTCCCTCATCCCTCATGGGGTGCATGAATGGACAGATACAAGACTCACACGGCCTATCACTTGGTGCCAACTGCTTCTTGCCAGCATCTCTGAGGCTCCCTGGCAGTCACCTCCTTGGGGAAGGGATTGACCTCTGAGTCCAATTCCTCTGTAAAAAGCATACAAATTTACTTTGCAAGGCAGTATATAAATGAAAGCAAAAACACTGTGAATAAACTTTAAGTCCCTGTAGCAACTGCACTGTTGTCACCGGCTTTTGCTGCACTTTGTTCAATAAAATGCATCCTTGGAGCAAATATTGTGTTGTGGCAATAATTTCATGAATGAAACAGCACTCTGAAGTCAATTTCTTGGATCTCTTATGAAAGCGACAACAATTTGAGCACAAACTTTCATGGTGTTACCTGTTGACATTTTCAAAGTTAAATACTGAGAGTCACTGGGAGAGCCCACCGGCTCCTGCCCATTTCCACAGAAAACAAACAACTCGGATGAGAGGCCTAGAAATGCAGTGGGAAAGCAGGGCGTGGGCCTCTGGGGCGTGGAGCAGGCATATTAAGAAGATGGGGTATTTTGTTAAGTCAGAGAATGTAGACTGGGTTGTGTAGGCCGTGTACATCTTAAAACCTAAGGCCTGCCCCATGCCCTAGATGACCAGGACCTTCTGAGGCTCACAACCCAGGAGGTCCCTGCTGTGCCTTTGCTGCTTTGATTGCTTGCCAGAGTAATGAGCAGGTGTTCCGGGTGCAGTGGGATTCAGACAGGCAAACAGCGACCCTAATAGTGGGGTCACCTGCAGGCCAGCCCTCAAAGACATGACAGACGACATGTGCAGGAGTTAACCAGGCCTTCTCCACTCAGACCCATCTTCTAGCCAAGGAAGGCGGCTTGGCTCCTTAGCGGGCTGCACCGCCTTCCCGATGGCAGCCCACCTCCTGGAGCCACTTCCTCGGCTGCCTGCTGTTCTCCGTGCTCATGGCTTCCTGAGCTGTAGAACTGGGGATCTGTCACAAGGCCTGGAATATTGTGTCCACCAGCATCCACAAATTCACCAGGAAACAGATGCACCAGCAACTGCTGGGTTCATGACCCCCCCCCCCCGGTTTAATCTGGAAGAGCTGTGTGCTTGGGCTTGCAGAATCAGTGAGGTGCTGCTGAGAAGATGAAAGAGAAAGAAGGGACGCCTTGTCCTCAGCAGCCTGGTCACTCTGGGCACCCTGGTCCCCTGCGCCTCTTAAGTCAGCAGTAGGTGCTTCACCGCCACAGTGAATGACCTGCGGGTGTCCCCAGTCTTGCTCAGTGTGGATTCTGGCTAGAATGACCATTAAGTGTGTTTAACTTGAAGCGGCTTTTGTACAGCAATTGTAGTAGGCAATGAGGTGCGGCTTCCGTCTGCCCCGACCCTATTTTTCCTCATCATTTTGTTTTCTTTACTTGGTTTGAATGTAGCAGACAAGACTGTGGGTTCCCCTAATGTTTCTTGTTTTTAGAGTGTGGACTTCTCTTCTTCTGAAGGCTGGGAAGGCAGGTGACCCAGAAGGTTCGATTATAGTTGTTTTCTTTGGGAGTTTAAGCTGGGGGTGGGGGGGTGTCTAGGTGATGGTGCACACCTTAATCTCGCACTTGGGAGACTGGGGCAGGAGGATTGCTGTGAATTTGAGGCCATCCTGGGCTACATAGTGAGACCTTATCTATCCACTTAGCCAAAAACAAAGAAACAAATAAAACCCCGAAACCCCCAAGTCCCCAGAACAAAGCAAAAACGAAACAAAAGGTCATTTTCAGCTCTGTTTGGGAACAGCGGCCTCTTGAAAAGGTTGACAAAACTGAGAAGCTGTGATATTTAAGCTTGTGTGTCTGACTTCACTTCACATGTTCTTAGGTTGGGTCCATTTGCCTAGGAACGCCTGAAGTTTATCTTTCATTATGACAGAGTAGTCCTCTATTGTGTGTAAATATCTAAGTTTTTCTTTATCCATTCTGTTGCTGGACAAGTACAGCCTGTTTCCAAGATCTAGCTATCATGAGCTGTGGTGCCACAGGGTGGGCCTGTACGTATCCCTGTGATACGGTGACTTTAGCTCTTTTGGGGTGATATCTAGCATGGGGACAGCTGGGTCAAGTGGGATTTTTGTTTCTAGTTTTTTGAGGAATCTCAGCACAGATTTCCACAGTGGTTGTGCTAACTTACATTCTTTCCAACAGTGCAGAAGAGTTCTGCTTCTCCCACATCCTTGCCAGCATTTGTTACGATTGGATTATTTTTAATGGTAGCCATGCTGTCCTGGGTAAGATAGAATCTCACTGTAGTTTCAATGTGTCTTTTTCTAATGGCCAGGGATGCTGAACAGTTTTTTCATGTATTTATTGGTTATTTGTTCTTCTTTGGAGAAATGTCTGTTTATTTCAGTTGCCTAATTTTTGATTGAGTCTTCTATTTTGGGAGGTTCAATATTCACTGTGATTTAACCTATTACTTTCCAGTATTTCTAAGCTCTCTGTATCATTATTTTATCTTATTTTGGTGGAACCAGGGATTAAACTCAGGCCCCTTTGCTTGCCAGGCAAGTGCTTATTCCACTGAGCCATCTCCCCGGCCACTCATTATTATTTTAATACTCAGAGAAAAGAGCTATCAGAAAAAATGAACTTTCTTCTTAGATTTTTTTTTTTTTTTTTTGCCTTGAGCAAGTTGGATTTTTTAAAAAAATATTTAGTACATGGTCTCCAGGGTCTCAGTATACAGATCAACTCGCAGTGGTCCTCTTGCTTTCAGCCTCCCAAGTGCTGGGATTACAGGCACGCACCATCACACCCCATCTCAGTTGCCACCTCACTGTGCCCCAGGGGCAGGGCTGGCACAACATGCCCAGGAATCAAACCCTGGTCCCTGCATCTGCTTAAGCAGGGGCTTTAGTTCGCTGAGCTGTGTAGCTGGCCCTGAACAAGCAGATTTCTAATATGAACGTTCAGATTTACTGAAAATTTGGCCCTGTTATCATCAAGAAGTCAACAAATAACAAATGCTGGAAGGGCTATGGAGAAAGAGTAAACCTTTGTCTTGGTGGGAGTGGAGACTGGTACAACCATTATGGACCTAAGTGTGGAGATTCCTTAAAGAATTAGGGTTAGAAGTCCCATTCAACCCAGCTATTCCCCACCTGGGTATTTTTGCAGAACAGAAAACACTGTATCATAGCAATATATGTGTACCCATGTTTACAGCAGCGCAGTTTGTCATAGCTAAATCTTAGAAACAACCCAAATGCCCATCAATTGAGGGATGGATGAAAAAGACACGGTATTTTTATGCAATGGAGTGCTACTCAGCTATAAAGAAAGCTAAACTCAAGGCTTTTATAGGTAAATGGATACAACTAGAGACCATACTCATAAGTGAAATAAATCAGACCCACATGTGTAAACATTGTGCTGTCTCCCTAGGGGAAGAATCTGAAAGCGTAAATAAAGTCTGAAATATACAATAGATATGGTGAAAGGGGAAAAAAACTGCTCAGATGAAATGAACAACTGGGATGAAAAAAAA
>NW_004524593.1:16443517-16447483 GCF_000260255.1 Octodon degus
AAAAAAAAAAAAAAGAGCTTTTGATATTTTCATGTTATTTTGATATTTTCCTTCAAACAAAAAGGAAACCAAGCCCAATATCATCATACCTTGTAGCTCTTTCCAGTGTCAAATGGAATTGCAATTGGAGAAACACGAATTAAGTTGTAATCTTCAAAATCTGAATAGAAATACAAGCTGGAGAAAGAAATTGCATGAGCTGTTGAAATAAAAAATGACCATAAGCTGTGGGGCATTTAAATTCATCTTTTTATTAATATGCTGAGGCTCAAATCAACAACTTCTGACAATCTCCAGTTCTGCTGAATAGCTTGCATTCATTACATACTTAGCTACAATGCTCATCTTTAGTTGAGCTTAAATTGGGAGAAATATGCCACCCAGGTGGCAGGAGTGTTAAATCAAAAGGCAATTTATATTGGTTGAAGAATAGGGTACTTCAAGGACTCCCACCTCCTCTCTCTTGGCGATGCCTGCTTCTTCAGTACATTGCAAGTCTGCACCTTTGCTTGGGATGTGGCTCAGCAGTGATAACGTCATTCTCCGTCCTCTAATCAGTTCGGACGTCTTTGTGTCAAGCTTTTGGAGAAAATATGCTTCTAAATTGTGTTGGTTACTACAAGGCTTAATTAGAGCTCAACAAATTGGCAATTCACATCTAAAACTTGGTTATGTGTGGCATCTGTTGTCTTTAAGAAATAATTTATTGAAGCAGAATTCACATAATCCTAAATGAAGGGCCCTAAAGTGCACGATCCAGTGGCATCTAGGAGGACCACAAGGTTGTGCAGCCTCAACCTTCCTCTAGGTCCAAGCATTTCATCACACTAAGGTACAACCGCTGGGCCAGGGAGCTAGCTCAGCAGTCTAAGTGCCTGCCTGGCAAGCCCAAGGACCCAGGTTCGATCCCTGCTATTGCATGCTGTGCCGGCCCCAGGACCTTGGGCGTGCCGTGCCAGTCACCAAAGCTGGGCATGGTGGCACAGGCCTGTAATCCAAGCACTGGGGAGACTGAGAGAGGAGGATCATTATAGGTCTGAACTGTGTAGCGAGACCCTGTATCAAATAAATAAAAATTAAAAAAAATTAAAAAGACCCAACAAAGCACAACCCTTTATTCACTGAGCAGTGCCTCCTTCCTTTCCCCAGCCGTGGTAACCACCATTCTGCATATTTTCTCCAGGATTTATTTATTCTGGACATTTTATATACATGGATCCGAATCATCTCTGCCCTTTTGTGTCTTTACCCCAGTGGACTGTGACAGTTTGCTTCAGGGTCTTCCTGGCTATTGGACTACCGCTCTCCCCTCCAGCATGAGCGTAGCCTGACAGGCAGCGTGGTGCCTCCCTGACTCCCCTCCCTTCAGGTGCTGTGATCAGGAGGGGAGGGACCTGGGCCTGCTGCTGCACACCCAGAATTCACAGCAAGCTTTCAGCCCTCACTGCCTCCAAAGCAGGCCGGCGAGGTGCTGTAAGAAGCAGCCCTCCCCAGCCTTCCTTGGGTTATAGTCTAGGTGGGCTCCTTACTGACCCCCAGGCCCTGTTCAGATAAAGACTCGCTTTGGGGTTCCTATAAACCTGCTCATGGTTTATTTCTCAGGTGGTGCATGCTGCAAAAGTCCGATGAACTTATTTGGGATGTTTTTATGCTCAATAGTGCAGCTAGAGTGGTTGTTTTGAAAGAAAGAGCAATAAACACTCAGTGCTAAGAAAAAAAAAATGGGGCCGAGGGAGATAGCTCAGTAGAATAAGCACTTTCCTGGCAAGTGCAAGGGCCTAAATTCAATCCCTGGTTCCACCAAAAAAAGAAAAAAAAAAAAAAAGAAAGAAAGAAAGAAAGAAAAGAAAGATAAATAAACATTGAAGAGCTCTAGATACCAGTGGCCAACAGAGACCAGCACCCAGTAGATTTGTCTTACAGTGGCCAGCACAGGCTCACACTGGAAGGCGGTGGTCGGCAGTAGCAGTGACAGCTGGCACAGCCAGTTGCTGGCACCCGACGTTATCTGGTGACATCAGCACTGCTTGGGGAGCTGCAGTTTGCCAATTCGCGATTTCTATCTGAACTTAGCAAAGAAGCCTAAGCTGACTGGTAATGCCCAGACCTTCTTCCTTTGCCACTAGATGGTGAGGCTGGTTTGTCAATCCATTCATATGATGTTGGGTACTTGGTTTGTTTCCATCTTTTGCTGTTGTGATGGTCAGCTCTGTCTCTATGAGCAATATCAAGGGCAATCAGATCATAGTGAGAAAAGGTTGGCTTGGCTTACAGCCCTGGAGGCCCCAGCTTATGCCCGACTGGCCTTGCTTTTGGGCATGAGATTAGGTAGCTCATCAGGGTGGTTGGCCATGGGAGAAGGCAGTAGAAGGGAAGAGGAAGAGCTGGGTTCCACTGTCCCTGCATGGGCATCCCCATGCCTTAAGGTCTTCTGCTCTTGACAAAGCTTCCACCACCTCATATCTGTACCAGGTGGGACCCAGATTTTAATCCACCAACCTTTGGGAAACATTTAAGATCCAAATTACAGCAGTGCTTGTGCATGGTGGTCACTTAAGAAATTTTTAAATGCTGTTTTTATTAAAGCTGTGTAGGCAAATAAATTTTGATGTCCAGCTATCTCTGCAGACCTCTTAGAATAAGTACAACTGCCAGGACAACTCACACAGCTTTGCTTCAGAGTGTCTTTGTTCCCAAAAGCTCAGAATCTGAGCTCTTTCCAGGGCCCCATGGTCTTTGGGGATTGTTGTGACCCGTCCTGTTCATGTTTTCTCACTTTGCAATGTGTGCCTGGCAGTCCTCAGCCTGTGGTCTTCAAAGCTTGTGTACCTTGCAGTTCCAACCCCCAGAAGCCTCCCTGCACTCCACTGGTCTGCCTCCTCTACTCTGGCTTCGCTCCCTGTCCTGCATTCCAGGTGTTGGCTGTTCCTGGGTCTCCACAGGCTCCACTTTCTGCATCTTCACACTTAGGGAGCAGAGCCCCACCCTGACTGTTGCTCACTGTCTGGAAAGTGTTTCTCCCTACCCAGGTTCTGAGGGAGTTTCCAAGAGGATCGTAAGGCTAGTGGCTGTCAGTCGGTCCTGGGGAGGATTCAGACGCTCCTTCCTGAGGGTGCTGATGGAGTCTTTTCTATTGTTATTCCAAGTTAAGGTACTTTCAGAAATTTTCTCCTTGTTTATTTTTATTTTTGTCTGGGGGACAGAAGCTTCCCTCAACTGACAGTTGAGGCCAGGCTGTTGACACAAATACTAGGATGCTAACATGCCTGAGAAACTCCACACTTATGGCTGGAGTTTGACACGTCATGAGATTCACTGGGTAGTGATCTTATTTTAGAGCTCTTCAAAATAATGACTGAAGGACATTTGGTAAATGAACAGCACAATATGTTTGGAATTAATAAATGTGCTTACGTTTCAAATTTAAGATGAAGACATGGCCAGGAGGACTTTTAAGGGAAATTTGATGTAAAAAATAGGCTATCTCATGTATGTTAAATTGTAAGTGGATGATAGTGTGTCTAAACAGAAGATTATTTTGTTTTATTTCAATTTTTGTTTTTCTTTGAGAGGTGATGGGCTGCTTTTCCTGTCTACAGCCTAACTTCTTTGGGAGACGGTATTCACTGCCTTCCTTTTGCTTTCTTTGCATTGTTTTCTTTCTCTTTCTCAAGACTGCTGACCTTCTGTTCTCTGACCAGAGAACTGTGCTCACTGGATTACAGAGTTAGGGATTTACCTGTTTAATTAAGTGTTGTGCGCAGTGTTCAGTAAAATGTGTGGAAGAGAGTCCTAGCCCAGGTCCGGTGAGTGTGCGGAGAGCTTCCTGCTACCCTGCGCCGGCGGGACCAGTCCCAGCCCAGCCCAGGCACAGTGTGGGCCAGATCCTCTCCCAGCTCCTTGGGCCGCCCCCCACCACTCCGCAGTGCCTCCCCCACCCCGCCCGCCGAGTAGGAATTTTTGCCC
>NW_004524593.1:16454493-16456576 GCF_000260255.1 Octodon degus
TAAATAGGATCACAAGTCCGCATCTTGTACAGCAATTAACCACTAAGAATATATGCAGTGTATTATTTGTTGAAACTGTACTTCTGATTTGATTTGAAACTGTCTCATTGCTATCTGTTTATCAATAAAACTTTGAAAAAAAATGTGTGGAAGATTCATGTTTTGGACTGGGCTCCTGCCACGGAGCCATTCATGAGGCAGGCCTGGTCAGGGCCATGACACACTGGACTAACCAGGAAGGGGACTGCAGAGCGCCTTGCAGGCACACAGCATTGAAATGGGCCAGCTTTCCAAAGTAGAGTTGATTCACAGCCTCCAATCGGAAGGGGCTCAGGGCCAGTGTGGCCATCAGGGCCGCTCAGGTTTAACCCAAGTAACTCGACAGAGCCCAGTCCACCTCTGGTTTCTTTTTTCTGTTATCTTCAGCCTTTCTCTAGCCTTTGCTCATCTTATAGGAGCTGGGGAGCTCATTTCGAAGTCCGATGCCTGCTTCATGAATGGCTAGAGAATAAGGGCAAATAGGACACTTAGTTTCTGGTAGCAGGTTCATCCCACGCACGACCTGTCATAAGGACCTTCAGAGTGCACTGGCAGGGACCTGCAAACACTGGCTGCCCTGCTGATCATTGCCAGTGTGATAAAGAGAAATGCTCCGATACATCGAAGACCTTTCCATATCTCCTGGCAAGATAATTTCTTTTTGAGACAGCCTCACGAAAGGCTGGCCTTGAGCTCACTAGGTAGCTCAGGCTGGCCTTGAACTTGCAGCTATCCTTCTGCCCCAGCCTCCCAAGTGCTAAGATTATAGGAATGGCCTCCATGCCTGGCTTGAAAGGTCGATCTTTAATGAAAGACTTTTAAGGAAGCATCTGTTAGCATTGTAAAATCCTTTTTTTTTTTTAAATGATCTGATCCCCATATGTGTGTACATGACAAAATTATACAAGAGAAAACAGTTACTTATCTTTTTGAAAGACTGGCTATAATCACCAGCATGGCCCATTTTCTTTCCCAGGAGTTATCGTAAAGTCTAACAACTAAACTGCCTGATTAATTGCTGTTCCGTGAGTAACTTGGGGATGATTTCAGTCCTTGAAGTAGCACAGTAAAATTCAAGGAGATCCCCATTTAACATCTCACTCATGGCTGTTCAGCTCTTAGCTGACCTTTAACTCATTCTGGTCCCTGAATAAAGATAGACTTAGACTTGTGACTCATCTGGGTTTTAGATTTTAGATACCACCAGGAGAGAACTTTCTTATAAAAACAGTGCATCTTAATATGCTTATCTTTCTGAAGTGGGTGAATCAAAACGTCCAATTTTAGAACCCATAATTAATAGCTCTGTTTTTCAAGCAGAAGAAGGCCATCTTCATCATTCTAAGACAAATCTGCCTTTCTGTTTGATGACATGATCTTGAAAAGGTTAAGTGACTTGGAAACTTTAAAAATCATCCTGCCTTCATGTTCTATTCCATTCTTGCCCCAAGAGAGGGTTTTGAAGATCCTGCCTATGCTGGTCATCAGGCTTCTCACCCAGGGGACCATTTGAGCAAAGCAGTATTTCATGAAAAAAAAAAGGAAGAATAACAATAAAGATAACATGTATCTAGAGCTATGCAGGACACAGACAAAATATAATTCTTATGTGTATGGCATTTTAAAATACAATATGCTAAATCAGAGTGACAAAATTAGAGGACAAGATAGGGCAGCTTATCATTAAAGACTCAATCATACACTGTAAATTTAAAGTGGTAAAAAGATTCAGAGAGTGAGAACATTAGTGTGGGTTTAAAGGAACTGAGATAGACGGGAGATTGTTCTAGAAGTTTGTCATGGAAAAGCAGTGAGTTCAGATTCCTTCAGAGGCAGGGGAGAAAGAATGCCTGCTCTCTAGAGAATGAGGCATCAGCACAGATGAGGAGGTGACCAAGTCTTTTCTTCTTTGCCAGACGGACACTTGTTGGAGAGGGGGACAGGAGGCTGATGGGTGGGAATATAGCTTTCGAAGTGTTTTAGTGACCATAGGGTCATTTAACCCAAAGCACACTTAAGAAAATTAGTGTTTCCTACCATGAAA
>NW_004524593.1:16457471-16473849 GCF_000260255.1 Octodon degus
CGACAGCTGTTTTTCTCTCTTTAAGAAACTTTGTTTTTATTAGTAGATCCCCTGAATGTTAACAGACTTTATGACCTCTTCATATTTATTTGTTTATGTCCTGAGCACTCAGAATGATCACACATTAAAAATAATTGCCTCGACTCTTTTAAAGCTGCAGCGTCCCTATAGGTGAGTGTTCACAGGACTTCGTCGTCAGGGCATAAGTTTTGCCTGTAGGATGGTTATTATGCAGATGGCCATGAGCAGCCCCAAAGAGTGTTCACATCTGAACTGCTGAGATGGGTCTAGAGGAATTTTTATTTATAAATATAGATGTTTCATGCTCCAGCTAACGTGGAGCATCTTGATCGGAAGTTGGGTGGAATAACACGCATCTCTATGTTAATGTGTACATTTGAAAGACCTAAAAGATTTTAAAAAGGGAGCTAAACTGAAGTCATTTTGCTGTATTATATGATTTGCTTAATTCTTCTTAAGATGCTTATTAGAGGAGGTAGTGGAAGTTATACTCAATCATATTTCTAATGTAATTTTAATGACAGAGCAAAGAGGTACAGGTTCCTTCAGACAGCATCTGGCTCCTTGAATTCTTCTTATGTTGTTATGTTATTCCTAATAAACTTAAGTTGGCAAAGAGAACTTCTTTTATTTAACAAAACCACAGCCCAAGCCTTTCACATAGTTCTTCAAACTGTTATAAAGTTGACGCCTGTAATCCCAGCTCTTGGGAGGCTGTAAACAGGTGGATCACTATGAGTCCAGTCTAGTAGTGAGACCCTGAACACCCTGTAGATTCTTCCCTAAAACACACACAAAAAAATAGTAAAGTTGATACAACACAGTAAATCAGTTATTTTCTTATTAATGAGAAGGTAGTCACTATGTGTACTACTTTTTAAAACTTAACTTTTAAGTTTTGAATAATTAACACATTTCAAATGGTGCACAAAGAGATCTGGTGTAAAACAAATTTCCAGTTGGTAATGAATTGTCTACTATCAATCCAGTTTTCTGACTCAAATACAGTCTTTTATTATGAACAGACAAGCTGTATCTAGCCAGTCTCTATCAACAAGCTGTGGTCTTTTTCTTAATCGTTTGCTTTTGTGCAATAAAAGGCATTGTACCTACAGTCTTGAGCACATATTAGAGCATTTTCAAAGGATGAATTTGTAGATACGATGCTGTTTGGAAAAAGGGTGGAAATCTTAAAATTTAGTAGACATGGGCTGATGACCGTTATAAATGAAGCATGAGTTTCCCAGCTGAGAAGAAGAGAAAGACTTGTCTTCCCCAGACCTGAACAAATAGCTATGAAACTTTCAGGATTCTGATGTTATAACCTAATAAATAAGATAATAAATTGGGTCTTGTAGATCTATTTAGAATTTCTTTTTTATTGGTGATGTTCAACATCGCTTAAATGTTTGAGCTACTAAGTAATAAATAAGATAATAAATTTTGTAGTTTTATTTAGATTTTTTATTGTGAGTGAAGTTCATCTTTTAAAAATTTGAGTCATTTATTTATTAGGAATGATCTGTTCCCATCCTGAGCCTATTTTTTTTTATTTGTCTGTTGTCTGTTCTGGGAACTTATTTTATATTGATGATGAATATGATCGTCAATATGACGTATTTGTGCAAATATATTTTTCTATTTTTTTTTTTTTACCATGAAGAACAGGTTTCCTTTTCTTCTCTACTTCTTTAAAAAAGAGGTTTTGAATGATTGCTCTATGTAATATGTATTTGGGTGGAAAGGATAAGCTAGAAAGATGAAGGCATTTCCCTCTTCTGGCTACCCTGTGGATACAGCATTACTCACTTAAAAATAAACAAACCCGCTAGTTTATCTCCGCTTTCCGGAGTGGAATGACACTTTCATCACATTCCAGGGCCCTCCATGTATTTGCTTCTCTTTCAGAATTCTTTCCTTTGTTCCAGGTTGAACGTGTCTTGATGCTCTTGTTGCATCATGCTGTTTAACTGTTCTTTTTAAAATTTAGGACATCCCTACATATTTTTTCCATAGGCGTTTTAGAATTAGCCCATCCATTACTGGAGAAAATCACATCTTATTTTAACTGCAATTGTGGTTAAAATTATATCTATATCTATATATATCTATCCTCTCTCTCTCTATATATATATATATATATTATATGTAGACATACAGAGAGAGAGAGAGAGAGAGAGAGAGAGAGAGAGAGAGAGAGAGAGAGACTCATTGTTTCTGAAATATTGAATCTTCCTGTCCAATTACAGGATAGATCTTCCTAATTATTAAACTATTCTCCTTAGTAGTGTTGCAGACATTTCTTCAAATGGTTTTGATATTTTCATTTAAAATTTTTTAGATACTTTGTCTTTTTGATGACAGTTTGAGATCGACTTCCCCTCTGTCTAGCAGGTCTTCTCATTGCTTTGGGTATTTTAAGAGTTAATTTTGGACTCAGCCTCTTGGCTGAATTCCCATGTTTTTTGGTACTGTGGTAATTTCCTAGTGAGTTCTTTAGGGTTTCCAGGAGTGGCAGCACCCATCTTGGAAAAATATCGATGATTCCTTGCCCTTTTTGCTGCTCATAACTCTTCTTTCTTCTCACTCCATTGATGAGTTGCATTGTTGCGATCGAAATGTGGTTTGTCTCAAGATTCTTGTTGAAATTCGCTTTCCAGTGCGGTGCGGTGGAGAGGCAGGGCCCGGGAAGGGGTGCTTGGGTTCTGAGTCTGGAGCCCTCGAGGACAGACTAGCGCTCTCTCACATGGTGGAGCTCTCGCTCTCCTGGGACAGGTGGAAGGAAGTCTCTCCTTTGGCGTTTCCTCTGCCACACACGTCCGTTTGCCTTTCCTCTGCACCATGAGGTGTAGCTGCACGAGGTGCCCACCAGGCCCAAGCAGATGCTGGCACCTTGCCCTCAGCCTTCCCATCCTCCAGTATATGGGCCCAAATGAACCTCTTTTCTTTGTAAATTATCTAGTCCCGGATACGTTATTATAGCAACAGAAAACAAATTAAGTGTGACATTGAGAACTAAGTGAAACCATGATGCACACAGACCATCTAGTCTTGACATTTCTTGTTGCCTTTTGACTCTTCTAGAAAGCAGTTCATTTAATCCACCCCTTTATATTTATTCCACAAAGTGAGAGGTCTCTTTTGATGTTCTTACATTTGAGCTTTCTTCAAAGTTTGTGTTTGTCCTTCCTTGCTTCTTTTCTTTCTTTTTGCTGAATTGAATCCAGGGCTCCCTCCTCTGCGCTAACCCTTGGCTCCCCCTCCCGCCTCCTTTTTTCCTTACTAATTTACCGTTTATATGGAAAGAGCCGTCTAGTAAAACTGAAAGTGCAAGTTGACTGCAGACAGCCAGCTGCTCGGGTTGGCTTTCATTTTCACGATTCGGCTTTCTTTTGGGCAGCTGGAGATTTGTCTTATTGCTTATAAACTCAGCACTGTGTTTACAAGTGCTTCAGCTCTTTTATCTAGTACTTCCTGGGTTTTATGACCGGTGGCTCTCAGGATACCTTGTTTCCACATGCTGAGGATTTAGCTCCTATACATCTTCTTACACTTGCCAATGTTTGCTTCCAGAAAAGCTCCTTTACCTTCTTTCACCTCTTTCTAGCTTACTGTATTTCCATTTTCTGATTTTCCTTTATTATTGTTTTCATCTGGTGAACATTCATTTTTGTTTTGTACACTCAATTTGTTTTCTGAACTTACTGGATTTGAAACCCATTTAGAGAACTCTGAAAGCACAATGCCTCACTGACCACATGATGTGCATGTACTGAAACTGTCACTTGGGAGCATCCAGAGGAGACCCTCAGTGACGACAGTCTAGGACGCCCTAGGGCATGAGTGTGGCTGCCTCGGGCGGCGCTGCCCAGCTGTCCTCCAGCGCTGTGATTCCCTGGGGGCTGCTCAGTTCCTTTCAGCTTTAGCTTCCTCACTCGCACAGAAGGAATAGCTGAGTGCATTTCACATAAAGAGTGTTTCACCTGAAGATTAATTTCATAAGAAGATTATTGTAAAATAGAACAAACTTTGTGCAGTAAACAATGGGCTTCTTAATGTCATGACAGTTGTCAAGCAGAATGTTTTATTTGGGAATGGTCATCATGGGGGACCCGTAGAAGGTCCAAGTTGAAGGAGTGGCCGTGACATAATGTGCGTGGTCATTTCTACTGAGTGACCTCTTGTCACTACGCTTATAGTGTGCTGTCCATTCCTGGTAAACCCTCCATTTATGTTTGGGTACCAGTGACATCCTCCTCTGGAGATTATATCTATATCTATCCATTTGGCCAGATTTTCTGTTCTTTGCAGTGAATCCCATTCCCTGATATACACAGAATTTGGGTCAGAAGTGCCTGACTGACCGTAACAGGTCATTCTTTTCTACTTCACCTTCCAAACCAAGACCAGATCAAGAAGAAATAAATAAAGTAAACCCTCAGAAAATCTCTGAATGTATAGCATGACACACACATACAACATTTATATGACACAAGTAGAGGACATATGGAATAATATAACATGTGTAATATATATTCACCCATGTGCAAACACGAGCAAGTTCTTGCTCTCCTTCACAAGCACTTCCGAGTCTCAGCTACTCTGCTCGTTTTCAAGCCTGGCTACGCGAAGCTGACCCGCTGCTGGGGCAAGCTTGCCTTGGTATTTACACATAGTTCCCTTTCCAGAACTGGCCCTGAAGCCATCAATGTGTTTGTAACCTTCTTGTGCATGTTCCGCTTATCGCCATGCAGCACCTCCATGCCGGTTCCCTTTAGCTGGAGAGTGAGCCCATCTTCTTTTGTGAGACTCCTGAGCACCCTGGCACTGCCTCAGGTACCATGTTATGGTTCTCTAGAAGACTCTACCACCGGATGTGACACGAGTTGGAAATCCTCTGAAGAGCTCCAGAATTCCATCCTTAGTTTCTCATGCCTAAAGAAACCAATTTTTCTTTTAATAACTGGGGACCCAAAACCTCAGAGCACGCTGCATTCCCGTTCCCACCGCTCGGCCTCTTTGTCCCCCGACTTCCCTGGGCCCGGAGAGCTTAGCAGCAATGCTGCCTCTCAGTGTGGTAGAGCTGCAGGCGAGTTCTGTGCAAATGCTGTTTCCATGTGCACCAGGATGTCTAAACTCACAGAGCCTGGAGTCCTGAGCATGAGAAGCAGAACTTGGCAAATAAACTGGCGATGTAGCGACAGATGCCCCGCCAGCCACGCCCTCCTGAGGTACTGCGGTGACCAATGTTGGTAGTCACAAACGATAGAACCCACACCCAGGACTTAAGCAGAAAGAGATATTTTTCATTCTTTTTTTTTTTTTTTTAAAGTAGCTCACGGGTCTCCAGGACAATTGGAAGCCAGGGCCTGACTCTTAACACCATCCAGGAATAATGCTGACTACACCGGGTGAGTGTTCCATAAAGCCACCTTCCGTCAATGGTTGTCTCGCAACTGTAGTCACGACAAGGACTAGATGACCCATGCCTGGTACGCTTGCCTCAGAAGAGCCAAACCCTGGTGCTCTTGTGATGGCCGGAAGACTGAGCTCTTCCACATGGCTCCTGCTGCGTTTCTTCCTCCTGCAAATCTTCTATGCTGCATATTATGGATAGGCCGTGTACCATCTGCCTACAGCTACACTGTGCTGCTGTGGAGGAGCGTCACGCACGCACGCGCATGTGCACACACGCACGCGTGTATTTTATTTTATTTTTTGTTGTTTGTTTTTTTTTTTTCCTTTGGTTCCTCGAATGCCTTCAGGGCACTTTTGGCCGTTTGTTTTGTTTTATACCAGCAAACTACCTTCCATAGTGGCCGGATCATTTTACATTTGCCAGCGGTGGGCAAGGATTTTGATTTCTTCACACCACTTACAACGCTGGTTGTTTTCTCCTCCCATGGACATGATTTCTATAAGGAAATGTGGTGATGATTTCAAAAATAAACTATGCATGCGGATGGTATCTCTCTTACCTTTTCTTCTTTTTGGGCTATTCTGTTTTATTTTAAAAAGACATTTATTTGGTATAGAGTCTTGTACACAGCTCGGACTCATAGTGATCCTCCTCCTGCCTCAGCCTTCCCATACTGGCATTACAGGCATGTGCCACTGTGCCTGGTTGCAGTGGCCTGCACTGTGTAGGGCTGGCACGGCATGCGGCACTGGGGACCGAACCCAGGTCCTTGAGTCCGCCAGGTGGGCCCTTAGACTGCTGAGCTATCTCCCGGGCCTTTGCCCGTTATTTTAGAAGTGGCACATACACATTGCATCATCTGCTGAAGATTCAGAAAAGTGAACACACTCGGCAGTAAGCCCACCCCTACTCAGAGATCATTACTGTTATCATGTATTTTTGAGTATTATTTTTTCCAGTCATATTTCAAAATAACAAGAAAAAATATATTTTATTTTTTCATTTATGTATTTGGTACAGGGTCCCACTACACATATCAGACTCATGGTGAGCCTCCTGTTTTCAGCCTCCCCAGCGCTGGGATTACAGGCCTGCACCACCATTGCCTGCTCACTGGGCCCCGGGGTGGGGATGGTGCGGCCTGCAGAACTGGGGTCGAACCCTGATTCCCGCGTTTGCCAAAGCAGGCATTTAATCTGCTGAGCTATCTTGCAGGCCCCCAAAAATATTTTAAACATAAGAATGCAAATGTTTTTATTCACATAAACTTACATATGACTGGACCAAGATTCAAACACCTCAATTGCCAAGAGAAGAATAAAGATTCCTTCAAAAGAGAGACTAAAATACTTTTGATCTTCAGTACAGGATCTTGAAGTCTATGAGAGGACAGTTAAAACAGGCTTTATCGAGGGCAAGAAGAGTGAACAAAAATTAAACAAGTGATGAATGGCCATTTAGTATCTGTGTATTCAAAACAGTTAGGATAGATATACAGCTACATTCTCTTAATTCAATCAATAGAGGGATTTGTTCTAATAGTGTTTGTAAATAGGATATCACGTTTGCATCTTGTACAACAAATAATCACTAGGAAGACAGTATGCAATGTGTTAATTAATGAAACTGTCCTACTAATGTGATTTGAAACTGTCTCATTGCTATTTGTTTCTCAATAAAATTATGGAAAAAAAATTAAACAAGTGTCCTTTCATATACCAAGTCCATCAAGAGTTCAGTTTGAGAGTTTTACTATGAACCACTACAGAGAGAGAAAATGAGAACACAGATGAGGAAAGGTCCTGCCGGGGTGGAAGAAGGGCAGAGTGAGGCCGGGGTGGAAGAGGGACGGGAGGTGGGGGCCGGAGGAGAGCTCCTGCAGACTCCCAGTCCCTCCTCTCTTGCCCAGCCCTGCTGGGGAAGTGGGGGCGGCCGGGTAAAAGAGAAGGCTAAGGGGCCGGGGAGATGGCTCAGCAGAAGCCTAAGCGCTTCCCTGGCAAGCGCAAGGGTCTGAGTTCAAGGTAAGGTCGTTGCTTCTTCCTCGCAGACAGTGTCCAGAGAGAGCTGCCCAGGGCGCCTGCGGGGCGCTCTCCTAGCAGCGCAGAGCAGGGTGGGCAGGGGTCTAGGCTGGCTCAGGGCGCTGCGTGGCACCGCCGCCGTGGAGCCACTGCCCGAGGAGCCACCCACTGCCCATGGGAGGTGGGCGGGAACCGGCCCAGAGCTCCGAGACCCCGAGTCCCAGCGGCCCCTTCCATTTCCGGAGGTGGAATTTCTAGGCCGAAGAATACGAGCACGTTAGCAGCATTTGATGCGTGCTGTCAAGTCGCTCTTTAGAAAACAGTTTCCATAGTATTCGCTACGTATTTCCTAGTACTGGGCGTCATCTTTTGATGCCTTTGCCAATTTGATAGGTATTATTGTAATTTGCAATTGTACAACTTCTACAGTCGAGTGGTTTTTGTTTCCCTAGATATTTGTTCTTTTGTGGAGCACCCAGTCTTTTTTTTTTTTTTTTTTTTTTTTTTCAGAACTGGGGATTGAACTCAGGCGCTTATTCCACTGAGCCATCTCGCCGGCCCGGAGCGCCCAATCTTAACCATTTCACAGCTATTTTCAGCTAAAAAAGTGTCCTTTTTTTTTTTTAAGCTATAAAAATCTTTACTATGTGAACATATTGAAATCAACACTTCCTCCATAATACAAACACTTCGTGCTATTTTTCTTTCATCTTCACTTTTTATGGGCATCTTTACCTTTTGATATAGATTTGTTGTTTTCTGTGGAAATTCTCCTTTCTCTCAGGCAATTAGAAATTCTTCAGCAATTAACCACTAAGAAGAATATATGCAGTGTATTATTTGTTGAAAAATAAAAAAAAATAAAAAAAAAATTAAAATTAAAAAAAAAAAGAAAAAAAAAAAAAAAAAAAAAAAGAAACTTGCTGTAAGGGGCCTGAATAAACCGCTGAAGGAAGAAAAAAAAAAATTAAGGCTTATTGAAAGGAAGAGTTAATGTTTAATTAATTGTTTGATCAGTCTTCCATCCTTACATCTGCCGAGCTGAGCCACGAATATGAAGATAACCATACATGAATAATAACCATTGTTAATTTTCTATTCTTGTTTTGGAATTCTGTCCCATTTTTACTGTTTTATGTTGCTTTGTTATTGTCTTTGTTCTTGCCATTTCTTGTTTTATTTTCTTTAAAATGAAAATAAAATAAAATTAACAAAATAAAAAAAAGAAATTCTTCTTTATCTTTTCTTATGTTACAGAGAAATAAAAATAAAAATAAAAATAAAAATGGAGTTTGAACACAGCTCATAGAAGAGTAACAAAAATTAATACATTGTGTATTATTGTCTTCATAGAAGTTATTCAGAGTAAGATATAGGCATAGAAAACTGTCCAAACAATATAAGCACAAGCTTTCTTGTCAATAAACTGAGAGAAGCTAGCTGCAAAACTAGCTCAATGTGTGTGTGTGTGTGTGTGTGTGTGTGTGTGTTTTCCCCCTTTTTACCTTCCTTCTTTTCCCCTTTTCCCCATCACAGTGTCCATTTTCTTTTGAACAGTTTCTTGCCAATTTACAATACCTGTTGTACTTTTTGGATCTACTTACATGTTTGGTTTCTCACACCAGGGATGCAATGCAATGTGAACGCGTGTGAGTCTGATTTATTTCGGTTATGAGTGTGGTTTTAAGTTGGGTCCATTTACCTCCACAAGTCTCAAGTTTATCTTGCTTATGGCCGTGCAGTGCTCTGCTTTATGTGTTTGGTTGTCTATTCATTGGGTACAGGCTCTCACTGTGCAGTCAGACTCACGGTGATCCTACTGCCTCAGCCTCCCCAGCACTGGGATTACAGGCCTGTGCCACCACACCTGGTTTCAGGGCCTGTCCAACACACGTAGGGTTCTGAGACCTGCTCAGCATGTGGTACTAGGGATTGAACCTGGGTCCTTGTGCTTGCCAGGCAGGCTCTTAGACCGCTGAGCTACCTCTCCAGCCCCTCCACTGTATTAAAAACCCACCACATCTTTGTATCCATTCCTTAGTTGATGAGCGTTCGGGCTGTTTCCCAGATTTAGCTATTACAAATTGTGCTGCTATAAATATGGGTACACATAGGTTGCTGTGGTATGATTTTTTTTTTTAATTCTTCTGGGAAGATATCCAGAAGGGAAGTAGCTGGGTTAAATGGAGCCTTTAATCCTAGCCTTCTGAGGGATCTCCACACTGGTTTCCACAGTGGTTATACCAGTCTGCACTCCCACCAGCAGTGGAGAAGGGTTCTTTTTTCACCACAGCCCCTTCAGCATTTGTTATTGGCAGACTTCTTGATGACGGCCATCCTTTCCGGGTTGAGATGGAATCCCAGTGTTGTTTTAATTTGCATCTCTCAAATAACCAATGATGATGAACAGTTTTTCATATATTTATTTCCTCTTTGTTTTTATTCATCTAAGAAGTATGCATAAATCCCAGCTACCCACTTTTGGATTGATTCTTTGAATTTAGGGGACCTGATCTTTTTCAATTCTCTTTCTTTCTTGCTTGCTTGCTTGCTTGCTTGCTTTCTTTCATTCTTCAGCAGTAGGGATTGAACTTGGGACCTTGTGCTTGCCAGGCAGGTGCTTATGCTGTTCAGCCATCTCCCCAGCCCTTCAGTTCTTTATATGTCCTAGATATAAGTCCTTTGTCTGAGGGGCAACCGGCTATAATTTTTTTTCCATTCTGTGGGTTATCTTTTCACTCTGTTGATTTCTTTTATTGTGCAAAAGCTTTTTTAATAAGATGAGATCCATTTGTTGATTCTTTGTAGTACTTTGTGTGCAGTCTGGGTTTCATTCATGAAGTCTCTGCTTACCCGTATGTCTTCAAGATTTTTACCAATAAATTTAGTGCTTCTGTTTCAGTACTTAGATCTTTGATCAATTTTGACTTCAGTTTGGTACATGGTGACACACAGGGGTCTAGTTATAGTCTTGGCATGTGGGAAGCTAGTTTTCTCAGCACTATTGATTAAAGAGGCTATCTTTCTTCCAGTGAAAGTGTTTGGCTCCTTCATCGAAGATAAACTGGCTGAGTGTGTTTGGAGTTGTGTCTGCATCTTCTGTTCTGTCCACTGAACCTCAGGCTTGGTACTTTTTTGTCATTACCACGCCGATTTTATCACTGCAGCTTTGTAGTATAATCTCAGGTCAGGCATTGTGGTGCCTCCTGACTTGCCCTGTTGCCCAGAATCGCTTTCACTATTCTAGGTCTCTCCTGGTTCCAAATGAATTTTAATATTGTTTCTACTTTTGTGAGGTATGCTAGTGGTATTTTGATTAAGATTACGTTAAATCTGTATAACAGTTTTGGAAGTAGGGCCATTTTTACTGTGTTAGTTCTTCCTGTCCATGAACTTGGGATATCTTTCCATTTTCTGACACCCTCTTTGATCTCATTTATCTGAGCTCTATAATTTTCAGTGTATAAAGCTTCTCTTCCCCATATTGAATTAAGTATGTCTCCACATTTTCTTCAGCTGTTTATGATTTTAACTTTCTAAAATTTGAAATAATCCGTCTTCTGAAAAACAGCAAGGGTAATACAAATAATTCTCTTTAACCCGATTCTGCAGGTGTTCCTGCGTCATGCATTTGTTTTAACTTTGCTTTCTCCTTTTGTCTCTAGCATTGTCTCTACCAATCAATGCATATATAGATAGATAGATAGATAGATAGATAGAAAGATAGATATAGATATAGCTAGCTAGAGAGAGAACAAGTATATATGTAATGGCTTTGTCTCTACACCTAAATAATTCATTATGTATTTCCTAAAAACAGAAAGCAAGCATTATCCTGGCCTTTTGCCATAATAATCATCTACATCTGAACATGATTCAATATTTCGGGGGAAAATAGTTCAGAAATGATTGAGATAAAATTCATATAGAGAAAGATTATCTAGAAAAATCGAAGTATTCAACTTCAATAGATGTTCAATTGTAAAATTTTCACTCACGGATGCTCCAGAGAGGCATGCAACACTACAAATATAACCACATAAAGATTATATAAATTAAGAAATTAAGTATGATAAAATAGTCATTCAATGTGTAGATTTATTTAAACTTATCCAATTATAATCCCTTTATAATAACATTATTTCTCCCCAGTATAGAGCCCAATCAAGGATTTTATCTTGCGCTTGGTGGTCAGGTCCAGAATTTGTTTTGTAGTCTGAACATATTGGTAAATTTTCCCTTGCTGGGATATAACGCCTGATACCCACGATTTATGGAAGGAGAGGCCCAGCTCAGCTCAAGGTTTCAGAGGCCACGGTCCCTGCATGGCCTGCTCCAAGGCAGGCGCATCGTGGTGGAAGGGCATGTGAAGGAAAGCTGCTCAGCTCATGGTGGCTGGGAAGCAGGATAGACTGGAAGAGTCACAGGAAGGGACCAGGGATCAGCGGTGTTCCCCTGGCTTCCCCCACGATCCGCTTCCTTCAGTGAGGCCCCACCACCTAACGGCCCACTTGGCTATGAATTCCTCAGTGGGTGTGAGCCCCTGTGGATGAGGTTCGTGCCCTCACAGTCCAACCACCCACGAGACTCTGCCCAATCAAGTTGAGTGACACTGACTGCCTTTGTTGGTTCTGGGTTATCTTATGCTTGCAGAGACTGCAGACCTTGAAGTATAGGTGTTTTATTCCCTTGGAGCAAAGGGCAGTTCGGTGGATTTCCTACTAGTGGTCGACTCATTCCACCCAGCTAAACTGAGCTATTGTAGTTATGGGTGTGGGAGGCCCACCTGAGGATTGTTGTCAGCAGCATACGAGGCAGAACTGGAGAAGAAAGTGAGGCTATTAGGAAAGCTTCGGAGAAGCTGTTGGAGGCTGCTGGTTCTCTTGGGCTCTTCTGCTGGGGGACCTTATCCCGCTGGTTCTCCTGGTGAACTTAGTTGCTCTCATTGCAGGAGGAGTTCAGGACCTCATTGTTCCCGAGAATGACTAGAGTTCACTTTGGGGGAAGCGCTGGTCCTCACTTCGAACATCACTTCCTGGCTCTGGAGGGGAAGGTGGAGCACAGCTCAGTGTTCTGGAGAAGTTTGTCCCATTGGCTTTCCTGATGGGAACTCAGCTTTCCTCATTGCTGGAGGAGCTCAGGACCTCAGTGTTGTGGAGGATGTCTATGGCACTTTCGGGGGAGCTTTGGTTCTTACCTTGAGTGTTGCTTCCTAGCTCCAGTTCAGGTCCCCCAGCCTTCTGGCACAGACTTTCTAGCTTCCACCACTGACTTTGGGCCTTCCCAGAGCAGATCCATGAAGCTGGCCTGCATTAAACATTGTCACGGGCTCCAGGCCTCCAGGTGGATTTGTGGCAGGCCTTTGCATGGGCTCTAGGTCTTCAGCTAGACTCATACAGGACATTACTGTATCCAGACCCTCAGCTGGATTCTTTGGTCTTTAGTGTGTGGGCAGATTTCTTGCACTCTTTGTATATGATTCTTCAGGTGATTTAGTATGAAATAATATTATAAAATGTGAACTGTATTATATTGTTCACCTTGTAAAACACAAAATCATGACAGGCACAGTGCGTATTGTCCACTATAAAAGATTAAAGTTTCCTAAGGCCAGAGTTTTTTCCTGCACCCTCCTCTCATGAGGACATTTCCTGGGCCTCTGCACAGGACTCAGGGAAAACAACTGCTGTTACCAGGCTACTGTTCTCACTGTGAGTAATAAAATCAGTGTCTTTGAGCCAGGAATCTTGTGTCTTCTGTATGTAATGTGGCAAAACCAACTTGGAAGCAGGGTAAAATCTCAGTCCTTTCATAGTATTTATATTTGTCCTTTGCCCAGGTTTCTGCCACGCCCTTTGTAGCTTAGTCTGTGGAGTACGTGAACACGAGCGTTCCTGCCCCAGATCTGACTCTAGATTTGCAGTCAAAGCAAGTAGAGGACTGTACCATGGCTTAGGTAATTCACACAACAGGGGCTTGCCAGGGTGGTGAGATGGCGCCTTGTTGATTATAGGCTTCACCTGAGTCAATGCTGATGTGGGTTTGCTTTAAAGACTGGAAAAAAGGATGTCCAGAGCTAATACTAGTCAGATTATATTGGACACACTGCACTTATTTCTGGGTTAGGCTGCAAGAGCTTCATCATCATCATTTTCTTTTTTTCCGGCTTTATTGCATGTGACTGACACATCAGTACACGTGAGGTCTACACTGTGATCTGCTGATATGTGTGTACGTTATGAAATGGGGACTACAAGCAAACTACCACCTCACCGAGTTTCATTTTTTCTGTTGTGTTTTCTGTATTTTTAATTTGATTTTCAACCTTGATTATTTGAACACCCTTTTAAAGTTTTCAGAACATGTATGATTTGCACATATACCTGAATTTCACAAGTAGATATCATAAAGGAGGTCAGGTATATTGAAATTAGCTAAACATCAAAATCAATGAAAGATATAGAGAAATCTAAGTTACATCAATTTTTGTTTTTCGACAAGAACACTTTAGTCCTACTGTCAGCAGATTTCAAACAAACAATATATTATTATTAATCATGGTGCTGTCTTAGTTACTTTTCTTGTTGCTGAGACAAAACGTAACACCCAGAACTGAAGGGGGAAAGGTGGACTGTAGCTCACAGTTTGCAGAGGTTTTATTGCATAGCTACCTGGCTCCAAGACAGGGAGGTGTGGCAGGGAGGTGTGGCAGAGGGGCACCCCAGGGGACGCACAGTTCACGGCAGGCAGAAGGCAGCAGAGTGTCAGCACCCGGTCCCTTTCTGTCCCTCATATTCCATCCAGGTACCTGGGTTTAGGTGGGCTGTCACTCACACCCAGAGTGAGTCACCCTTAGTCTGAGCATCACACACTTAATCCCAGATCACACACCCTAGATCCGGCCCCCCCTGGTAAGCCCCATCCATGACCGCGGGGGGTGTGGGGAGGGGCGCATCTAGACCAAGTGCCGTGCTGTGCCTTTGGCCTTCAGAACTTACTAGTGCTACCGCTGAAAATTTGGGCCTTTGCCTAGTTCCTGTCCTTTCTCCCACCTCAGCCCCTGCCGACCACCCTTACCCTCTCTGTTACTATGTGAGGTCATACAGAGTTCTACCGATATTGTTTTTCTGCTTGGCTTTGGTGACTTGGCATAAAGCCCTCTGGCTTCGTCCAAATCATCACCAATGGTGGTCTTGCCCTCTTTTTGAAAGGCTGAGCCATATTCTGTGTGTGTGTGTGTGTGTGTGTGTGTGTGTGTGTGTGTCTGTGTGTGTATTCATATGTGTGTGTGTGTGTGATCACATGTTTAAAAATCCATTTGTTTGTTGATGGGCGCTTAGGTAGCTTCCATATTTTGGCTACTGTGAATTATACTGTACTAGATACAGGAGTGCAGCTGTGTCACAGCAGTGGAAGGACTTGGGTCTGGGGCACAGGAGGTGGCGGATGCCTGGAGCAGCTGGGGACTGGGGCCCAGGGTGGACACGCCCCAGTCTGTGGTGCTGGGGTCTAGGCCCCCTTAGTCCACAGCTGTACTACTCCTGGGTCAGAGGTGCCCAGGCTTAGGAGTCAGCGAGTGGTAATGGATCCCAGGGTCACACAGCCCCAGCCTTTCTGGGACACAGAGAGGACTTCCCCTCTCCAGACCTCCATGCTTGCTCACCCTTGTGGTGAAAGCTGATGGCTTGCCCAGTTGAGCAGGACACCAAGCCTGAGCCCGGCCACACGGAGAGTCCTCGGCAGAGAAGACCTGGAATGAGGGCTCCCTCCACGGCTGCTCACATCCTCAGTGATGAAGGCAGCCAGCATACTGCACACGTCTGCCACTGGGGACCACACTGCACTAACCACATGGCTGATCCTGGCTGTCCCTGTGCCACTTGGTTCCTGGAAAGCCCAGGCGTGCCAGCCTCCCAGAGCTCCTGGCCACCTTTCCTGTGTACCTGCATTCTGCTCTGTGCTTGACTCCACTGCTGCAGGTCCTTAAGGGTCCTGTGAGCTCTCCCAGGGCTATTTTCCTCAAGGAATAAATGTCTAATGGTTATTTTTGTTTGTTCTGCGGGAAGTGTCTGTGTTCCTCTGGCTCCCCACCTGATATTGTTGCTGCTGCTATTGTGGGGGCTGGAGACAGGCACAACCACACCTTGACACTGCTCTGAAACTCTTCAAATCTGGTTCTTGACTTTTGATGTGAAATTGGGTCCTAATTCACTTTGCACACCCTGCCTGGTACTGCACATTTGAGCTAGGACTGCTAAGTGTTTGTTGTCTCCTAGTCCCATGCCCTTCTAGCCAAATTCATGTGCTTGGTATGCTGCATTTTGGTACCACTTCAAGAGGAGAGCCAAAGTGCCACTGTATCTCTTACTCTGCCTTCTTGCTGACCGAGATGATTGCTATCGGCAAACTGAAGTAAGTTCAAGCGCTGGGGATCAGAACTGCGGAAGGACCTGTGCTCTTCAGACAGACCACGCTACATGGGAATGATGGACTAGCACAGGGGGCTGGGGGAGCACAGGGGAATCGTTTGCAGGTAGAGTGGCTGACAAGCGAGGCATCAGAGGTGTGGAATTTTATCTCTAGAATAAAAATCTCTCTAGCAATCAGAATGTTCACCAGCACGCAGCGTAAGGAGACTCTCCCTGGGGTATTTTTGCGACTCATGGAACACAGGCACATTGGGTGGGAGATGAGGTGGGTGAGCCCTCTGGTCCTTCCTGGCTTTGACACAGACTGGTGCTGCTGAACACTATCCCCGCCTTGGACCTCATCTTTTGACATCTCCGGATGCTCTTTTACTCAGTAGTTGCATTCCTGCGCCCGCCTTCGATGGGTCTGAATTGGGCCTCATCTCTCAAGGAAGCAGCCTGTCTGGGCTGGGGCTCATTTGGCGGGGCTCCTGGGAAACAGAGCTGGGGTG
>NW_004524593.1:16473949-16484880 GCF_000260255.1 Octodon degus
TCTTGGGTTGGATGTCCTGTCCAGTGCCAAAATTCTTTGGCCTCTTCTCAAACAGGGGATTTACCACCTTCTTGCCCTCCTGCTTCATGACAGTGGGGGCCAGGGCCACCTTCTTGCCCTTGGCCTTCTTCCCTTTCAGCATCTCAGCTGACTGACAGAAAGAGACTCACCTTTCGAATTTAATGTCCTCTTTCAGGTTCTCACACTAGGAAGACAATATGTTGTGTACACCAGCAAGTTTGATTTATTTCCTTTATGAATGGGGTCTCTCATTGCATTCACTTGCCTATAAAAGCCTGGAGTTTATCTTGACTCACTCTGAAGCAAGTGGCATGTGGGACAGTGCTAGCGCAAGAAGCTATGCTGAGAATTCACTGCTGTAAAGTGATGGATAGGACAGAAGCAGCTGGCACCTTCCCTGAAGATTATCATAGCATATTGCTTGGCATAACACAACAGAAGGGCACTGGGATGATTGGCAGCTGCAGTATACATATTGAAGCATATGTTTTTAATATACTGACAGTTATTTGTTGTGTGTCTACTACAGTGTGCCATCCAAATAGATAGTGGGGTATTTAAATTTTAAAAATTGGAGTAAAAGATTACCATTAATTCCCCTTACAATGGACACATTCTACCTGTCATTCTTGCCACTTTCTGAAGCTGTTCTGGGAGCCCTCTTTTGTGACTGTCTGTAGTTGCGCTGTCATAGCTGCCTCAATATCCTGTACTGAATCAAAATGTTGACCTTTCCTGGTCATTGTGACTTTGGAGAAGAGCCACAAACCATGAACACAGTGCCCGGGTCACCTGAATATTGCACTCCCTGAGGGCCTCCACCCTTGGTAATGGCAAGAGTCCGGTCTACTTTTCTGAACAGCAGATCTTCAGGGCTGAGCTGAGGAGGCAAGCCTCATAACAGGTGCCCAGAGTACTGTTATTAATTCTGAATTCTGAAGTATTAGAAAAGATACCAGTTTTGGAGACAGGCCCTGGTTCTATTTCTTGAGAGCCACATGGCTTGCATAAATGAATGAACTCCTCTGAGCTCAGTTTCTTTATCCTAAAAATGAGGCAGGGACGTCACACTCAAGACCACAGTAGACACTTAGCACCTACGACGAGATCAGTAGATGGGATGCGATCGGTAGACTGTTTGGCTAAAATGGAGGTAGAATACAAAATCACTGTTCCTGAAGGGCTTTCAGGATTCAGAAACTGCAGTACAATGTAATAGAAGAGTAGTCTTCCTCTCCAGAAGCCTAGCGCCATCAGTCAAGGACTCGCAGCCACATCCTTGGAGGAATCTGAAGCATAATCCACACCACCTGCTTGGCACTTTTGTGCTCCTGAACCCAGCACTTCCTGGTGGCCGAGCCAGAAACTACACTGCTGGGGATGTTTGTAGAGGCTCCGCTTGAACACGAAAAGAATTTTGTAGTACAGAAAAAAATGTGCAAGAGTTCGGTGCAGAACAGTCAAGTGCTCTTTAAATAGTACTTCTCGTTAAAAAACCGCATGACACCAGCAAGACGCAGCTTACAATATTTTCTGCTCTTATTTGGTCACCAGATTCCTTCCCCACCTCTCACCCTGCAGGGTGGATTAGTGGTTCACTTGAAAAAGCATGGCTTGCTCTTAGTCTTCTGCCAAAGTGCTAGACAAGTGACCCATTATCGTGAGCAGGGAATTCTTTAGAAACAGAAGAGGGAACTGAAGTAGATTTACAGGTAAGCGTAGTGGACGATTCTGTGAACACGGTAGTTACTGGAACAGTGAGTGACTAAGCACTCTGATAATACTTAGATAATAAGCAAAGGAAGCCGAATGCACCGTCAGGGCGCAAGTCACTGTCTCCCTCCAAGAGTAGAAGTTTTCACTGTGACACTAGAGAAGCTGAAAGCTTCTTTTCATTCTAAATGCATGTATCGCAGGGGAGAAGTTCTGGAAACTTGGGTGTAGGGGAGAGTCTTCAAAAGGAAATGTGTAGAAATGAATCAGAACATAGTAGCCATCTGTGGCCAAGGGATGTTAGTTTTCCTTTTGCAGAGGTCAGGAAAATCTGCTCGTTAGAGATCACATTATGTTGTAGCAAAATGGCTGGTTAACATCCTCAAAGTGTAGGTATATTTTTATGAATCTGAGAATGGTTTCTATTTTCACATTGCGTCATGGCTGTGAACGTTATCAGAAGCATTAGAGAACTGTGATTATTGCTCTAGGTAAATGTATACTATTCTTGCAGTGTAGATGTAGATGCAGATCATAAGATGCTGCGAAGTTGAGCTTCCTCAAGTGTCTGGTTGAATTCTCCATGTGACAGTCTAAGACAATGACCTCAAAAGTAGTAGCCACATCTTTGTTTTTTCTTTTACATTTTTTATGGCATCAGGAATCAAATCCAGGCCTTTATAGTGAGTACATTCCCCAGTTCTTTTTTCTTTTGAGAACATTGCCCAGGATGCCCAGTCCTTCTGCCTCAGCCCCCCAGACAGCTGGGGTTACAAGTGTGGGCCACCACAGCCAACTTCAGGGGCTTTTTGACACAAAAATATCTTCAACTTTGCAGTTTGCATTCTTTCTTTCTGAAAGACCCACCATCAGGCCCCACCCTCCAGGGTACTGAGCTGAAGCCCTAGAGGAAGTACTAGGTGAGAGATGTTAAAGCAAAGTAAATAGGAGGCGGGAAGGTTGTTTATGACCTTAATTAATGTTGAGGTATTCTCTGTAGGTAATTGCTTGTGAATCCAGTCTCAGCCAAGCCAATAGTCCTTTTGGGGGGGGGCCTGTGGAAGAGTGCATCCCTTTGCCCTGCTCCTCATTTTTCTCTCTGCTTCCTGGTTGCTGTGAGGTGAGCAGCTCTCCTCCACCAGGCCCATCTCCCGTGCTGTTTCTGCCTTGAGCCAGCTGACCATCGATTGTAACTGGGCATCCAAGTGAACTTCTCCTCTAAGGTGTGGGTGTTGGGTATTTGGTCTCAGCAATGTGGAAAATGATCAAGGCCGATATGAATGGCTAAGTAGGTTAAAATTTACATCTACAAACAACCAGAATGGGCCCTTGAAGCATGAAAAAATTCTAGTTCATAGTCAAGACATTCCTTCTCTGCTGAAATTCTCATATCTTCCTTGAAACTCTCAACCAAAAGAGAGGATGTCCTCTGTCTTCCAGGGAGTGGCATAATTTCTTGAGACAGATTTAATGCAGTCCCTAATGGGGATGTGAAAAATAATTCCCTGCACTATTGAGGGAAATTCAACCTGGCAAGAGAGGATCAGGGAACTATTAAACAGATCATTGTTAATCTATCAGTTACTCCACAGGGCTGTAACAAATTATGCTATCTCAGTTGTTGATATTTGCTAATGAAGAAAATAATCAGACAATTATCTGTGGGTTTTTGGCTTAAATAAGAGAGAAAGAGACAACATTGATTGTACAACTCTGTTAACTAATCTGGACTTGAGTAAGTGATTGCAAATAATTTTCATTCTCATTTTCCTAATCAAGTTCATCTCCTCAATTAAAATAGGTTTACAGGACCAGGGAGATAGCTCAGTGGCACAAGTGCCTGCCTGGCAAGTGCAAGGTCTTGAGTACAAAAAAAAAAAGGTTTACATCACTGCTTTCTCAGTTTTGAGCTCCACACAGAGATGAGCTTTTCTTAAGCAACACCATGCTGTCATCACTATGAAAAAGGTTGAAGCAAATCATCACTCCTTTTGCTTTAATAGACCTTGGTCTTGCTACAGTTTCTGAAGTCTGTACTGTACCCTGCCTACTGCTACACCCTGTGTGTTGAGTGTCCCCCAGAAGTCCTTGCACTGAAGGCCTGCAATCCAGGGTGGCATTGCTGAAAAGTAGGGGAAGTGTTGGGAAGTGGGTGGCCTCGTGGGAGGTCTTTAAGTCATTAGGGGCTTGGCTGTGCAGGGGACTTCTTTTCCTCTTTGCTTCCTATTTGTGATACATGTGTTTTGGCTTCACCATCTGCTCTTGCTGTGGTATGCTGCCTTGCCACAGGCCCAAGGCCCAAACCAAGGAAACACCCATTTATAGGCCAGATGACTAAAACTATAAGCCTCTGGATCTCAGGTATTTTGTCATAGTGACAGAAAGCTAACGTAACTTTAGACTTTATAAAATAAATTTTCATAAACTAGACTGCCTTCTCCTGTATGGCTTAGTCCTTGTCTTTTGAGACTTTGTTCAGGAAACTTTTCCTTGGGGACAAAGACAGGGTCTGAATGCTATATAATGTTGTCTGGTTTTGTTTTTTGTTTTTTGTTTTTGTTTTGTTTTGTTTGTTTGCCTATGCTAAGTAAACCAGGCAGCCTGAAATGGTTCCTCCTGAACCTCCTTTCAAAGACCAAGGCAGAGAGGGTGACCCCTAATCTGGGACACACACTTTCTGCTTGGAAGGAGACATGTCTCACTTTGGAAGGGATTGTGTAAGGGAGGGTCTGGCAGAAGCATGTGCCATTGAAGTCAATCTCCTCTGCTTCACATATGTTTAAACAACATAGTAGTTAAATGACCTGATTTTTTGGCACTTAATGATATATTGTGACATTTTCCCATGCTAACAAATGTTTTTTCTGTGACATGGTGTTGGAATGGATGCTAAGGATCTTTTATATTGAAAATGCACTAAAATTTTCTTTATCATTAGCTACTTATTATTGAGCATTTTGGTTTCTCTAATCTTTTTATTATGATATACAATGCTTCATCAGCATATTTTATGTTCATGTCTGATACCATCTTTCAAGATATTTTTTTTTTGGAAAAAGTTTCTAGAAGCATCATTGCTGAATAAAAAAGAATATAGAATTTTTCCCAAGCTTTTTTCCCCACCTAGTACTGGAAATTGAACCTAAAGGGTCTTTGCACTGACTTACATCCCCAGCCCCTTTTTTATTATTTATGTTGAGACAGGACAGGGATTTAGAATCCAGTTTGGGTCAGTTAGCAGACCTCACCTTAAAACAAAAAATTCAAGGCTTTGACATGTACATTAAGGTATGATATGTTACAGTTCTGTTCTGCAGATATGGTAATGATCTATTCTCCTCATAGCAATTTAGGATAACAGAGGAATTTGCATTCCTTGAATTGAAAGCATTACACATTGAGAGTATTACTCAGAACCCCCGAGAGGGCCATGAAGGAACTGCTGATTGCTCTGAGAGACACATGCATGAGTCATGGCTGCCACACACGGGTTCAAGCCAGGACGTGGACCAGCAGGCTGCATAAACAGCTGTCCCGGAGCCTTTCGCAGACCTCGGATGCTGGTGTCAAAGCCCACATGGTGCTATAGGCAGCGCAGTCGGCTTCCGGTTGGGTCTAAGTGATCAGTGTTCTGAAGATCTGGGCATCCCGGCCGAATGTGGTGCAGCAAGCGTCAGGCCTGCTCCAGATTCAGTGTCTGCAAAGCAGCATCTAACGTGGTTAGTATCCTTCCACTTTGAGGGATGGTGACAAGTATTTTCTAGGCAGGAATGAATGCATTATTATTTCTTTTTGATTTTGAGAGAAGGTTTTGCTATTAGTTGAGGCTGGCCTTGAGCTCATGAAAATCTTCCTGCCTCAGACTCCCGAGTGTTGGGATTACAGGCTTGTACCACCGTGCCCAGATAATTCTTTTATGCCAGTAAATTTGCTGTTGTGATTATTTTCTATTATATATTATCTTTACTATGAAGTATTAAGATCATTATTAACATTATAAAACTATAGGATGCCATCAGTGCAGCCTGGGAAAGAAAAAGAGGAACAGCGCTGACGCAGATTGATGTACATTTACACCACGTGGTCATTCATAATGACTAGAATTTCTCCACGTTGTGGGGAAAGGGTTTAACCCCTAACATTTTTGTTCTGATTTTTAAAACTTTCTTACGAAGCTTATACTTTAAAGTGCATTGCAATCTTATCTAGAAAAAGCACCATAGCATAACATGTTATAAATGAGTCAAACAAATTTAATCAGAATTTTCATTTTAGAGTCCATGTAAACAAGTTATAATTCCTCTAAATAATGGGGCCATGTCTTTTCTAGGAAATGCAGAGTGATAAACAGAAAACATAATGTACCAGACGGAGTTAGATGATACAAAATTAAATTGGATGAAAAGAACATTGGAGCAACACAGAATGCCAGCTGGGTATTGAGTGCTGTGGAGGTGGGATCTACAGCTCTTTGTTACAACCAGCCAGGAGATCCGGGCGAGGCCCCTGTCTCCTCTGTTCCTGTGCTATGGGTTCTATTTAGACGCTCCCCAGGAGCCTTGTAGATGGGGCTTTTGGAAGAGGTTGAGACCATTGGGGCTGACAGCTGATTTGAGGTTAGGTAGTGGGGCTTGGCTGGGGGCAGCAGGTTGCTGGAGGGCAGACCTGGTAGGGTGCATCTCCCTGCTCAGCTCCTTGCTTCTCTCTCTGCTTCATGGCCACCATGCCCCAAGCAGCTTTTCCTCTACCAGGCTCCTTGCCACGCTGTCCTGCCTTGGGACAAGTGGACCATGGGCTGAAAATGTGAGGCAAAATAAACTTCCCCTCCTCTAAACTGCAGTGTTGGGTATTGTGTCCCAGAAATGAGGAGGTGACTAAGACAGCACCTGTACTTCCACGTGCCACACAGCTATGCTTGGTTTGTGGGCAACCAAGTCACACTAGAAGCCCTGGCTGTCAGAGAATGGGAAGTAGAAGACCTTCGCTGAGTCTTGGCTCCCAGGTGTTAGCTCTCTTGCCTCACCAATGGAAACATCCTTGCTCTGTTTGGTACTAATGAAGTACCTTCTCTTCTTCATGCAGAACATGTGTGGTCTGATGGGTTAGAGGCTGGTGCATACTGCTGGAGTCACTCGACATTTGGATTCAATAATCTTTTAGGGTTATTTAATGGATGTTTCATTATCCATAAAGAAAAGAATGCAAACTACTTCTAAAAATGAATTCAAATGAGAATGAAATTAGGAAAAAATAGCAGCAAAAATTACATAGGAATTAATCAAGGAGGTGAAAGATCTCTCCAGTGAAAACTACAGTACTCTGAAAAAGGGGATTGAGGAGGAAAATGGAAAGATAATTCTTATACCTGGATGGGCAGAACTAATAGAGTCAAAATGGCCATGCTTTCAAAATTGATATACAGATTTAATGCAATCTTAATAAAGATTCCAATAGCATTCTTCATAGAACTGGAGTGAATATTCCTAAAATTTGTATGGAATCAGAAGAGACCCAGAAGTAATCCTGGGTACAAAAGTAATCCTGGTTAAGAGCAAATCTGAAAGCATTGCAATCTCAAATATGAAGTTATATTACAAGGCTACAGGGAAAAAGAGAGACATGGGACCGGCAAAAAAACAGACATGAGGGCCAATGGAACAGAACCGAGGATGCACAAACAACCCCAAATATGTTTTGCTATTTGATCTTTGACAAGTGGCCAAAAACATATGCTGAAGGAAAGATAACTTCGTTAATAAAACATGGTGGAAGAACTGGCTATCCACACGCACAAGACAGAATGTAGAGCCACGTGTTACACCATGTACTGCACTGAAAATGGATCAAAGAACTAAATGTTAATGTGGAGATCCTGAAGCTGCTTGAAGACCAAATAGGTAGAGCTCTTGAAGTCATAGGTGTAGGCCAGGACCTTCTACTCAGAACGCCAGCTGCACCGAAATAGTACCAAGAATCAATGAATAGAATCACAGCAAATTAAAAATCTTCTGCATAATGAAATAAGCACACAAGTGTGGGGAAAAATTTTTGACAGCTATTCCTCAAAGCAGTGATATCTAGAAAATACAAAGAACTAAAAAAATTGCTCTATAACACAAAATAAAATAATCAATCAAAAAAGGGCAAATGTGATGAACAGATACTTCTCAGAAGAAATACAAATGCCCAGTAAATGCATGAAAAAACACTCAACATTGCTGCTCATTGGTGGAATGCACATTAAAATAATACTGAGATTCCACGTCACCCCAGATAGAATAGTCATCATCAAGAAGGTCAAATAATAACAAGTGCTCGAGAGGCTGCAGGGAGAAGGAATCTTCTACCTTGTTTGTGGGAGTATACACTACTGCAACCACCATGGAAGTTAGCATAAAGTTTGTCAGAAAACGAAACACCTAGAAATTCCATTCGACCCAGCTATTCCCTTTCTAGGTACCTTCTAAAGAGGTAAACATCATATTACAGGGATACATGCATAGCCATGTTCATAATAGCACAGCTCATAATAACTAAATTTCGGAAGCAGCCCATATGCCCACCAACAGATGAAGGGATAAAGTAATTGTGGTATCTACACAATGGAATATTACTGTACCAGAAAGAAAAGCTTGAGTTATTTGCTGGAAAAGGCACCCAGCTGAGTGTTGTGCTATGAGTCAGTGCGAGAAGACCTGGTGAATGTAGCTTCAGAGGTTGTACTGAGATTCGTCTCTCTCTCCAAGTGAGCCCAGAACCTCAGAAGCAGCTCACATTTATTGAGGGCTAAAGGCAGGCTAAGGAATGTGCATAATTACTTAAGTGAACACAAACTTCTCTCTCTACTGACTTCCACCGTTTGCCTAACACTAGGTTCACACAAATGCTAGCTGATAACATCCCAAGCAAGGGATCGAAGAACAGGGCTCCAGCAGGAGCAGCTGTTATCTGCAGCCTTGAATCCCAGTTTTCCAAATTTACAAGCGAGAGACAGCAGCTCTCTCTGGGCTCTGTCTGTTGGTCCCTGCTCTCTTGGGACAACAGGATTCTGTCTCATCTCTCTATTTCTACACCTGAGACCGACCACAATATTATGTGAAAGAAATCAAACACACAATTTGTTTGATTTCTTTCACATAAAAGCTTAAAAATCACATGGTTTTTCTTACATGAGAAATCCAAATTATTAACAAAGAACAACATGAGGTGAGATGATAGGAAGTTGGGAGATAGAGTTTCTCAAAATACTTCTAGAAGGAGAAAATAAATCTATACTAATTACAAGGCAGAACATTGTGATGAAAAGAAGCAGGACGTGTTGTGAAACAGTAAAAGGATGAAGTCGTGTGCTTCTTGGGGAGACCTGGAAGACTCCTTGGAGAGGCAGCTCTCGAGACAGCCAACAGGTGAAGAGACAACTTTTGGAACCCGAGTGGCTTCTTGGGTGATTTCCCTAGCAGTTTCTTCTTAGTGTCTCCACATAGCCGACGGCTAACCTGAGACCCTTGGGCTTCCTTGAGACTTTGGGTCACAGATTGATGCTGGAATTCCAGGCTCCACTGTAAGCCCAGCCAGACAACGTGGTCTGGCTCCTTGGAGTGCACATCCTGAGGGCATCTAGAGGACCTGCTCCCTCTTGATCTCCAGGTCCTGTCAGCAGGAGATGATGCCGTCAAAGTAGGAACCTGCACGCTGCCACGGGGCCAAAGCCCTGGGCATTCAGTTGTGACATGTGGCACAGAGTTGACCTGAGTTTTCTAACTCTGGGATTAGAATGCCCTGCTATTGTTCTGATTGGCAGCAATTAACCACCAGTACTGTATTGGGATACAGTAGAAATGTTGGTCAGATTAAGAGCTGTGTTCAGGTGCCAAACCCGAATCGCTTTGCTGGGTAAGGAGCCCACTTCAGAACAGGTGCTCTTGATTGGTGCCACACATGCCACCGCTTCACCTTCGGCATCTTTGGTCCTGACATCCCTTCCTGTAATTTCCCTAGGAGGGTTTTCAATCTTGTTCTCCCTCCCTCTCCTCTCTCTTTCTCTCTCTCTCTCTCTCTCTCTCTCTCTCTCTCTCTCTCTCTCCCTCTCTCTCTTTCTTCCTCTCTCTCTCTTCCTCTTGCCCTTCCCCTTCCCTCCATCTCCTCCCCTGTTTTGGATTTGTTGTCTGGGTAAGGAGTGAGGAATAAGGAGGAGCAGGAGGGACAGACTTGCCTTTGACCTTCTTCTATCTCATCCTTGGGCCAGTGAATTAATGGAGATGGCCTTTTATTTGCAGAACCAATCCCTTTCAGCTATCGGCCAAGAAAATGGAGAAAATACATTTGCACTATGTGGGGAAGTGTACCAGGATCACAGTGTCTGAACTCTACTCGCTGTTTGTCTCATCAGACCTTTATCTACAGGGTTTGTCTATATGCTTCATGAAAAATTTAGGGAGGATCTCTGTGAGCTGTCCGTATATTCTGCCTTAAAGGGTTCTTGGCCACTGCCATTTGGGTTGCTTGTTCGGACACTTATTACAAATGCTGCCCTACCTTGCTGCTGGAATATAAGGCCTTTGCCAAGATCCTTTAACTCTAACTGGAAATCAGAAAGCTCATTTTGATATACTCTCCATAATGGGATTTCCAGCTTACGCAGACAGCCACTGAAGTGCTTTTCACAGATATTAGCTCTGCCCTCAGAGTTCTTGGTGTGGAGTGTCTTCCTGGTCACTTTGGGTGACACAGCCCCCCACGGAGTGTGCATGATCAGGTGATAAAAATGCAGTGGCACTCCAGCCTCTGGGGTCTTCAGAACCCATTCAGGACACTAGGCTGAGGAATTTCTGGCGTTTCTTCCTCACCTAGTGCGGTCCAACACAGGGCAGGGCTCCTTGAGCCAGGAGCACACTATGGGAACACCCGCAGGCATGCGAGAAGGACGTCAGATCCGGAGCTTCTGCTGGGAGGGCCTGTGGTGACCAGCTTGGACCTAACCTAATGTTCCCTTCTTCTCTGCCTTGGCTGGACACTTCAAAACACGTTCTTGCACATGTTCTCTAGAGAGTCGCCAACATAAGCAAGCGCAGCGCTGCAAGTTTTTGGTGTATAATACTTTATTCTTGGATTTGATTTTTTTCTTGGTCTCTTGGGGGAGATTTGGATCTGGCTTTTATTATAGGACTGGCAACAATGAAGTGTGTGTGTGCTTGCAC
>NW_004524593.1:16486615-16487620 GCF_000260255.1 Octodon degus
TGCTCCCAGTCATGCGATCTGTGGACATGACAGAAGTAATCAGGTCAAACTGAGGTCCCTGAGGTGGATGCTGGGCCAACGGGACTGGGGAATGAGGACTCGGGGGCAGGCAAGTCGAGGGAAGATGGTGCCGGGTCAGGGAGGGCTAGGAGAGAAGTCTGCGCAGGTTCACAGTCCGCAGATGGAACCGTCTCTGTTCCACGGCTCATTTTTTGACTTGTGGCCCCCACAACTATGAGGTGACACACTTGTGTTGTTGAAGCCACTCTGCTTGTGACACTTTGTTAGTGCCAACCAGACAACTAATAGAACACCTATGTCTCCTCCTATATATTTCTGTAATATTAAACTGAACAGATACATTTGATCTTAGCCAGAAGACCAAGAAGGAATCTATAGTTGTGTAATATATACATACTTTTTACTAATTTTAATACAAATTAATAAAAAATTTGTTCTATTTCTTCACTTAAAAATTTTAATTGCTCATTTTTTTGTTTCATACTGCCATAAATTTATATTGTTAAATGGTTGTATTATTTATTATCGTAAGAGTCAACATTTTTAATTAAAAATGTAACGCTGCTAGCAAATCCTATGAATTGCAGAATTAAAAATGTAAAAAGCTACAAAGTTCTCGGATAACATTAATTTCCAATAAGGCAATCACTGGAGGTGCCAGCAGTGGGAATGTATTATTCTCGATTGCGGTGAAAATATCAAATACTACTTCACAGAAAGTCAGCGATGACGCCCAGCACAGCACTGTGCTTATCACTGTTAGGCAGATAATGTGTGCCAGTGGTTCTGCCACTAGGGTCTGTCAGAGCTGAAAAATAGACAATGCCTTATTAAAACTTTACTTTCAAATATTTCAACAAAATTTTTAGTTTCTTCCTTAATGCAGAGGTAAAGCAAGTCTTCCTTGCTTTTCTGGGTAACAGGCAAAGGGGGAGAAAACCAAATTCAATTTTTTTTTTTATTGCTTAAGAAGAAATCTCTTTG
>NW_004524593.1:16489625-16490551 GCF_000260255.1 Octodon degus
TCAGCTTACCAGACATAAGCATGTAAAATCTGCAGAGCTGATATTTTCAGGGTTACAAGCTGTTTTTAATTTTTGTAGAGCTTTGTGGTCTATATGCTATATGTAGTTTTTATTTGGTCTAATTTTTGAGTTACTTCCTCTACAAATGCAGGCCCGTTGTCTTGTCAATGATCAGTGGTAGACCATATCTAGGGATGATTAATGTTACAGCAAGACCCTATACACTTTACTGTCTCCTCAGTACGGGTGTGGAATGGGAGGTCCAGGCCAGTGACACAGATGCAGAATATACGGTGGGGTGGGCCTGCTGGCTGAGGTTGATGTTTCAGCCGCTATTCTTCTGGTCCCTGGAGGGGTCTTAGGCCTCCGGACTGGGTGAGTTCGCATCATTGGTGGCAGGTTTCCAAACAGCAACAGGAATCAGCTTGCTGGCAGATCATCCCTAGAGAGCTATGCCCAAAACAGTTTTGTTCAAGGTGGTCACAGTGTACCCAGCTGGCAGACTTTTTTCCTAAGAGTTAATTCCAGTCATAAACAGGGTGTATTCAGCATCTGCCAGGGGGTTCATTTTTAAAGAGCAGTTTATCCCAGTACAGCACACGGCACCCAGACAGTTAGGTCGAGGTCTGGGGTCAGCTTTCTTGACCAGATGGACAGTGGCTGTTAGAACACAGAGGCCAAGGGGTGGAGGCAGCCCTTAGCAACTGGATTCAAGGATGTGTGCAGGCAGCTGCTGGGTACTGCAGGGACTGAGGCCTGAGCAATTCTCAGTGCTTTTGTGAACTCAAACATCTAGATTCTGCAGAAGCCAAGAGCTCCAAGAAGTGTGTGAATTTTTTTACAACCAGTTTCTGCCAGACGTCATAGCAGAGCTTCCATGTCTTTCGAGCAGGCAGTTCTACTGTCATTAATCAAAAGTGTGTTTT
>NW_004524593.1:16501746-16523968 GCF_000260255.1 Octodon degus
TCTGTGTATTCAAAGTGGTTGGGATAGATATATAGTTGCATTCTCTTAATGAATAGAATGATTTGTTCTAATGGTGTTTGTAAGTAGGATCACAAGTCCGCATCTTGTACAGCAATTAACCACTGAGAAGAATATATGCAGTGTATTATTTGTTGAAACTGTACTTTTGATTTCATTTGAAACTGTCTCATTGCTATATGTTTATCAATAAAACTTTGAAAAGAAAAAAAATAGTAATTTGACCGAATATCCTGTCTACTTCTTGTTCTGTGGATAACCACTAAGAAGATAACAATGTACAATGTATTGATTTTCAAAACTGTCCTATTATCAGCTTTGAAACTGTCTCATTCATATTTGTTTCTCAATAAAATTAATTTTTTTAAAAAAGAGAATGCACAAAAAAATAGAAATAGCAAAATTGCGTGTGTTAGTGAAAAATAACTTGAATAATTACTGTAGCTTAATAAGTAAAAATTATAATGTTGGAAATTTAAGCACAAGAAAATGTAAACTCAACTATTTGTTTAAATTTTGTTAACAAAATTAAAACAAGATTTCATAAGAAAATGACAGGAGAATAACAGTACATTGAGGATTGTTATGTTTAAAGTAGTTAATTAGAGTATAAGGTATGATCTGAAAAACTCTCCAAGCCATGTTAGCACAAAGGTTTTTTTTCAATGAACTAAGAGAAACAAGTAATGTAACTATCTTGTGTTTTGCTTTTTCTTTCCCTTCCTTTCTTCCCTCACCCTTGAGAAGCATTTTGAATTTGATTCTCAACTGAAATCATGTAGTGAGTGAGGAAAAACTAAAACAAAACTTTATTTATTTATTTATTTATTTATTTATTTATTTATGTACAGGGTCTCACTATTCAGCTCGGACTCATAGTAATTCTCCTGTCTCATCCTCCCCAGCACTGAGACTATAGGCCTGGGTCACCGCCCTTGGCTTTGGTGGCTGTCACGGTGAGCCCAGGGTTGCAGGGCCAGCATGGCTTGCAGTAACAGGGAAGGAACCTTGTGCTTGCTAAGCAGGTGCTTAGACTGCCAAGCTATCTCTTCAGTCCTGGAAAAGCTATTTAAAAGAGTAAACATCTATCTGAGCCCTCGGCTGTGGGCAACACTGGGGCTGTGTGCTCTGAGTACATGAGACAGATCTACCCCTTCCCTGGGGAATTCCTATCCAGTAGAAAAGAAGTGACAGGGACACAGGCAGGCACGATGAGCCAGGGACCTGGGCTGGGCACTGTGGTGGAGCGATAGCTATGCACAAGAGTAACTCGCTTGTCTAATTAAAACTTGAACAAAAAAGAAGAATTACACTGGAAGTGCAGCAAAATGTGAGGCCAGTAGAGAACTGGCCAGTAGAGAATGACCCTATTACCTCGTCTGATCCTCACAATAATCTTGGGACGTAGGAGGATATTGCTGTGTTTTATGGGCAAGAAACACAGGCTCAGGGGAATGAACTGCCCTCTCTGCATCTAAGTGTGGTAAGATGAACTGGGGTTGGCTTCCAGAACTCCCATGATTTTTATGCAGCCCCCGTTGGCTGGACACAGATTTTGGAGGCTAGAGGTGGGGAAGAATTGGGCCCAAGAGAAAGTTCTTGATGTGGCTGCTATGTTTTTTTTAGAACTCCTGCAGGACCTTTTTCCTGATTTCAAGGGTGGTGGGTCAGAATAGAACCTGTTATATCACCAGTTTCATGGATCAACCAGCAGGTGGCACCAGGTCCCAAATTAAACCTCTCCTCTCTGGGGATGCCACAACTCCTGATCTTCCCGGAGTACATATTAATTAAATTAGGCAGATCAAAGCAGGAATGATTACCTTGCTTCCTGAGATGGGATCTGCTCATTGCACACTGCAAATCAGCAAGCAAAGCGTGGAAGGCAGGTTGAAGTGTGGACAGCAGCCAGACGTTAGGACCCAAGGGTGCCAGGACCAGCCATGTGGAGCGGAATGCTTTCGGCCAAGCAGTGTTGTTTCTCTAAACTCTAGTTCCTCACCTTTAATAGCATGAAGAGTTTCTACCCGTCACAGTGGTTCTTGTGAAGCTTGGCCCTAAGGTACATCCAGCAGCTAGTGTGCAATAGCTGTTTAGCAAATGGTAACTGTATTTATTTACATCTTATAAAAAGACAAGGAAGCCATGATTGTACCTAGGAGTAATTCCCTATTCATGTTTTCTTAGACACTGTGAAGTGGTGGATCTGGTGCCTATGGCTGGTATACTGTTTATTTAACCAGAGGACTCTTTTGTGGAGAGTGGACAGCATTTCATGGTAGAAGAGGGAGAAAGACAGTCTGCCACTGTAGGTCTGTGATCCTCTTAACAACAAGATTATTTTGTCAAAATTCCCAAAGGCAATAATATAAAACCAAGTCCTTTTTTGAAGTATAAGATTCTGTCCTTAAAATTTCATAGTTTAGTTGGGGAGAAAGGATTGATACCTGTGAAACAAATGAAGATGATACTGGACTATGATTATACTTTTTTATGTTAATCATGAAATAACCTATTTGTGTGGGATTCAGTGTAGTTTTTTAAGTTTCCTGTCCATTGAATTTAACACTGCTCATTTTCTGTGATGTTTGGAGTAGCTGGTGAATACAGTAATTTCTCAAGAATCATAGACAACTTGTTCATAAACAGTCTAACAGACAAGAATCAAAGAAATCCACCGAGGTCAAAACTCAGGTTAGAAAATAATGATTATTTTTCTCTTTTGTGGTACAGATTGTTGCCAGTGGGCAGAGCCAATAAGCCTGTATGCTAGGGCAGCTTTTCAGGTTGCAAGATAAGAGAGCTCTCTCCCTACCCACCAGCGGGGAGAGTTTGTTGTAAGGAGAAAAGGAGTGGGAAGCAGAGACTGGGTGCTCTCTTGGCAGGCTTTGGGGAGCACAGAAGGCTTTTTCAAGCACAAGTTCAAGTTCATGTAGTCCTGTTCCCTCACGATGCTTGACAGTAGGAATTGCTTGTTTCTTTCTCTTGCTGTACAGTTGTGGAAATTTTCCTTCCTCTGCTCCTGTTATCAAATGACTACTTGCGTCTCCTCAGGTGTAAACACTCGGGTGATTAGAAGAGGCCTACCAGGACAACTTTGGATAATTTTCCCTTTCAAAGTTGGGCATTTTCACCACATCCGCAAAGTCCCTGTGCAGGTAAAGGACATAGTCCCAGGTTCTAGGGACTGCAGCAGGATGTCTTCGGGTGGGGGAAGGTTTTTCCTGTACCAAACCATTTGTTGACTGTTACTTGTCTTAATCAGGACAAATACATATTCCTCAGAATCCATACCAGTTTTCACAAAGTCCTCGAATATTCTTGGTAATCCCAGATTGCTTCTTCTTTGGATTTTCAATAGCATTTTTTGGTTCCAATGCACTTTGTTACATGGCCCATCTGTACCTTTGGTGTTTTTTGTCAACAGGTTTATGCGTTTTGTATTTCTGTTGTTTTCTCAGTGAGACGATGACTTCATGAGGAGATTCGTGCGTCTTTTGTGTGCTCACAGTGTTCGCCACCTACAGGGTGCATGCAGGCTGCGTGAGAAGTGTGTAGAACATTAACTGAGCAGCTGGCTTTGGAGGCAGGAAGCTCCGTGGAGCTTCTGTCTAGGGATTAATGGACCCGTCTCCCCAACAGGACTGAAAAGGATTCTTCTAGCACACTTCCCAGTTTTCCTTCCTTACTGTGGCAGTCGACCTTGATTAGGATCTAAATCACTCCAGTGAGCTCTTGCAGGGGTAGTAAAATGCTGGCCCATGAGTTGTGTCGTTCTGGTCATGCGAGGTTGCCCACCGACAGCTCTGGCATGGGCAGCGTTCAGGACCTTTCCGGACACGGACAGCACAGGAAGTCAGAACTGTGCTAGGTGCAAGTCTGCCATGCAGAGAACACAACTGCCAGAAGCTGGACGTTCAGCTTGAAGCCTCGAGGCAGTCAGATCTAGCGAGTAGGGCGGAGGAGCGCACACTGTCAAGCTTTTCTTTGCCAGAATTGCAGTACACATTCTGAATCCATCTGGAACATCGAGGCAGACATGGAATAACACGCAGGAAAGGAGACCCCAGAACTGCTTTCGACGGTGGCAAGAATGATGGGATAAGGGTATGTGAAGTGAGGGGGAAGTGTTTTGGGGGGCATTTTTGGCATTATATCTTTTGCTGCCATGCTTTTAAAAATTTAAACATTTACTGGACATTTTGCTCATACTGCATAGGGTGTTAAGGGGCCGGACAACTGCTCATAAATCTGTTTCAAAAATCAGTGCTGTTTTGGGAAGGATAAAACAAGCTGCCCACTGAGAAACAACCTCATCACTCCCTGGTAGAGGGGAGCTGTGGGTCCAGGCAGGGGTGTCCTTCATCCTCCCTGAAGGGGAAGCCATTTGCCTTCTAGACACCTGGAGCAGGCAGCCTCTTGTGGACTGGGTAGAGCTCACTGATTAGTGCAAATATTGCACTCATTGAGTCAAAGGAGCCCACGTTCAAAATTTTTCCCAAAGTGAGGTAATAAAATGAGAATGTTATTTAAAACTTCTCTATGGAGGCTGATACCTGCTGTCTTTTCATCCTCCCACTAAGGAAGATGTTCATGAAAAGAACTTAAAGAAATCTCCTACTCACAGGTGCTGGGTTTAGCTATTTAACATGTCTGTCTAATTGCCACTTCACTTTTTCAAATGATAAATTTTCTATTTCGTGCACTTGAACGTTATGAACTATCTAACAAGCTTTTTGAAAAAAAAAACAAAAGAGTTATAAATAATAAATATGCATAACAACCTAAAATACTGAGCAGGCTGTGGCCAGCCATTTATGATTCTTCCCGGAAGAAGAACTTGAGACTGTCACCATCACAGGCTGGGTCCTCCCCACATCGCCAAGTTCCACGTCCTTGTGTAACCCGCACTGTGGAGAGGCGTGGTGATCGCTCTGGTGTGTAACGCTATCTGCTTGTCCACTGAGAAATGACCTTGAGATGACCTAGTCTGCTAACTGTGGAGCTCCCTGACTCGGCCTTGAATGCCCAACTGCCTACTCGGTGTTGTCACTTGTGTTTCTACGTGGTACCTGAGGGTTAGGCGACCCCGGGTGAATCCTGATCTTCCCTGACGTGCCGAGCCTTCTCACCGCCTCCCCTCAGTGAACAGCCAGTCAGATTCCTCTTGCTTTCTCTCTCTCATCACGTCCCTTATCTGGCCCGCAGTCCCCTCGCTGTGTCTACGTCAGCTGCCCTGAACTCTAACCTATGCTTCCATCCTCACTACCACCATGTTATTCCAAGTGGCCCCTTTCCCACCCCGATTACTTCAGCAGTGCCCTACCTGGTCCACCTGGTCCTGTCCCACTCCTTTGGGGACGTGTTCAGCCACTCAGAGATTCCATTCTTTTTTCAATAAAAGGCTTTTATGGCATCATTACAATACCACAGCCCGGCCCTACAGTCCGGAAGTTCGTCTCCCTGGCTGGATAGCTCCGGATCTCACTCATCAGCTTGCTGAATCGTTTCCTTTCCAGAAACATCGATACTCTCCAAAATCTTCCCGTGTCCTTGTTTGGACTGCCGTGACTTGCTGAATCAAAGCAGCTGAATTTAAAACAAGCTCAGTGTCATTTCCTTCAAGGATTAGTTCATCTCTCCAGGCTTGAGATACTGAGCAAGCAGCACCTGCCCGTGTACGCACCCGGCAATGTGTTTTTCAGCCAAGAAATTCCGGATATTGACAAGAGACTCATTCCCTTGTATGGTGCTGGGGACGTGGGCACACACAGGCTTCCTCTTGTAGTGGCAGCCCAGCGTGACGCCCTCGATCATGCTCCGCACATGACTACAGATCGTGAACAGCAGCCAGCTCCTTTCTGTCTCCCCATTTGTCAGCCCAGAACCGTGTGGTTGAAACTCCTCCTCAGCGTCCCTCTGGGGCCTGTTCTAGTAACCGTGCATCCCTTCAAAGCGATGTCCACATTCTCTGGAAGGCCCACATTCTGATTGCCAAGAACGGCCTTCATCCCCACAGGACATGTAGCAGAGAGACAGAGCGTCCAGAGAGCCTACTAGAATATAGCTCGCATCTTCCTCTCTGTTTCCCACCCTCCACAGACTTCCTCTCCGTCTGACTGAGAGTACCAGCTAGACTTTCAGCAGCCTGTAGCGGGCTCTCTGAGCTCACCCCCTCCTTCTGCTCTGCCTGTCTGTCCATCTCTCTGCGCCAACCACACTGGCCACTCTCTGAACCTCAGGGCCCTTGCGTGCGCTTTCCTGTCTGCCCGGAACACGTTCTCCGTGCTCCGCTCGCATCCCTCCCCCAGTCCTGTATCCCTGCATTACCTTCTCATGCAGGGTGTTTCTAGCCTTCTCATGGTGGGTGTTTCTAGCCGGCCCAACACCACAGCCTTCCCGGGACTCTGTCTCTCTTGTTGCTTTAGTTTATCCCTGTAGCACTTATCATTGCTCATATATGACCTCATTTTATTTCCTCAGGCTCCTGTAAAACACCACGCACAGTGTGGCTCAAAACAACAGAAAGCCGTTCTTTCGTGTTCGGGAGACCAGAAGTTCCAAGTCAGTAGCGTGGCTTCTCTTAGAGGCGCCCAGGCAGCGTGCCCTCGGGATCCTCTCCTGGCATCTGGGGCTGCAGGCCTCCCCACGTTCTTACACTTACAGGAACATTTCTGTCCCCATCACCCCAAGGAGTTCTTATTTTTCTGCGTCTCTGTGTCCAAATTCCATTCCTCGTGTAAGGACACTAGTCCTTACGGCGACTGAAGTCTTGCCCTCATGCAGGGTCTGTGTTTACCTTGGCGGCACCTTGCAGGACTCCTCCCAATCATGTCACAGTCACAGGCCCTGAGTGAAATTTTGGAGGCCAGTATTCAATCCAGCACCCTCATGTGCTCATCTAGTTTATTGTTTCTCCCTCTCCAAAGTGGATCTTCACTTGCTAGTGCATGGCCTGTGTGCAGGGTAGTCTGAGAAACAGTGAAACGGAATGTTTGTTAGATAACTGATCCTCTGGGCTGCTCAGGCCACGTTTCTGTTAGTAGATGCTTGGGTAATATGGCCACAAGCAATCACCATGTGGTCAAGAAGGTCAAGTCCTATCATCTATCTATCTATCTATCTATCTATCTATCTATCTATCTATCTATCTATGTTTTTGTGGGTGGCCCAGCTCACCCTGGGACAGGGCTGGTGTGGTATGTGGTTGGTGTTGGGATTGAACCTCGGGCCCTAGGCTTGCCTAAACTTGTCTAAGCAGGTGCTTTAGATCACTGAGTTATCTTGCTGGCTCTAAGAGCCAAGCTTTAATGAAGTGTAGCTTACAGAGGCTGGCCAGATAGCTTGGCAGTCTAAGTGCCTGCCTAGCAAACTCAAGGACCTGGGTTTAATTCCCAGCACCTCGTGCCCTGCTCTAGGTGCACCAAGTAGGCCACAGAAATCGGGCCTTGTGGCACATGCCTGTAATCCCAGTGCTGGAGAGAGTGAGAAAGAAGGATCACTATGGGTCTGACCTGCATAGTGAGACTCTGTACCAAATACATAAAATTAAAAAAAAAAAATTAAAAAAGAAGTATAGCTTATGGGCTAGGAATCCAGCCATAAGATTTTATTCTTTAATCCCTCTTCCTTGTGTCTCCTCACAGGCTTTGGACTGGCCCTTAGGTGCCTGGAAAAGTCTGTAAAATGGAAAACCAAATCTCTCATAAAAGACCCCAGTGAAAAGCAGCTCGTCCATGCAGGAGCATCCTTCCAACCCTTGCTTTTTTTCCCCCATAATTTTATTGATAAACAAATAGCAATGAGACAGTTTCAAATCAAATTGGTAGGACAGTTTCAATAATTAACACATTTCATACATTCCTCTCAGTGGTTAATTGCTGTACAAGATGCGGACATGATATCCTATCTACAAATACCATTAGCACAAATCACACTATTCTTTAAGAGAATGTAGCTATATATCTATCCTAACCACTTTGAATACACAGATACAAAATGGACACTCATCTGTATCCCCTTTTTGTTAAGTTCTGTTATTTGAATATTATAGGTGTGTAAACTCAGCAAAATAATCTAAAAGAGTTCAGTAGTCCATAATAGTATTGGGTCTTCCGCTTCACTCTTCCAACCTTTTCTAAGGTCCCTTAATGAGAGAGGACATTGAAGAAATTGATGTGTTTCTGTCTTTTCTAAATTGCTTACACACTAAAGAATCAAAGAAGACAGTCCAAGAAAAATATTTCCTAACGAAGCAAATAAGAGCCCTCGGCACACTCTTGACGTCACCGCAGAACTCTGCTCCCATTTGCTGGGAGGGAACCTGTGTGAACTCGGCTGCAGAGTCGACGGACGAGCATGCAGCCGGGCCTGGCAGCAAGCCCCCTACCCTGTTCAGCATACGCAGTTCCAGCGCATATACCTTGTCTGCCACGAAGGAAGCTTGTGCTTTGCTTAGCAAAGGGCAGTGCTGTAGATGTTTTACAAAATTATTTCTTTACATAGTTTTATTTTAAAAGTTTGGGTGGTGGCGACTGAACCGAAGACCTCATGTATGCTAAGCGCATGCTCCACCATTGAGTTTGACTCCCTACCAATTTTGTTTTTAAAAATCTATTGATATATTTTGGGGTAAATAACGTTGCTTATGATGGCCTCAAACTCCTGGGCTCAAGGGATCCTCCTGCCTCAGCCACCCCAAGGACTGGGCTTGACTAAACGAGTCTGTCATTGTCCTGACTGCTCGCCAGCAGAGCCAGCACAACTGTGCCCACCTGTGGACCTTGTGTCCTCACCTGGCCTTTCCCCAGGGACACAGTAGGGAGCTGACTCTTGTGTCTCTGTCAGGCAGGAAGAAGCCAGCCTTGTGGGATCACCGTGTTCACAGTCACCATGGGGAGCATGCTGCCTGCCTTTCCACAGGACTGTGACAGCCCTGACCCCTGCCAGAAGGGCTGGTCGTCTCTCAAGGTATGTTCCTTCCCTGGCAGCTTTCTTTTGACCTGGGACCAAAAGCTTCTGCTTCTGTTCCTGCGTTGTCTCTGGTGTGAACTTGTGGACCAGCTTAGGGCCCGAGTGGCTGGTGTCGCCCAACCAGAATGGGCTTGGGAAGGTGCTTTCAGCAGCGCAGAGATGACAGCTCTCCCTCCGCACTGCAGCAGGTAGGCTCTCTGACAAAGTTAATGAGGTCGCTTTGGGGCTGGAAGTCATGTCCAGTGCCAGAACTCTCAGGCTTTTGTGCAAATAGCGCTTCCCTTCTTTAGCTTCTGGCTTCTCCATGACCCCTCACTGGGTCTCATCTAAGGAGCCCGTCACCTCACAACAGTGCCAAGCTGCAGACTGTCCCTTCCTCCAGCACATGACCCTTGGGCACAAGCAGGATCTCATTTGTAACACGGAGGCTCCCAAGAGAATGGCAGCGTGGCTATGACCTAGTCATCGAGGGCTGATGGGAGTCATCTTTTCACAGTGCACAGTTTGGGGTGGGCCTGTGCCTTAGTCACTTTTATCTCATTGCTGAGACAAAATACCCTTCGCCCAAATTAGAGGAGGACAGGTTTCATTCTGTAATCGGCTGGCTCCAAGGCAGTTGGCATGGTAGAAGGGCAGCCATTGAAGGCAGCGGAAGATGGCAAAAGCAGCAAGAGCAAAGGGGGAAGATGCTGTAAGATTCATGATAGATCTCTGAGGATGGAGTTTAGGGAAACCCAAGAAGAGAATGCTCCTCTGGTATCAAGTTGTCAGGACAGAACAATCCTATTTGTTTTCCCAGAACTGTCTTGAGAGACCAGAGGAGGAAGTCTCATGTACCTTAAAGTTTTAGGATAACTGCAATATGTGGCTGATCAGGATCTGGTGATATAGAGGGCCTCTTGTACATTGCGCCTTGTCAATGACTGGTGCCTTCCAAGCTTCTCAAGAAATGTGCTGTGCATGCTCAGTTCGGGGCTGAGACAGACAAGACTTCTGAGACCCCTGTGGCCAACTTTATCCAGCTGTGCTCTCATTCTTCTCAGGCTCCCCTTGATCTGCAACACCTGGAGCCTAGATGTGGGGTGGACGGGAGATGACCAACTGTAAGTACATAGCAGGTTGAATCATTGAGGTACAGTATGCCCAGAGCAGGCGAGCCCAGGGGAAGAAGCGCGGGGCAGAGGGGAGCTTCCCTTTAACAGAAAATGAATATGTCTGTCTTATTCAGATGCTGCTCAAGGGAACAGAAATAAAAATGCAACTAGAAAGTCTCAAGGAGTTGTTTGCTCCGGTCCAGGGACATTGTTATTGGTTCAGGCCATCAGGAAAGGCTGCTTTAAATTTAAGTTTGTAAGCAAGTCATGAGAACGATACGTTGTGCTCACCAAAATGGCAAACCAATTCCTCTTCACGTATTATCTCTTTGTCGTTTATTTATTTATTTATTTTTTCTTTGTAGTTTAATTTCCTTAGCTTTGGAACCATTGCCATCAGATTCAGAGGAGTTTAAGAAATAATTGGAAAGGTCGGCTTCAGATGTCAATATTGCTAAAACTCAAAAGGGCCTTCCGTGCAAATATGCATCTGCAGATGAGACCTTGCTGAGACCTCTGCTTCCCTCACCCTCAAGTGCAGATGCTAGCATAGAAAAATGGACAAAAAAAAATAGAGCAGGCGGCCTCTGTGCTGAATATTTATGGTGGGCTCGCTCCTCCTCAAGGCACCATACGTGACGGTGCTCCCCAGCATACGGAGAGCGTCGGTTCTTTAAATTTCTTGATGCTCTATAGCAGGGATGAGACTGACAAACTGGGTCTTAAGAGGACGTTTGTGGCATTGCAAACCATCTCCTCAGAATCTGAGGATTTGGAGGATGTAGAATAAAAAGAAAGTAAGAATGAGGTCCGTAAGCTGCGAGCTGAGGTAAGGTAATCGTCACAATTGCTTTCTAAATTGATTGAAACAACGGAGGTCTCTACCTCTGTAGTCCCACCATATCGGTTCACAAAAATTCAGCCCCTACTGCCACCTTTTAACCTTTCTGCTCCTCCACATGAGGAGAAAGAGGAGTCCCCATAAAAGTTCATAGAAGTGTGGTATCTCAGGCTCTTCTGCAAGGGAGACAACAGGGAGACCCTGAGGCTTACTCTGCCCCTGTGGGTGTTTTTCCTGTGGTGGTTCAACAACACCCACCAAACGCTCAGTTTTCCCAGGGGTATGTGCAATGGGAACCCCAACCTCTGGCATTCAAGATTATTAAAGATTTAAAGCAGGCTCTTATGGCCAATGGTATACAATCAACCTATGTGATTGGATTAATACAAGGATTAGCAAATGAACATAGATTAATTCCTCATGACTGGGAAGTTTTGTGCTGTGCAATTTTGGAGCCACACCAATATTTGCAGTTTAGAACTTGGTGGAAAGATGAGGCAGATATTCAACAGGGGACAAAATCCCCCAGTTCATGTTTCATTAGATAAACTCACCGGGTCAGGGCCTGGCTTGGTATCCAAGCCCTACTGCAATATGATGAGGTGGCTATTGTGCAAACTCGCATTTGTAGCTCGAGGGCGTGGGAAAGGGTGGCAAGGCCAGGGGATGCTCAGACATCGCTTGCTGAAGTTCTCCAGTCTAATAAGGAGCCATGTGTAGATTTTGTCTCCTGATTAAGGGAGGCTACACACAAACAATAAGAGCACCAGATCTAAGGGATTTATTGTTACTAATTGTCTTTTGAGATGGTGAATACTGAATGTCAAAGGCTCTGCGTCCCTTAAAGGCGCAGGGTGCATCACTGGAAGAATATATTAAGGCCTGCGCTGATATTGGCTCAGAGCCATGCAAAGCTGATTTACAGGCAGCTGCCTTACAGTCTTACTTTATTTTTTATTAATTTCAATGAGAAAGAAATAGCAATGAGACAGTTTCAAAACAGGTTAGTAGGACAGTTACAATAATTAATACATTCATTGCTTGTCAACTACAGTCTTCTTCTAAACAAAATCAAACCAAATACTTTAATTGTGGAAAAAATAGGTCATATGAGAAAAGATTGCAGAAAAGGACAAGATAAAAAGTAAAAAGGAGATAAGAATAGCAGGACTGCTCCTGGACTTTGTCTGAGATGTGGAAAATGTAGCCTAATGAATGCCCCTCCAAACTCGATGAGAATGGCCAGACCTCAGAACCTCAGGGAGACTGGACGAGGGGCCCAGTATCCAGGCCCAGAGACCTACAGTACAGGATCCCCACAGTTCCCATTGTCCAGCCTGAATTTCAGTGAAACGCAGGGTAGCCAGTCTTTACAATGCAACCCCTGGAAGTGGAAGCACAGCTTTAGACCGGATTGCTGTGGAAAATCAGCTTTTGCTCCAAGCTTGTGGAGTTTACAAAATTCATACTGGAGTTTTCAGCCCTATTTCAAAAGATACTTTAGGTCTGATTGCAGGAAGGGGTAGTATTATGAGCTAAGCTGTATTTGTACATTTGGTAACTATTATAGTGAGTATGAAGGTGAAATCTTATTTATGATATCTACTACTAAACTTTTTCAAATTAAAACTCAATAGCAAATTGTACAGCTATTAATCTTGCCATATATAAAGGGGAGGATTTTTCCTTTTGAAATTCACCTTATAATAGACTTCACTTGGCAGTATACACTATTAACTTTTTAAATTCTACAAAAGATGAAAATACAACAGAGAGATAATTCCATCATGTTGAAAAAAAGGCTAAGAAGGGTCCTTTAGAGAGATTTCCAAACTTGAAAATGGAAGGGGCCTAGTGCACTTCTAACCTGGGACAAAGGGTATGCTTGTGTTTTTCCAGAGAATATCAAATGACCTATTTGGGTACCAGAGTGTGCTGTCAAGCTGTACCACGAAGCCAGACCTGGAGGAGAAGTCAGCAGCAATGAGGCTGGAACCAGCCTGGGGCCTATTCAAGGAACCGACCAAATAGAAATCTAAAGTTTAAATGGGTGATATAATGTCAAAAAATTGAGCTAAATTTTACTAGCATTAATACAAAAATACAAAATATGTATATTAATTATAGATAAAATATTTTATCCCTTCCAAATTTTTCTAATAAGAGATCTCTGCTAATTGACAAATAAAAAATTCTGGCTCATCTACTTATAATTATAAATTTCTCAAAATGGTAATGAGTTACTATAATTTCATTTGACCAAAGATTTATTTGAGAACACTCTAGATTTTATAAGGATATTTGTTTGCGTGTTCTGTGTATATGTGTGCGTGTGTCTTTCACTGAACAGCTGTTCTTTTTTCTTTTTGATGGTTTGTTCTAAACATAATTTGAGATATAGACCTAAAAGCCTGCTTTTCCCCAAATTACCAGATAGTCAAAGTGATATCAAAGTTGGTTTATACAGTTCATCATAAGATTTAAGCTAATTAAACAAAAATTCCCTAGAGTAGGGAAAAATTATTAGAGCGGAGTTCAATTGATGAATAAGAGGTGTGGCCAACCTTTTTCTTCATTAATGAGCAGCTCCCAATAATCTCAATAGTCTCTTAGGAGACACTCTCAATAAATTGGTCATTGGTTAAAAGATAAGATTTTTCAAAAAAACTTACAGTAAGGTTTTTCTCTTTAGCGATGGTTTTGGTTTGAAACTAAGCCAGGAAACAAAGGTTTTATCTGTGTATGCAATTTATTATTGTTAATCTCATGGTGTATTAAGTTGTGTTCACGATTCCAAGTATACAGGTCTCCAAAAATGTAAAACAAAGATTGCTTATTGTGATGAGACTTTCAGATTCAAACCTCTGCCTTTAACAACAACAACAACAGCAACAAAACTTGTGATGTATTTCCCATTAAAGGGCGACTAATTAGTTGAAAATTTCTTATGTGTTCGATAGACATAATTGGTTAAAAGTGTTATGTCAAGAGAAAAATTTAAGTATGTCACAAAATGTCATCAGGGTTGTCTTGCTACAATGCTGTATATGATTTTGACTTCTAAGTTTCTGTGTAAAAAGATATAACTTTTGTCTGTTAACACTGTATAGGGATTTAAATATTAGCATATCCATGGGCAATGATAGGATGAGCTCATAGAAGCTGAAAAGAAACGCTCATAAAACAAAAAGGGGAATATGACATGGGGATACACATAAATACATCTAGATCGATTATACAAAAAGCTCTATTTGCATTAAAAATTTTAAATTGACTGTCAGACAAATCTTCTGCTACAGATTGTCATTGGACAAAAAAATTACCAAAGAAGTGATTTGGGTCCTGGTTGAATGAATAAAATCTAGAAGTTGAGCAAACGCAGATATTTTGATAGAAAAATAGTGCTAACTTGTTTCTTGTAATGGTTGCTCTGCTTTCATTTCCCACAAGTACTCATGTTAATTATAGTCATGGGGCTTAGGTGCCTAATCCTCCATTGAATTGGGGTCCCCTGGTGGGATTCTGCAGTTCCTATATATGTGAGTGAGAGTTCACAGTTACCTGGACAACATGCTGTGAGAGGATCCTTGGTCCCACCAGAAGAAGGCACGCTTCTAAATTTTTATGTGGTAGAAGTGGAAGAGTGGTCTGTTTGCCTGGGTCAGGGGTCTCATTGTTTATAACCCCATCCTCAGGCTTGGTTATCAGTGGTAAAAAACATAACCGGGGAGGAAGTTCATAAAAAGGGAATGTTCATATTGTTAGGGCAAAGCTTGAGGGAAGGATTGGCGAGGGAAAGTTTGCACCACCTGACATAGCCCCCTCCCAGAGTACTGATGTTGCTTTTATAAGTGATTGGGTACTTTGGGAAACCTGTAGAGGGGAGGTCGCCCAAGTTTTAGTTAATCCTTCCATAGGAAGTGTCATAGATTGGGGCCCTTATGGCTCCACTCAGTTGGAGGGGCAAAGAAAGGACTTAAGATGGTGACGTAATGGGACTGATGAAGTATATACAAGTAATCAAGATAGTAACCAGTCTACAGTGTGGCACAGCAGGGGAATGTCTCCTGTGCACCTCATTTACCTCGAGAACCTATACAATATCATTTATGGAAATTGGTAACTTCTTTATGACCAATATCTACTTGGAAGGGTCGTGTTTGGAAAAATATAGCAACTAATGCAACACAGCTGTTGTTTAAAATACAACTAATTATGTGCAGGCTCGTGTTCCCCTCCCATGTCTTATGCTGGTGGGACCAGCCCAGTGGAACTTGAATTATTCCATCACTTGTACTAGCTGTTCTCTTTGTACTTGCCATAACTCTTCGATTAGTCTTAACTTCTCCAGAAACAGTATATATATTCTTAAAGCAAGAGCTGGACTGCGGCTACCTCTGCAGCTTTCATGACCTTGGCAAGACTCCCCATCTATGATGCTGCTTCAGCATTTGAAGAAAAGCACCAAAAGTCCTGGTGGAGAGGATGAGATCGGCAACAGTCACTGAAACAACAGTCTGCTGTATTTTCACTAATGCTTCATAAAATGTAGCAAGAAAAAAAGGGAGAAATTCTGTGTGATTCATGATAGATCTCTGAGGATGAAGTTCAGGGAAAACAAAGAAGAAGATGCTGCCTGGTGGCAAGCTGTCAGGACAGAACAATCCCATTTGTTTTCTCAGAACTATCTTAAGAGACCTGAGGAGGAAATCTTGGTACCTTAAAGCTTTAGGATAACTGTAATGTGTGACTGACCAAGATCTCATGATAGAGGGTTTCTTGAACATCGCCCTTTGTCACTGACTGTAAGCTTCTCAATAAATACGCTGTGCATGCTCAGTTTGGGGCTCAGACAGGCAAGATTCTGAGACCCCTGTGGCTGATTTCATCCAGCCTTGCTGTCGTTCTTCTCGTGGCTCCAATTGGTCTGCAACAGGAAGGACAAGTCTCTTTTCCTCCCTCATCATGTGTGCAGGCTGTCTCACCCTAGGATGGGTCCTTTACATGCACACCATCTCAGTGCCTTCCTCTCACATGGGCTGAGGGTGCTTGCAAAGTGAGGGCCCTGGCCACCTGCTGAGTCACTTAGTTGAACTTCTAAACTTCTCAAGTTGACATAGTAGTCATTACAGCCCATAAATAATTGCAACGATTTTGGGTGCTCCTGTAAGGAGCATGGGCAGCACTGAGTTATTCTGAGTGCAGGAGGGATGCTATAAGATGAATTTGGCAAGAGTCACTCTAGTGACAAGCAAGGAGGGAAGTCAGGGTGGCAGCAAGGAGCCTGGGAGCGGCCGACTGCCCACTCTTCTCTTTCTCACTTAGATTCAGGGAATCTCATCAAGGTGATGAGGGATGCAGATGAAAGTCACCTACGTCTCCCAGGCGTGCTGCAAGCGCTGGGGCCCAGTGACTGGTTCTCATCAGGGACAAACAACCAATCACAAGTGGCTCTGTGGGGTCTTCAGAGATGCAGCTGAAGTCAGTGCCACCCCTGCCAGTGTGCACCAGCTGCCTGCCCATGCATGTGATGCCCAGAGAAGAGGTCTGCCCATTTGGGAAAAATACTACTTAAAAGCACAATCATATGCATCTTCATATGTGAAAGGATGGCTTGAATTTAAGAAAAAATACTGATTGCTGATTAGGATGCAGAGCAATTGGAAGGCTCACGCCTCAGAGCAGAATGCCGAATGCTGCAATTCTACCAGAAGCTTCACAACTCTCCTTGCCAGTTTCAACCTGCCTTGAGTGTATGTTCTAGTGAAAGAGGAATGAAATGTATGTTCATGTAAAAATCTGTGTACAAGTGATTACAGAAGTTTCATATGTAGATCCTCAACACTGGTAAGCACAGATGGCCTGCCCTGAGTTAGCTGGGTCCTCCAAGGCAGTGTGGTGCTATTAGGCAACAACAGAAAGAAGCAAACCACGGAAAAATTCATATGGAAGCACAATGAGGCCCAGAATAGCCAAAGCAGCCCCGAGAGTCAAAACACTGGGGGAAGCATTGGAACACCCAAGTGCAAGATACACTACTGAGCCGTAGTTCAAAGACCTACACTGGAGAACAGACAGCTTCTTTAATCAGTGGAGTTGAGAAAACTGGGTATGCACTTGGAAAGGATGCACAAGTGCATCCTGTCTCTGGCCCTGTATAAAAAACAATTCAAAGTGGGTCAGAGACAAGATATAAGACCTACAACTTTGAAACTGTGAGAACAGAACACAGGAGAAGTACTTGAAGCCATGGGCAAAGGTGAAGACTTCCTCAGCAGGACTCCCACAGCACAGGTAATAAGAATAAGAATTGACAAACAAGAATACATTGAATTGAGTAGTTTCTTCACAGCAACAGAAGTAACTAATAGAGTAAGAAGTCAGCTTTCAGAATGGGAGAAAAATCTTTGCTGATTACTCTTCAGAATGTATAGCAAACTCAAAAATCTTAGCATTAAAGAAACAAAAGGCCATGGAGTATACAAAGAAATGGTCAATATCTTTAGCCATCAGGAAACCATGCAGACATGAAATTCCGAAACTGCTACACAAAGTGGCAAGAATGATGACCTTAGTGTACTTGAAGTGATGGAGAGTATTTAGGCGGCACATTATCAGCAATATGTTCTCATTATAATTGAAAATTTTTAATTGAAACACCATTGAATGTTTTCATCACACCTCATGTGTATGTATGTGTCTATATATATTCACACACACATCCCCCACATACACACACACACACACACACACACACACACACACACACACACGAGAATTCTTCATGCTTAATTTGCTAACTTTCTTTTCTTTTTTAAAAAAAATGTATTTGATTGTTACAGGGTCTCACTATGCAGCTCAGACTCATAGTGATCCTCCTGCTTTCAGCCTCTCCAGTGCTGGGATTACAGGTGAGCGACACCATGCCTGGTCTTGGTGGCTGGCTCAATAAGCCTGGAGGTGGGGCTGGTGCGGCATTAGTTTGCTAACTTTCAACTGCCCATGGTGTCAGTTTACAAGGATGAGCTAGTCACTGAGGAGACAGTGACTGTCGATCCCTTTTTCCAGGGGAACTTGGGAGGTGCTGATCCTGAGACAAGGATGGAAGTGGTGACCCAGGGGCACATCGAGGGTGGCGCGTAGCTCACCCTCTACCTCCTCACTCTGCAGTGAAGTTCCACTGTGGAGCTGGATGGGCCCTGCTGTGGGAGGACAGAATGTGTAGGGATGCACAGTGCTTCAGACATCTCCTTCCAGTCCTGTTGCTAAAGAAGGAGGCCCGGACTTCATCCTTAGTTCTCTCTGTCTTTCTGGGTACCCAGCCATGGCAGGGTGGGGAGCCTCTTCTCTCGGTGGTTCTGGTCTGCATCCCTCTGGACCTCCCCGTCACTTCTGTAAGTCATGCAACAACTTTACTTCCTTGAACCTCAGCGGCGTCCTCTAGTTGTGAGGCTATAACTTTCCTCCAGTACATCCTCCACACCAAGGCTCAAAGACATGAACCAGACCTGGTGTTCCCCTCTGCTTGCCTGCCTCCACAACACCTCTTGGGTCTTAGGCTGAGTCTTAACCTGACTTACAAAATCTCGTGGGAAAATAACCTTCTCCCTGCTTTAAAAAATGCACCTTTCTTTTTCTTAATATGTATTCACATATTAATTCTAAGTCTGGCAGCTTTTTCTAGTTCATTACACACCACAGACCCTCTTTCCTTTAAGACTTTTCACTATGGTTCTTTCTCCCATCTTTCTCCACCTGGGGGGCTCCTTTTCATCTGTTAGCCTGGCAGAGGTGACATTGCTTCTGGGAGTTATCCTTGGTCATCCATCTGGACCAGTTGTTCTTTCTGGCTTCTCCTGTGACGCAGGTGTGTTATCAGAACTCTCATCCCTATGAATACAAGCTTGCTTCACCACTCTTAACACCTGGCTCAATGCTTGGAACATAACTGGTGCTTTTAAAAAGGATAAATGACTATTCCTGAGTTCGCCTCCAGTATAATCAGTGATGGTGTTGGGAGACTCCCTCCTTCTGTTCTGCTCCATTCTCATGCTGGACCATGGCTTTTTCCTGTTTGAGTGTAGCTTGCCTGTGACTGGCACCTGAGCATCCCATTGCCCAACTTGGGCTCCTCTGATCCACATCAACAACCAAGCTTGTCTTAGACCAGTCTGCCCCATTCCCGTCTCCTTTCCAGCCACCCAAAAGGATATGACAATAATCACAGTGAAAAGAGGTGTTTTTGATATGCCTTGCCAACCACAAGCAAACTGAGCCTGCAGGTAAGGGCTGCCTCTGGCAGCATTTCTTATGGAAAATGCCTTGGGCTATGGCTGGCCCTTGTGCCCAGAACTTTTCCAAATTCATAATTTCTGGGTACTATAACTTTGTAGCACACCAAGTCGAGGATAATTAAAATATCTGGGGTAGTGTCTGATACTCAGAGATGTGGCAGATTGCCTCTGTGTCTTGCCCACGCTTGAAAAATGTGTCTCCAAAGATAATCTAAGTGTTCCGCCATCCCCTCCCACTCCTTTGCTTCTCCAGAGCCTTTCTTCTAACTGCAAGGTTTGCCTCCTCCTGAGGGTGTCTGTGGCACCCTTCACGTTTGTCTATTAGCTTGGCTCCCGGCAGCTGGAGTCTGTCGGGAGGACGCTGCTTCTCCTCTTGCTCTCTGTCATTCTCTCCCATAACTTGCACTTAGACAATTACTTGCGGACAGCAAGAAAAGTCACTAAAATTATTCAGTTTCCCAGTCCAGTTGTTGAAGATAAGATCGGGGGAGGAAGAAGCATCCTAGTCCTAATCTTGACCCTTCGCTTGCCTCCTGTGACCTGTCTCTGGCATTGCTTTTGTAACATTGCCATGGAAACCACTGACTCTCTCTTGTCAGGGTGATTATACCTTTTCGGATTTTGACAGCTAGAGGGTACAAGTGGAAAACATGTTTAATTCCAACTCCCCCTTCCACGCTGGTGCTGCTTATGCAAATTGGAAAAACTGGTTTTCACCAGGTTTTAATTTGTATTCTGCTAGCAAATATAGTACATCTATTTTATGTGTGAGAGAAAGAGGACGGGTGACCCAGACATACAGAAGACATCAGGTTTTTTAGGTTATATTATATAACTATGTGCTTGACATATATAGTAATCATCACAGATTGGAAACGCCTTTGTCAAACAGCCATTTCCTGGGATGGGGAGACGAAGGGTCCTTCCGGATCTGTTGGGTTGACAGTTTGCAGGGAGATCCAGAAAAATAAATTGTGAAAGGGAAAAGCTTGTTTTAGCCAACAGACTTGGAAACTTCACAAATGATATGGGATTCTTTTAGAGCTACGCATAATTTCTCCTCATCAGCAGCTAATTAATGATATTAATTTATCTATTTGTTTGATACTGGAAACATAAGGCTTAGTTCAGCATGGGTGACCATTTATCATGGTTTTAGTATCTTTTGAGTAATTCAAAATTATGCTTTGGAATAAATGATTTATGAGGAGTTTATAAGTACTCTTATTAAAGCAGCATTTTTCATGTATTATTCTTTGACATTACGTACCCCTGGAGACTATTAAAATTTATTACTCAGTGTTCATTTTAATAAGAACCTTCTGACATTCCTAAAGGCCTGAGAAAAACTCTCCAGGAGTTCCTGCCTGCTAGTGAATGTGTTTCTGGTTGTAAGAGAACCTTCTTCATCAATTTCATCGATACATTTCCCCCCTGAAATGCTAGGGCTCAAACCCAGGGCTTTGCACACGCTAGCAAGGGCTCTACCACTGAGCTACCCCGAGCCCTCATCAATGCTTTCCAAGGAGAAATCAATGGATGGTCCAGTTTTCTACTTTTATGTAACGACTCGTGCTGGCAGGTCGACATTTTTATTTTATGACTCACTTGTAAACTTCCAAATCTGCAGCCACAGCAGCAGCGGCAGAGGCAGCAAAACTGGCACACAACAAATGGGGCACATCTGGAAAGCAGCGTCCCAGAAAGGCTCACCCTCGATATCAAGTCTCCCCTGCACCTGGAGCTGGCTGGGTCTTGATGCCTTACTCTTCAGGGAGGAGGAGCACGATGATGTGCGGGAGGATATTCCGATGTTGGGTCTGCGCTGTGCTGAGTGTATTTCAATGAAGACTTGCCTGAGCCTTAGAGAAAAAGCCAAACTGACTTTCCAGGCAGGCAGGCAGACAGACAGACAGGCAGGCAGGCTCACCCCTTCCAAGGTGCCCCTTCCCTCTCACAACACATGAGGCCATTTCATGCACAGGTTGTGATACTGAAGACTCCATTCCTTAATTTTTAAATTTCAACTGGGCAGTAGATGGTGAGTAGACTGTGGCTTTCAGTTGTAAAGGAAGAGAAAAAGAGTGATTGGGAATAAGCTGTTGGGGATGGTCTAAAAAGACAAGGTATTATTAGTGGTTTTAGTTTGCATTTGGCTTTTCTGGAAAAAGACATCTCCTGTGTATATAGTACAGTATGTAAGCTGTTTTTTTCCTTTGTTGGTACCAGGAATCAAACTCAGGACTGTGTGCTTGCCAGGCAAGTACTTATTCCACTGAGCTATCTCCCTGGCCCAGGTGTAAGCTATTTTTCAACGTCTTTATGTTTGCTTTTACTGTGTTTTTGTGGGAATTTACTATGGATGAAAACCAATGACTGTCTCCTTATCCCATTAACCCACCGTAATCCAGCAAAGGGTTCTGTTAGATTTGGAACATGCCATTCTCCCCTACCATGTTAAGGTGGTCATTTACTTTTATATGTTAAAATGCACGCATGAATGCTGACAACTTATAAAAATATGAGAATTCATTTTTGACAGGTTGTTTATTACGAATTCTAGACAGTTACACATTTTTAGTGCTTATACTTTCGTGTAGATAGGAGAGTTCTTCCCAGGGAGACAACCTCTTTAAAACTTGAAAGTCGGCCTGTCAAGTAACTCAGAAGATTAAAGCACCTACAAGCAGGTTCAGGGGCCGGGGGTTTGAGTGAGACCCTGAACACCCTGTAGACCCTTCCCGAAAACACACATACAGCAGTCCTAGCCCAGGTCCGGTGAGTGTGCGGAGAGCTTCCTGCTACCCTGCGCCAGCGGGACCAGTCCCAGCCCAGGTGCAGCGTGGGCCGGACCCTCTCCCAGCCCCTCGGGCTGCCCCCCACCACTCTGCAGTGCCTCCCCCACCCCGCCCACAGAGTAGGATTTTCTGCCGAGTTCCGGGAGCCCCCAGACCCAGTCCTAGCCCAGGTCTGGTGAGTGTGCGGAGAGCTTCCTGCTACCC
>NW_004524593.1:16524068-16525097 GCF_000260255.1 Octodon degus
CTTGTACAGCAATTAACCACTAAGAAGAATATATGCAGTGTATTATTTGTTGAAACTGTACTTCCGATTAGATTTAAAATTGTCTCATTGCTATCTGTTTATCAATAAAACTTTGAAAAAAAAGAAAGAAAACACACACACACACACACACACACACACACACAGACATGAAAAGCTTGAAAGACAGAAGACATGAACTCCCTTGGTATTGCTAAAGTTATTTTAATGAGTCTATTACAAATCTTTGGTTTGATGACTTTGAGAGCCTGAGGAGTTTACAGATACAAGGAGGGAAAGGCAAGTACTAGAAACAGATGAGTATAGTTGGTTGGTCTTATGGAGCTAAATTCTACAAAATAAATTGAAATTAAATTGTTACTAGTTTTCTTTAGACAATGCAGTGCTGTGGATCCCTTGGATTTCAGAGGACTGGGATCTGAGGATCAATTTGACATTGACATGGTATACTTGGAGGAACCATAAGACTTTGAGAATTAAAACCACACTACTTACGGCTTCTGCTGGACTTTTCCAAATAGAGCCGGGCTCAAGCTGGTGGCACAGCTGGACCCAAGTTTGAAGTGAGGGCAAATCTTGATTACCAAACATAGACACTCTGGATGTCATCATCCACACCTGCAAAATGGGGACTTTATGATTCTCAAAATGTTAGGGTAAGTCTTTCGCAGAATAACATTTGTGAAGTGCCCCGTTCAGGGCTTACCACAGGACAGACACAGAGGGCTGGGATGAGGGCAATTGACTGTCGTTGGGTTGCAGAAGCCTGGCTGTGGTAGGCTGGAGAATGACCCGAAAGATATCCACATCCTAATCTCTGGCACTGGTCATGGACTATATTATGTGGAAAGAAAGACTTTGCAGTTTGATATGATTAAGATTTTTGGGGTCAGTACTTAGCCAAATCCCCAGGCCCCCCACTTCCCCCGACCTTTTGTTTTTTTCTAATATGAGATAAGTTCTTGAAATGCCCTCACCTTCTCAGACCAAAAAGCTACAACTCTTGTTGCA
>NW_004524593.1:16525647-16535674 GCF_000260255.1 Octodon degus
GCTGGAACTTTCAATCTTCCTACTTTAGCCTCTAGAGGGTTGGCATTATAAGTGTGCATCATTGTGCCCAGTTTAAATTCAGAATGTTGTGGTGGGGTGATTACCTGGATTATCTGAATGAGCCCAATATAATCGTAAGTGTGTTTGTAAAAGGGACACAGGAAGAATTTTATTCAGAAAATTGTTGGTAGTCAAGGGCAGGGGGCCTTCAATTTCAAGTCAATCTGGACAGTTAGTGACTTAGTGAGACCCTGTCCCAAAATAAACAATTACTAGGGGGTGTGGGTGTAGCTCAGGGTTCAGTGTCTAGTGTCCCCACCCAAACTGAAACTGAAAAGAGAAGAAAACAGGGCAAGATGAAGCAAATAAATGGAAGGAAAACCTGAAGCTGCTTTACTGCAGGCTTTGAAGATGGAGAATCAGCCCTCCAGCTCATGGGGCCAGTCAGAAACCAGACTCTTCTATGTACCCCCAAAGCACTCTCAGCCCTCAGAACCTTGATAGGCTCAGTGAAACACAGTTTGGAATTTTGATCAATAATAAATTTACGTTGTTATTAAGCCAGTAAATGTGTGATAATTTGTCTCAGCAGCAATCAGGAGCAAATATATTCCTACCCATCTCCCCCAAACACAGCCTGGCAGAATGCACTGTGTCTGGTCTAGGTCAGGGCAAGCTGATTCAGTTTCCCTTTGCTGGTGGTGTAGGGCTGGGCATGTGATCTAGCTCCACTCTGTGAGTCAATAGAGAAAGGCTGCTGGCTGAGAGATTCTGGGAAGGATTTCACTCCCTAATAAAAGAATTATCAAGGTAAGAAATCTTGCCTCTTTCTGCTTGGCTTGACCAAATTTAAGGGAGGTTGTAATGCTTGGCATAGCACTGAAGGACCATTACTTGTGCTGGTGAAATCTGTGGTGATAACTCAGAGAAAGGTGGCAAGGAAGACAGAGCCAATGGCAACTAATGAGCACTGGAGGTGAAAAGAGGCACAGTATATTTCCATTACAAAGACATAAAAAAAGCTTTGATCCTACAGTTTAGGCAAACCTAGCTTTCCACAGGGAGTCTGTGATTGCCTCAGGAACATTAGATCATGAACTCGAGATATGATGTCAGAAAACAAATCTCATTCTGTAAGGCATGATCGTTCCAAGAGAGAACTGGAAAGTCACCAAACAGCTCTAAAAACCTAGCTTCCGGGGCCGGGGAGATGGCTCAGTAGAATAAGCGCTTGCATGGCAAGCGCAAGGGCCTGAGTTCAATCCCTGGTTCTACCAAAAACAAAACAAAACAAGAGAAAACAGAACCTAGCTTCCTTTCAGTAACTGTTTCATAGGAAGGCAAGCTTATCACGTCTGATTTTACTGAACATGAACAGGGCAGACTTGCTATAGAGAAGCCTGAAAATAAGACAGGTTTGTCCATAACTGCCTCAACGGATGATTTTCCTTTGAAGGGCCTTGTCCTCCTTTCCCTGGTATGTTGAATAGAATCCCAGTTGTCTTTCTCACTAGGACTGTAAGTTTGGACTCTGCTTCTCTATCGTGCCTCTCCCCCCGCCCCCATAGCTCCTCATTTCCCTTGCCATTTCCCATGCCTGTGTCCCCCTTTGCTGATTTGCTTTGATCCTTCATCACTTCGTGTCTATATCTCACTGCAGTGACCTCTTATCAGGTCGCCTTGTGCTCTTCCATCTTCAAGCTCCACACTTGGACTCAATGATGTTTTTAAAATGCAAAGCTGATCATGCAGCTACGTTCTCCCCTGACCCATACTACAAGCATCTTAGTATCGCTGCTAAGCAATCCTTTCAAGATGTGGCTCTGGGTTGGGGTCCGCGGCTATGACTCTCTGTGAGAGAGACCTGCAGGTCCCTGGTGGGGCTTACTTTGTGGCAGGTGGAAACAGAGAGAAAGTGCCTGGAAGGAAGGGGCTGGGAGAACAAACAGTTCCTAGCCACACCCCATGGCTCACTTCCCTCGAGGCCCCTCCCCCATTACTCCCAATAATGCCATAAATTTGTGTATCAATCCCTATATGCCTCTGCTGATGAAGGCTGTGCCTTGTGATGAAATCACTTTCCGAAAGCCCCCTCTCTGAACATTTTTGCACAGGGGACCAGGCCTTCCAGCCGCCAATCTTTGTGCGACCTTTAGGCTTTAGGTCAGAAGTGGTAGAGCAGAGAAGGGCCTTCTGCTGTTTCCAAACCTTATACATTCATTCTTGAATAGGCGAAGAGTGTACTTGAATAAGATTAAAAACTTCCATGACGATACACACCTACAGGAGCAGCTTTCCCACCTACCTTCATGCCAGCTCTCAAAATTTTCTTCCGCAGACAGCCTACTTGCTGGTTGTGCACGACATCATACATTTATTTCTCACACAGAAGGAGTTGTCCCCAAGTCCAGCCAGTTTAAGTAAAGATAGTGACCTTGCTCACATCAGCCACAATCCTCTGTTGCAAGGATCACTGCTCTCTGCCTCCGTGCTGACAGTAGAATTTCTCATGGTATGAAATTATATTCATAAATTACAGTTTAGCCATTTATATGAAAAGTGCTACTTCTAGAGATAAAAGAAGCTTGTTTTGGATATCACTTAAGTATCAATAGGTCTGCTCAATGGGCAGTTTAATTTTTCTGTTCATGCTTTTGATATATAAGGGCAGAAAATAATCAAAAGCACAAATGTAATTGTTATACTTTAGAGTATTCAGTGAATGCTTTTGGAACACAGTTGCTCACTGTGAAGGTTCTGTCCCAATATAAGCTAATTCCTTTAATTCAATAATTTATTTAAAAGCTACAGTTATTTTTGATAAAACAAGAGGATAAGCCAAATAAACACAAGACACTAAAAAATTGTCTACACCCTTTCACCCTCACATATAAAGAGCAAGAGTAAATCCTCAATTTTGAAACTTGCAGTTTTATCAGTTTTATGACTGTAGATAAGCATGTATTTAAAGGATGATTTTCCACACTGCTCTCCATTTATGAAAGGAAAAACATATTTCTTTAAATGCATATGAAAACCACACAACATAATTTGTAAAATTTATAGTTTTCCTTAAATATCAAAGCAGGTATTTCATTGAAGTTAACTGTTATTTTGAAAAAAAAAATAATATTGGGAAATTTCTTCTTGACTATCATGGAGATAAATGATTTTCATGCATTAAGGAATCTAATGTTTATGATAAACATGTGAGTTATTTACTAACTTGCCTGAGTTCAAGCTCAGCCAGCTTGACGTCAACACCCACGCTACCCATGAGCTACTGCCTCCCTAATGTCTTCAAGGTTTTGCAGTGTTATAAATCAAGGGTTATTTTAAAAGAACAAAGGGATTTCTTATGCAAGGGAATCCTGTGACAAGTCCTTTCATAAGTACACATTTAATGACCATATTTAAATCCAATCTTTTCAGAATGGCCCACTTTTATTTATTTTCTGTAATTAGCGTGTGATTTAGACAGGAAGACAAATGTACACTGGCAAGTTCTTGAAAGACTAACTCATCTTTCTAATCTCAAGAAGAGCTAGAAGCTCTAATGATGGCTTATGAAAAATTATCAGTGTAAAATGTACCAGTAGTGGCAGCTCTTTGTCATTTCTCAGTCTAGCTGTGCTATTTCTGTAGCTCCTGAGGAGAAAGCATCTGAGCCATTACACTGGTTCCTTTCCTCCACTGACTTAATGGTACAGTTCATACACCTTAGCCCACTCACCTATGCTAAACTATTGTAGGTCACTGTCCTCCAGGGTCTGTAACAACTGATAAACATCCATTGATCTACCCACTCTCCCATACACTCATCTACCTGTCCATGTATCCAAGCATCCATCCATTCATGTATCCATCTATGCATCCATCCATCTATGCATCCATCCATCTATGCATCCATCCACCCAGGCATCCATCCATCCATCCATCCATCCATCCATCCATCCATCCATCCATCCATCTATGCATCCATCCATCCATCCATGCATCCATCCATGTATGCATCCATCCACCCAGGCATCCATCCATCCATCCATCCATCCATCCATCCATCCATCTATCCATGCATCCATCCATCCATCCATCCATCCATCCATCCATCCATCTATCCATGCATCCATCCATCCATCCATCCATCCATCCATCCATCCATCCATCCATCTGTCCATCCACTCATTCTCTAAACAGTAATAGCCTATGTGGGGCCAGACACTGGGAAAGGGAAGTGGACATGCAGTGTTGGAAAAGTAGCTATGGTCTTCTTTATGATGGACCCTAAAGCCTTGTGAGGGAGGTATAATTTAAATAAACCAATAAAACCCACACAATATGAGACAAAAAGCAACAGAATTAGCAGCAATTATTGGAATAGTTATTTTCAAGTAATGCTATAGTCTGGATGCTCTTAAATTATTGAAATGCAGAAATCTACTTTGGCTTTATTGATCAAAACAGAGTATAGCAAGTACTCATGTATGTGTGACTTAAAATTTCTTTAGAATTTTTCATTCAGGTTCATTAGACATTCTTTAAAGTATTGTACTAATTTTTTTTGCTTCATCAACTATTGAATTGTTTTTATGAAGACATTTCTAGAACTTGTGTTGGGAGCCAGTTGTGCTTTTGAAGAGCAGAGTTCTGGTACATGGAGGCCCAGCAACCAGTCTGGGGGAGGATCCTGAGTTGCGTAGGTAATGTTGATTCCATACCGCTAGCTGGTTGTCAAGTGGAAGAATGGCCAGTGTGTTGCAGAAATAGTCAGTCAGGACAGCAAACTCTTTCAGAAGATTTGGAAATTTTTTTTCAGTAGTAATATTATGGCAAAGTCTTGAATAAATAGAACTTTTCCTTGATTAGCAAAAGGATGCATATTAGGAAGAAGAAATACTGTATCTGGGTTAAAGGAAGTATTAAATACTTGAGGACTTGGCAGAGATTCAGCATTGGAGTGTGTGGGTAAAAAGAGGAGGGTGAGGCAGGGGCAGAGGGATGGTACTAGTATCTGCCATGAAGCGGTGGGTGTAGGCAGTAGGAAACCTTGAGTGACTGAATGAACAGATAAACAGATGCGTGGCACTGTTTGCTTATTAATTTGTTTAACAACATAATCTGAATTTTCCTAGTTTGTTTTTACAGTGACAGCTGCACAGGAGTGAGAACCGCGTGCATATTTGAAGTCAACTGGGAGGCTGTTAAGAGACTTCAAGGGAGACGTCAACATTATTGAAGCAGTGAGGATGGGGATGGAGAGGGACAGTCAGATTTGAGCGCTGTTCAGAAGAAAAAGCACATTTTTGTTGACAAATTAATGTATGATGTAAAAAGAAAGTAAACATTGCAGATGGCTCCAATGATGTTGTACTGAGAGGTCCTAGAGATCAAAGCCAGTAATTTGTGGAGAAAAATAGGGAAAGGAGCAGGTGTGGAAGGAGCTGAGGGCAAAAGGTATTTGCATCATGCTCAGGGTGAGCCCTCGTCCAGGAGGGTGTCACGGATGTGGAGGTCCAGGGGTGGTGGTGCTAAGACAAGGAAAGGAAGAGGAGAGCAGGCCCTGACCAACGTACCAACTAGAGTGCGTTGGAACCTCGCGTCAGAGCTGCAGCGTGGCAGCCGGTGGGGAGGTGCAGCAGCCTCAGCTCTCCGCTCTTCCCGAGTTTATAAACGAATGTAGTTGTGTCACTGAGTTTCTACTCACTAGCACTCTTGGGTCTTTGATTTGCTTTCCTGAGCAAAGGTTTTGTCTGACTCTGTGGCTTGTAGAGTGCTTTGATGTCTCTAGAAAGTTGGTCCTTACTGAACAGTAAAGTAAATGGCATTAAAAAAATCTCACTTCCATTGTGTATCATCCTGCAGTTGCTCTTAGGCTGTAGCTCTGTTTCCTTTCTCGTGTCCTCGCCTTCGCAGATTTTACGTGGTCTAGTTTATGTTTTCAAGATGTGGCACCATCAGAGCGTTAACCATTACAAACATTATTATTCTTCGCTACACTTTAAAATGCCCTGAACTACCTTATGTTTGGGAAGAGAATGGAAAAAAGTGTAATTTGATATTCAGTATGTATTGATATTATAAGTTCTTGGACAACTTTAACCATAACTTACATTCAAATTTTCCAATTGGACATTTTTTAAGTAAAAAGATTAATAATTTATATAATTTAAGCAAATTCTTTAAAGGCTGACCTCAACATGACAGTTATCTTTAATAGAGTACAGGATATAAAGAAAATTATGTTGAATAAATATTTTTCTCCTTATACTATAATGGAAAAAATTATTTGGAGCACTAATAAACTGTTGAAGTGATAAAAGGCATAGCATTGTTATTGTTATGTTTGATGTAGTCTCTTGGAATGTTTTCTTTCACTTGTTACGATCAAACAAAAACAGGTTATTTCAACTTAGAACAATGGAACTATCTTTAGCAGTCAATAATATGGAGAAGACAGGAATGCTCTTTGGATATTTTCAACAAAATGGGTAAATTTAAAATATAGGTATTTGAAGTAAAGATATTAATGTGATATTTTAAGTAAAATTTTCTTTATTTTTTAAAAAGAAATTCACACTGAATTTTGGGATGTAATATTACAACATTTTACATTTTCTTTTCTTTTCTTTTTTTTTTTTTTTTGTACTAGGAATTGAACCTAGGACCTTGTGCTTGCCAGGCAAGCATTTATTCTACTGAGCTATCTCCCCAGTCCCAATATTTTCTTTAAAATGTTAGGAAAAATAGCCTAAGCAAGAGATTGGAGAGAAGAGAAAGGGTAGTAAGCAAGTGCAGAGAGTGTTGATGGTCATTGCTTCTGGTTACTGCACATAGGGTTTTATTTTGCTATTCTACCTATTAGGTAAATATGTAAGTTTTTTTTTTTTTAGAATGAAAAACTTCAGAAAGAAACAGGTCATTTAAGTTCACAGCACCCCCATGCAAGGCCACCATCATTATGTGACAACTAGATGCGGGACACACAGAGGAAGAACTAGACGGCATCAAGCAGTTTACATGCAATTTCGATTTTAAGCCACAAAATTGCATTGTTTACTTTTCATGTGTTAGTGCTTTCTGGGAAAAATGTAGAAAGACAATTATATCATCTAAGTCTTTTGTTTACTAAGACTAACACTTGTATAATTGTTTTAATGTGTTGTAGCTCAACATTTATTTTTAGCATTCTTTGTTTTATTAGATAATTCAAAACACAAACACTTACTGGCTTGAGCAAAATCAGTATGTCACTTCCCCACCAGACGAAAGTCATAAACACTTGTTCTGCCTCCTTTAAACTTCGGGAAAGACAAATTCTCACTTTTCAAAAGTTCTCAATATGAGGTAGATATAATTACTGAGCTCTGCCCATTTAAATGCAATCCAAACTACCAGCATACTCACCCCTCCATTTATTTATCAAGTTCAGTAAAAGAAATAAAAACAAAGTATTTGACAAAGTTTGCTCTATGTTAAAATTAGATTCCTAGCTATATCATGCCGATCAATATATGAAGTGATCAGCCTGTCCAGCGAATGTCTACTACAGTGAAAGCACATTGCCGCTAGTCTTCAAAGCACTCTTCCTCCATTCAAGCATGCTTGTCCCACAGTTCTTGCCACTTTCTGAAGCAGTTCTGGACGTTCTCTTTCTTGAGTGTCTTTGTTGTCTTTTCTTGGCTGCCTCAATGTGATGTCCTGAATAAGTTCAAAGCACTTACCTTTCAATGTCATTTGACTTTGTGGAAGATCGAGAAGTCACACAGTGCCACGTCCAGTGAATAAAACAGCTGAGGACACAATGGAATGCTTTTTATTTGACAGGAGTGGTTGTATCCATTTCAGATTGATTCTGGACATCAAGGCAGCTAGGACTGCAGCTAAAGATATGAAAAAGGACTTCCTGAACCTCTTTGGAACATGGCAAGCACAATGGGGTAGGTGAAGAGGGCATTTTTGATTATTTGGGGTTGATTAATGGCCAATTACTGCTCAAATAAATAAAAAAGTAAGCATTCACTGTATTTTTTAAATCACACATCATAGATGTTGGTCAGTGTTCTTTATTTTGTATAATAAGAAATTTATTATTTCACTTAATATGCTCAAACAAAAATGAAATCTATGTATGTCTACACTGTATCTATGTATACGTCTATGTCTAAGTCTATGTCTGTGTGTACGTGTACGCATACCTATATCTATAGCCATCATCTCTGTATTCTCAGCTCTGAAATCATTGCAGCCTGGTGTTTTTGGAGTTCTGGCTATTTTGGGTTTTAGGCAGTAGCATTTCCCATGTACCTTGTACCCTATGACATTCCCAGTGACACCTAGGAAACAATCTGAAGTCAAACGAGAGTATAAATCGTCCCACCAGGCAGGATGATAAAGCCCGTGAGGAGCCCTCATCAGTTGAGGTTAGATTTGGCCCTGGGGGAAAAGCACCTCAGCTCCTGATCCACAGCGGGGCCCCCAGTATTCTTGGTGTCTTGAGTGTGGCACTGTCGTCGGGATGTCCCACACCGGCTGGAGCGTTGCAGCCTCCAACCGAAATCTTCCTGTGATGCTCGGTAGCGGAATGACTCTCTTGATTTCGTTTTCTTCACGTATAAAATGCAAAATAACTTCTACTTTACGAGATAGTTGGGATGGTAATTTAGACAACACACTCAGCCCAATGCCCCGCCTAGTAAGAGGAGAAGAAGCAGCTGTTGTGCTATGATTAAAGTCTTATTATTGTGAAGTATAAGACAGGTGTGAAAAGCTGTTTTCTCAGCTTGTAGGTTGGTCTCCAGATCTTTTTTTTTTTTTTAAATTCCTGTGCTATGTGCTAGCTGGGTGTGCATTTGATTCTAAGCTCTTGGAAAAACTGTCAGGGCAAACACGATCTGACTGTGCAGAGTTCTTCCCAATCTGACGTGTAGCATCGGCTAGGTGACCTTCGGGACACAGAGCCTCTGGGTGGGTTGAACATGAGCGGTGCTCTAGCCTGTCCCCACTCCTACTTCTGGTGCCAGTGACCAAACCAGTTTATTCTTTAAAACGTTATGCTACTAATAGCACACTCCTCTTCCAACAAAAAGCGCAGTCTTATGCTGCTTGAACTCAGACACAAACTGCCACTGCCGTTGCTGTGGCTCTCCTGCGGGCATTTCCATAGCTCTGGAGTATCTGCCTTAATCCATGTCTGATTCCTCTGTGTGAAAGCAACTGTTAGCCATTTATACTTCCTTTGCCTTCTCTCAACTCCCTCTCTACACTATGATCGTCTAAAAACTCTGACCCTTTCAATGGTGCATCAGGGTTGTGCTACGTGGCGAGTAGGTATGATTGGCAATGTATATATTTTTGTAACTAGCGTTTTTAACAGATTTCCTATTTCTCAGCAGCTACTGTCAGAATTGTGTAGCACTTTTCCACTCTCCCTGGTAGGCATCTCTATTAGTACACACTCACTGTACATATTTGTGCATGCGTGTGACATCCTCGGCCCCTTTTCACCCCCACCCTTCTCTGCCCTTTTCTCTCCCCACCTCATGCTTCTGAGCAGTCTCCCTTCTTCCATGCCCTCCTCCCTCCCACAGAGAGATTTGTCCTTATTTTGCTCAACACAATACCCTGCAGTTTCACCCGTTTTACTGAAAATGGTACAATTTCTTCCTTGTTCGGCAGCATTTCACTGTGTGTCTATGCCACCCTTTCTCTACTCATTCAGCCATTAATGTGTACCCAGGCTGTTTCTTAGCCGAGCTATTATGACCTGCGCTGCAATAAACATGGGCATGCTGCTCTCTCTGTAGTACGCTGGCTTTATTTTTTTAGAACAATTTTATTTTTTAAAGGGAGTACAAAGCAGTATTAAGACAGAAAAATTACAAGGGATACAGAAATTCGCTTAAAAATAGCATGAATTTCACAGTATTCATAGTAATGCATAGTGTTGTCTTCCAACTGGTTGTTCATATGACCAGATATACGCAGTGTGCTGACTTCAGTTCTTTTGGGAATACAGCAAGGAGTGGCG
>NW_004524593.1:16536179-16539972 GCF_000260255.1 Octodon degus
TTTTTTTTTTTTTTAACAACTTCTGAATATCACTCCCCTATCAGAAGAGTAGCTGCAAACATTTCCTCCCATTTTGGAGGCTGTCTCTCTTCTCTGTGAACTCTTTTCTTTGCTGTGCAGAATTTTAAATTTTCACATAATCCTCTTTCTTGATTCTTACTAGTAACTGTTGATAGTGATACTAGGTGCTACATTTACAATTAAAGTGTCCGTACTTTCAGTTAAGTGAAAAACGTGGAGAGCATTCAACATTACTTACGTTACTCCGACGATGGGAAGTGTTCAGTTCTGGGCCAGCTTAGAGTATTTCACCACAGCCTCGCAGCGATTTGGAGGATACAGGGAAAGCCTCCGGGTTACATGGAGGCTCTCTTCACTCTGCCTTTCTTAATGGCATTTTAATTTCCTCTGACATTCTTGTATAATAACTCCTATGGTTTAGATCTAAGGGGCTTCCCTTTTCTCATGCATTTGGCAGGCACTGGATTACAAGGGCATCAGTGGAGGTATCCACCGGTGGGATCAGCCACTTGGTGGGCTGCCAGGCAGCACAGCCTGGTGAGAGGCGGGTCTCTGGGATGCGACTTGAGGAGCTGTGTGCACATCCCTTGCCTTTCTCTTCCCTGTCTGCCTTTGACCACTCCAGTAGTAACAGCTTTCCTTCCCCAGGTCACCTTGCTGGTTTTTGTCTTCACATCAACCAACCATGGACTAAACCCCCTGAAGCTATGAGTCAATAGCTATTGCAGAGGTCTTTCAGGTCTTTAATTTTGAAGTAATTTTTAATTGTATACAATACATTAGTGTACTGTATGTTTATAGATTGGAAACATAAGGGTTGGCTCAGGTACTCTTCTCTCATTGCTGGAGCAAAATTCCTGGATGCCCAAAATTAAGGAAGGAAAGGTGTATTTAGCTTACAGTTAGTGAACATTTCAGTCCATACTCAGCGGGTTGCAAGGCAGAGTGGTACATGGTGGAGGGCAGATGTTCATGGTGGTGGAAAACAGCAAAGAGCAAAGGGAGAGGCAGCAGCTGCAGCAGGCAGCAAGCCTCTTGGCCTTCCCTCTATTTGTGTGCTATGTGCCCTCATGCCCATAATCCCAGTGTTGGGTCATGAATTAATCACAAACTCTAGAAACTGCCCCATAGCTACATGAGGCTTTGGGGGCACAACTAGACACAAGCCATAACAAAGGTAAAGGACTTTTTACCACCAGTTTAATGAGACCATAGCTCCTCCTTCTATAATATTTGAAAACTTCCCACATATACAAAGGTTTACTATATTGAGTTGAAACTCTCCCTTCTCCTAAAATTTGCCAGTTTGTACAATTTAGTATACTGTTCCCCATCTAATTTAGTATCTTTCATGTTGGTTTTCATTCTTGCCTATTATAGATCCCCAATCAGAGATGCCACAGCAATTTCCAATGTAACACACCCAAGAGTGAAACCATGATTCTACCCTCTTGTTTTCCTCTAGAAACCTTTCCTAGAGGTCCCCAGTTCCGTGATTGGTCACCACTATTTCCTTAGTAGCTCTAGACAAAAATTTTACTCCTACTATTTGATGGGTCACCAAGTAATACTGATTTCATACCAGAAAAGTTTCCCGACTCTATTCATTCCTCTCCACCCCATGTTTTCCACAGAGGTGATATTTCTATAGTGTCTGGCCTGGTTATTGGGAAAGACCATGCCAATGCTGTTTGCCTATGCTGTTCTCATTAAGTGGAAAGATTTCCTTTCTGTCTTTGATTAACTTATCCTAACCCAGCTACCACTTCTTCAAAGAAGCTGTCATCTACTCTCTGAAATTGTTCACATCTTTCTGCATCGTGTCTTAAATTAAAACTAATTTATGTGATTAATTAAATTCTGTCTTCTTGGTTGGACTGAGTCTCCATCAGAGCAGGGGTTTACCTTGGTCACCTGGGACAATACTGGCCCATAGCACAGTGGTGAGAGAATTCTCGAGCAGCAGCCCTTGCTTTCCACAGTTCTCGGGGTGCCTGTGCTGTCTACATCAATGTCTCATGTCACAACTGGCCCTTAAATGTCACTGTCTCAATCACTTCTACACCAACACTCTTTGGAATGGCTACCTCTAAGAATTTGTGTTTTGAAAATTTCTTCTGAAATCAGTACATACACACTCACCTTTTCTGTTCTTCCTGGAATGTTTATTATTATGACTATTTTTAATCTTATTTATTTATTTATGTGGTAAAGTGTCTTGTTGCACAGCTCAGACTCATAGTGATCCTCCTGTCTCAGCCTCCCCAGCACTGGGATTACAGATGTGTACCACCACGCTCAGTTTTGGTGGCCGGCATGATGTGCTTGGGGTTCTGGGGCTGGCACAGCATGTGGTATTGGGGATCAAGCTTGGGTCCTTGTGCTTGCCAGGCAGGCACTTAGACCACTGAGCTATCTCCCCAGCTCATTGGTGGTATTATTATTATTATTATTATTATTATTATTATTATTATTGTTAGGTACTGGGCATTGAACTCAGAATTTTGCCAGGCAGGCGCTTGTGCCACTGTGCTATATCACTGACCCCATGGAATATTTTTTCTACATTCAGTGTCATGCATTGTTACAAAACCGTGTCCACTTCTGCTAGTTACTTTACATGCCCATGATGGGGACTGAACACAGAGCACTGACCTACATTCTGAGCCACTATGTACATGAAAAATCTTAATAGCTAGGTGGCAAAGTCTATTCAATGATATATAAACGTGTATGTTTAATTTTGAGACAGACCTCACTAAATTGTTCAGGCTCGGCTCAAACTTGGGATCCTTTTGATCTAGTCTCCCAGAGTGCAGGGGTCACGGTGTGCACCACCATGCCTGGGTGCTATTTTATCTTTCTTTAAAGTGTCATTTGCCTCCTACCCAGTAGCTCTAAACTGCATCTTAGCAATTTTTCTCTTTCTCAGGAATTATATTTCTATGTCTTTTTGTCATTCTTTATTCTGTGTTTTTCCAGTACCAAAAGATGGGCTAATGTTCTTTTAAAAAGCAGGGACACAGGTAAAATGGAAAAATTCCTGAAAAAGACATGAATTTTGAACATTAAAGTACCTGAATGATGAGTCAAAAGAGTTCTCTGTAAAAGAAATGTGAAGCTGAGATGTGTTTTACCAGCAAGTTCTGCCAAAAACACAAGACCCAGAAAATTTCAGCCTATGTCAGCTTGTTTCAGAGAACTGAAAGGAAGTAGAAGTGAACTGATTCCAGGTAGCTCACTTGACCTCAATACACAGACTAGACAAGAGCAGAGCAAACATCATAGGCAAAGTAATTTATGAAATTTGGGGTAAGTATATCCAAGGACATTTTAGCAATTAGAATCCAACAATTGTATACAAATGAGAAAAACCATGATCCAATTTGGTTTTCCCCTAGAAATGCTAGCATGATTAAAAAATATAACAATCTGTCCTCTTAAGCTTTCTCCTTGTGAACTTTAGCATAAAACTATGTATTCATCTCAATGACTGTATCAGTAAAGATTTGAGAAAATTCAACATATATATTCATCTCAGTGACTGCATCAATATTTTCAAAAGTGCTTCTGGCAAATCAGAAAAGGTCAAAGAAACTGTAGCTTTTCCCTCATAATCTCTCTCTCTCTCTCTCTCTCTCTCTCTCTCTCTCTCTCTCTCTCTCTCTCCAGGTAAGATGAGGCTTCCTGTAAAGTTTTGGAGATGAGGCCTCTTCAGTGGAGTTGTGCAGGCCAGTGGACTGTCCTCCTTAGGGGAGAGGGGAGGGAGAAG
>NW_004524593.1:16542117-16548305 GCF_000260255.1 Octodon degus
AAAAAAAACTTGGATAGGTTGAATTAACCCAGTCCACCTCTGACAGGTATACTCAGCATGCTGTATAAAGTATAACATTCAACTCGTTGTTTCTTTCTCAAGAGGGTTTTCGTCAGCCCATGAAGACCCAGCTCCCCTGACATGGGCTTTGGTGGAGGTCGAGGGCAGCAGCACCAGCAGTCTAAGTCGGGGTGGAGGAGCTCGGTCCTTACGGGCTTCCCGAGACCGACTTCTGACCACTTTGCTGTGATGGCACAACTCACACAATAGTGCAGCTTCGCATGAGCTTGGGAAGCACAAAGCCGTCGAAGACACTCGCTTCAGAAATGTCCCTGACTGCGGCGGCCTCCACTATGCCCTGAATGGCAAACTTCCTACTGGCCTTATCCTTGGGCTCAGCGAATAGGCTCCACATGACTGCAGCTCTTTTGGCATGACAGCACTTCCTTCTTTTTTAGTCATTCTGGAAAGGAGGACCCGAAAGAGCTATATTACATTCTGAAATGGGTGAAGACCTTAAAGGCAAAAAAAGAAAAAAAAAATTAAAACTTTAAGAAGAAACATAGGCTAGGTTAGAGTAGCAGTTTTTAAACAATAAAGAAAGAAAAGTACAAGCCATGGGGCAGAAGATTAATCAATTTGGTTAAATTGAACTTAAAAATGTCTATTCATCCAAAGATGCTATAAAGACAGCAAAGACAGCATAACCTGGTAGGAGATAGCGGCAGCACATAGGACAACAAAAGTGAGCACACTGATGATAAAAAATATCGACGCAGGTCAAGTGAAGAAAGATAGCAAGATAAAACCTGAGAAAATGAACATAAAATGCTATTACATAGAAGAGATGAATCATGATTGGCCAGAAAAATAGATCAAGGTGTCAAACAACTGCATATTATACTTCTTTTTTTTTAATGTATTTTAGTGCAGGGTCTACAGGATTTTGCTACACAGATTGGAATCATAGTGATCCTCTTATTTGCAACCTCCCAAGCACTGGGATTATAGGCACGTGTCACCATGCCTAGTCTCATTCACCATCCCAGCATGCCCTGGGGATGGGGTTGGCACGGCATGCTGGGGATTGAACCCCGGTCATTGTGCCTGCCTAAGCAGGCACTTTAGTCTGCTGAGCTATCTGGCCAGCCCAACAACTGCATATTATAGAGAAGACAAACTCAAAGTGAATTACACTGGGTGGTGCCAAGTGCTTGAGGGGTTGTGGGCACTGATGACTACACACACTAGTGGCAAGAGGATGAGTTTGCTGGCTGGTTTGCTAAAGTAAAGTTGCACATCTAAATAACTCATGACTAAGTCATTCTGCTCCTTGGCTTGTGACATAGAAAAATTCTTGCACATGGGCCAGGGACATGTACAATCATGAATGCTGCTATTTTCCTAATAGCAAACAGTTGGATCAGCTCAAGTATTCATTAATGGGAGAACAGATAATTTTAGTAACGATAAATTTACCGTAGCTGTGTTCTAAGAGCCAAGCAGAATAAATCTCAAAGTCATGGTCATATTAAAAAAAATTCAGAAGAATATACAATGTATGATTCTACCTGTACAAGTTTATAAGTAGGCAAAACAAATAAAACCATCATTTGGGGAGAGATAGATAGGCAGGTAGAGAAATGGATAGATGGTAAAAGTTTGAAGGGCAGCTAGTGGAGGATTAACTCAGGATTCACTTAGTGGTGGAGTTTGGTGGAGAGTGTGGCCAGTGAGGCCCCAGCTGGTGCGTGGGAGAACTCAAGACAGTGGTTGTGCCGCTTCACAGGCAACATACTGGATTCTGTTTCCAACAGTTGGCACAAGTCAGGTGTCTTCCTCTGAATGCACAATGTTTTTAAATTTAGAAATGAAAATTAAACTATCCCCATTTTCACTGCTTTACTTCTGTCTCCCCAGTTCATTTCTCAAAATATTCCACACTGGCTTGGGATGCTTACTGCTCTCCCTCTTCTTACCTCTGCCCCTGCACCTTTCACCTTTCACTTTTCCCTCTCTCTCCACTACTGGTACATGCAAGCATCCTAGGCAAGCTGGGTACTGCTGAGGCACACACACAGCCCCCGTGTTTCTTTCAAATTGTTGATTCACAGATGCTCCATAACTTCTAGTCAGTAGATGCAAATAAATCTCATTTGACTAAAAATTCTTCCTTGCTTTCAGTGTTCTTCTCCACTAGTTTACCCAGAAAACTGTTCTCTCATTTCTGATTCCCATTGAAAGACAAAACAAAGCAGTCTACTACTACCATACTTCACATATGTAGTAATTTTTTTTTGTGTTTATTGTCTTAAAAAAGGAAAGAAGAGGTTTAAAAAACACATTTTAAGGTTAACTTTGAGGGCTGGCCAAATAACGGGTGCAGGGGCTGGGGGTTTGATCCCTGGGCCTGCCATGCCGGCCCTGCCCCTGGGGCCAATGGGATGGCAATTGAGACTGGGTGTGGTGGTGCGCTCCTGTAATCCCAGCTCTTGGGAGTCTATAAACAAGCGGACCACTATGAGTCTGATCTAGCAGTGAGACCCTGAACACCCTGTAGACCCTTCCGTAAAATACAAAATAAGTAAATAAAGGTTAACTTTGAGCCTTACGATATTTTCCATGTTCTCCACATTTTATGCACATAAGCGCTGGAGCGCATACTGTGTGCAAAGGATTGAAAGCTCAGGAAAAAATCTCCACTAGGTCGCTGGGTCCGCTTGGTCTCCAACAGGTCAATTCCTCGGCCCACCGTGTATCATTTGACAAATGTTAATAAAGTAGTTATATAAAAGGGTGAATATATCAATTTTCATATAACAATTACTACTGTGCCTGCGTAATTCAGTCTTTCCTTTTGGCTCTGGCGATCAAACTCAGGGCCTCCCGCATGCTAAGCAGTGCCTTCCTGTCCAGCCGCTCTGCGGATCCTCACGATACAGTTTTAAGTTTCAAACGAACACAAATGCAAAGCTACAGTTGACTCCAGAAGAGTAAAGATATGATCTCTTTTTCCAAAGCCTACTATATTTATATTTTGGTTTCTATAAATATGTATGAGAGGTTTATATTAAAGATTTTGTATTTGTTGATCATTTTCTTTGTAATTAAACATTTGAAAGAGTGTATTTCACCATATTTATAAACCATCGTACGGATGTCCTCAAATTTTCCAGAGGGAAAAAAATAACTATATTTGGGTAGAGATAGAACATGGAATGGAAAGTCTCAGCCCAAAACGCATTTTTTTCATCAAGTTATGAACATGGAATTATAATTGAAACCATTTTGTATCCTTCACCATCAAATTCATATTGAGAAAGTGTTTTATTCATTTAAATAGCTGACACAGAGTGCACGGGGCCCGTTATCTAGCCCCGCTGCCCCGTGCCGGCCTGGAGGGAAGGGAGGCTGAGCGACTGAGCAGCGTGAGGGCTGCCAGGTCCGCGCAGGGAGCTGGCTGAGGGGTCCGGCCAATAACTACATTGGATAATAAGCCCCAATGTATTGGAGGTGGCTTGATGCTCAACAATGAAGCTCAGTGTTGTTAGGATTCAGTTCTATTATTAGCTTAATTGGCTTGAGAAATGCCCAGAACAGTAGAGCGCACTTCCCGGTGTGTCTGTGGGTCGTGATGTGTGACTTTGGGGACTTTATCTGGCCTCTGGCCAGGGAGTGAGCTGCTCTGACCCACCCGTCTTCCCCTCTGAGGCACCTGCCTTGGGGCCAGCTGACTGGGGGCTACAGCCTCTGAGACCACAAGCCAGAGTCTACTCTCCTCTCTACTGCAGGGCCGGGGGTTCTGTCCCAGCCACAAAAAGTGACCAGTGCAGCTGTGTCCTAGATTTGACAGATCAAATAACATCTGTCCTTGGGTTTCCATATTTCTTTGGACAAATATTACATTATCTTTTGTGATTTACATTAAATTTTAGACTAATCATAAAAGAGCACAAAAATATGCTCAAGAATTCTGAATATAATATGGGACTTTACATACATGAGAGAGCTTATGAGGAAAGGAGGCATGGTATTGAGAAAACTGGCAAGGAGAGATTGTAATTAGACTACCCCAGATCAATATTGCGAATCATGGAATATGGCTCACAGACACATAGTTGTTAAAAGCTTTCAATTAAAACCCAGGGTGCATGTGCTGACAAAGAGATATTGTCTCCTTTGTCACCCAGAGGCAAATCCTTGTGGTCTGCCCTGGGGAATTTTTTTTTTTTCCGGTGGAACCAGGGATTGAACTCAGGCCCTTGGGCTTGCCAAGCAAGCACTTATTCTACTGAGCTATCCCCCCTGTCCCTGGCCTGGGGAATTCTCATGTCTGTTCCTTTCAGTTGCAGTGAGCCTCTTCTCCACTTCTTCTTTTTAAATTAATTTTATTGAGAAAGAAATAGCATGAGACAGTTTCAAAATAGGTTAGTAGGACAGTTATAATAATTAATACATTGCATATTGTTGTCTTCATAGTATTGATTGGTGTTGATCTAAATAAACAGGAAATGACTCCAAATCACGCTATGCAAAGATTAAAAAGATTAAAACACACACACACACACACACACGCGCACACACACACACACACACACACACAGAGTATTGTGACAGAAAGATCTGGAAATAATTTTTTAAGCCAAATCGGCTCAATAATTTTCAGCACCTGTAAGCTGAAGCTACAAGACACTGCGGTGAGCACTGTTTCTACAGCCGGTTAGCAGCAGGTCCCATGTCACCCCGAGGACTCTGGACAACTGCTGCCGTCCTTCCTCACCAGCTTATGTGCTGTAGAAACTTGCATGCAGATACTCCAATGTATTCTATCAAAGTTAGGTAAAACTTGAGCTTATATTTTTATAGGCAACATTTAGATTATCAAAACTATATCACAGAAGAAAATGAACTGTAAGACAGACTCTGTAACAACACTCCAACATTTTTCTGTAGACCAGGATTAAAAGCTTTAGCTGCACTTCATTTGTGGTCTTTCAGACGCTTCAGAAGATTGACCATGTTGGAATGAAGTCTCCTTTTTAGACAACACAATTGATGTCCTCTGCCTGTCTGTCCCAAGACTGTCAACTGCTCATGGGCTTTTGCTCCTGTAGCAGAAGTAGAGGGCTAGAAGGGAAAGGGAACGCATGGGGCTTAGATACGTCACCATCACAGGTCTGCTATGGATGGACCATGGGGCTTGATGATTCTGTGCAAGTTACCTTGAGTTTTCTGGAAAAAGATTTGATTTAGAAGCATCAGGAATGGGCACTCACAAAGTGCATTTTTTCCTTGATGCTGGGCAATCTATTAAAATTTTTATATTTATTAAGGGAAATTAGTGCCTGCCAAAGCAGTCAGGATCAATGCTTAGAATCTCAGCATGCTGGGAAGTTGAGGCAGAATGATCCAGAGTTTCATCCTAGCTCGATCAACTTAGTGAATCCTTGCCCTAAAAGAAAAAATAAAATAAAAACAAGAGTAAATAAATAATTAAAGGGCTGGGGAGATAGCTCAGAGGTCTAAGCACCTGCCTGGCAAGCACAAGGACCTGAGTTTGATTCTTAGTACCTCATGTGCTGCTGGGTGTGCCAGCCCCAAAACTGGGTGTGATGGTACACACCTGTAATCCCAGCACTGGGGAGACTGAGGTAGGAGGATCACTATGAGTCCAAGCTGCACAGGGAGAGCCTGTAACAAATCAATGTTGAAAAAATAAGTAAAAAGGCTGAATTTGTAGCTCAGGATGGAGGCCATGGATACAATCCTCAGTACTAGAAAAATAATACTCCTTGCTCAGAAAGGAGGTAGTATTGTATCTACGAGGCTTTCTAAAAGATAAGAGGGGGAGATTACTTAAAGTGGAGCTCTTGTACAGAGCCCCAAATCATTGCTGAGATCCTTTAGAAATGAAGACTTAGAGGCACCAAGTAAACTATATCTTTATGGAAGGTGGTTTAGAAATATGATCAAAAGAAAAAAATACATGATCTGATGGTATTACACTGGAGAACGTGGGCTGTATGTTCCAATTCTTGTCCCCTGCACACAGGGAAGGACCCTTCAGAAGAGGAGGTTTTATAACTATTTTCACAGGGGAAGGCAGAGAAGTCTTTCATGATCTGCCGCGGCAGAAATTCAGAGTGACTTTTCTGCTTTTGTGGTTTTCTTTTTCCTCTAACTCAAAG
>NW_004524593.1:16551877-16569919 GCF_000260255.1 Octodon degus
TCTGGTATCTGTAGTCCTCCCAGTTCTGCTAATTCTTGGGGTAGGGATGGAGCAGTTCAGAGGTTTCTGTTTTTCCCCCTTCCCACTATCATTTCACAGGTTAGGAGGTCATTCAGGGTTCTCGTGGGGTTCTAAGTATATCCATCTCAATTAGGTAAAGGAAAACGGAGCCAATAATTACACGGGTGGGCCTGGGGGGTGGGGTGGGTGCAGATCTTTGGATCATGCACAACAGATCTAAACCAAACAATTTATCACCTGGCTTCCACATGCTCGCTTCTGATACACCTGTTACCCTCTACTAGTTTGTCTCTCTTTTTTGTTGCTGTTAATGCTTTTGATGTCATCTCTAGCAAACCACTCTGCAACTCAAATAATAAAGAATTACTCCCACCAAGAGCGGAGAAGCGTTCTTTTTTCCTCACAGCCTCTTCAGCGTTTGTCACTACTTGATTTCTTTATGACAGTTGTTCTTTCTGGGGTGAGATGGCATCTCAATGTTGTCTTAATTTGCACTTCTCCAATGACCAGTGCTTTGGAAACTTTTTCATGTATTTATTTGCCAATTATATTTGTTCCTCTGAGAAGTTTGTACTCTGTCTTTGTTTTTATTTTTACTCTTTAAAATAAAATAAAGGGCCTGGGAGATAACTCAGTAGAATAAGCACTTGCCTGGCAAGTACAGGATCCTGAGTTCAATCCCCAGTACAGAAAAAAAAAATTGAATTAAAAAAAAAAGAATTGCTCCTATTTGCTGGATGTTTTGCTGCATGGTTGAGTGTTTGCTGAGCCTGTGTGAAGCCCAGGCATCAACACTAGCACCATAGACACTTTTATGACTTCTATCTTCTCTAAGATCTTAATAGTTCTAGCCCTTATTCTTAGCTGTATGACACATTTGAGTTAATGTTTATGTAAAGTATAATACAGAATAGGAGTTCAACTTCTTTCTTAACACAATTTGCTGCAAGTACCATCCATATGTCCTTCATTTTCTTCATACCCTTGTAAAAAGGTAAACCAAATCTTCACTTGATTCACACAATCAAAAATATTGAGCTGGCCAAAGATGACTGAAATTAGTCACTCAAAATAGAAAGTGTGAGGTATCCACAGTTTTCAGATCCAATTGATATATTTTCTTTGAGAACCATCTATTCAAAGCCTATGCTTATTTGAAAGATTAATTTGTCCTCTGTTGATTGGTTATGAGTCCTTACAAAGTTAAATATGGATCTTCTATCAGTTGAAGTACTTGAAAATGTTTTCGTATTATGTAGGTTATTATTTCATGTTTTTGTCGGTGCTGTTACAGCACAATTTTGTTAACTTCTTCAGTTCTGTCCGAAAGATGTTGTGCCAGCCCTACTTCATTTATAGTGGGCCATAATCAAATCTGAATTTCAAAGGACTGCCTGACTAAACCATCAGGAACTCTTCAATATCGTCTTGTCAAAATATTGAGGCTGAGGTGATAGTTTAGTGACCACTTAGCAGTAAATTCTCCCGTGCCAGATGTCCCTTGGCATGCCATCGCAGTTCACCCCCTTGTGCATCCCTGCAGTTCTGTTAGGATGTACCAGGCAGGATCTGCAGTCATTTTATCACACGCTACTTTTCTTCAAGCTTATACTTCTCTGCTCAGGCTGCAACAGAGATGAAACTCAACTTTTAGCTAGGAGACAAAAGAGGAAGAGGCAAGTTTTGTGGAGAGTGAGACACATTTCTTCTGTGCTCATGTTTTCTATTACATTGTAAGAAAAATCAACTTGCTAGTATTTTGGATATATATACTTCTGGTCATACAGAAACTGTGATGATGTGATGTCTAAATGAAAAAAAAGATGGATGTCTAAAATTTAGAAATTATTACAGTGAAGAACATGTTGCCATTAGTGCTCCTCAAAATCCTTCCCTTCCCTTTGAACATTCTTATCCCATCACTCTTGCTAATTCCTGAAGCAATTCTGGAAGTCCTCTTTTGTGAGTGTCTTTAGTTGTGCTGCCTTGCTGCCTTGATGTCCTGAATTGATTTAATATGTTTAGCTTTTGTGGTCTTTTCGACTTTGGGGAAGAGCTGGGAGTTGTATAGAGCCAGGCAAGAGGCACAAGATGCCAGCACACACTGTGATGCGTGAGTCAACCTTGCCATTGGGTTGGCTGCAGCAGTCACTGAAGTTTTGAGGATGCCTCAGAAGGGCATTCAGGAAAGAGAAATTCAGAATGCCTTCAGAAAGTGGTAAGAATGATGGGACAAGTTCGCTTGAAGTGAGCCAGGGTATTCTGAGGGGGATTAATGACAATGTGTCTTTTAGTGAGCTAATTAAATATTTTTGATCACCTTTTGTAATTGTAGAGAAATAATCACACAACAAATTACTCTGACAGTCATTCCTCTCTGGGAATTAAAAAGTGCAAGGATTATTAATGAATAGACTTACAAAGCAAATTGGCACCATTCTGCGTTTTTTCAGACATCAATTCAGACCCCGTTCTGATTGGTTGAGCCAAGGATGCCAGCAATGATACTTATTCCGGAAGCGCTTCGTCGGTTTTCCTGCACAAGGAGATGCAGACAGGAGGATGCAGGTCAGCACGGCTCACTGCAGAAGTGAGGCAGGAAAGGAGAAATCCTTGGGGTACTGCTGCGGGCAAGGGTCACCTCCGCTCTCTGCTGACCTCTGGAAGATGAGGTGCATGTGGGGTCCTCCAGAGCACCCCACCCTAGGAGCAAGGCAGCTGAGCTCTCCTGCTCGAACTCCTGTCACAGGCTGGAGGTGCCACTAAAGAGTGGCCTGTCCAGTGTTGCCTGCACCAAAGCAGTTCATCCAGAATGTGCCCCAAAGGACAATCTCATCACCAAGGGGGGAGGTGCAGGGTTTAGCGTCTGGACCACACGCCCAGAACAAAAACAGCGAGCCCAGGGCTGGTGCTGGGGAGATGGGCAGGATCTGAGTAAATTCCAGTGGAACAGAAAGGGAAATACGGCCTTTGGCTCTTGAAACCACAGATTTAGTGATAGCTGTTACTCTCTTATCAGGGGAGAATTCAGCAGGAAACCAGAAGATGGATACTCAGCCCTACCAGACTAAGTATCATGGTTCAAGGACTTTGTTTCCTTTAATCCCTGTGATATTTCCATAATATCCAAATAATATTTAACTGATGCCACTGTCATGCTTACATCTAACATCACTGCCAAGGTAGCTTTCCCCCTATCCCTCTTTCTCCTCCCTGTCCTCTTCCCCTGTCTCTTTCCTTCCTCTTCCTCTCCTCTTCTCTTCTCCTCCATCCTCTGTTTCTTTTCCTTCTCTCCCTCTTTAAATCTGTGTCTTTCTGTGCTGCTGAGACTGACTTTAAACTCTTTGGCTCAAACAATCCTCCTTTCTCAGCCTCCCAAGTAGCAATGGGCCTGCAAGGCTGTACCATTGCACACGGCTTGTTTTTATTTTAATAGTTCTAGTTCAGAGACCTCTGCAAAGTTTCAACAAATTAATCAAAGCCTGGTGAAGTGTTGGAGCTTAGTAAATATCAATGGAATGAATACATGAATCAGAGAGTCACTATTAGATAATGTCACCTTTTTAGTTATGCTGCGTCCATTTCAGCTAATTCTCCCCTCCATCCCTCTCTTCCTTTTCCCTCCCCCAGTCTCTTTTTCTCTCTGTAGTACCTGGTTCTGAACCCAGGACTTCAGTGCCCCTCACCCTCCAAATTAAAAAAAACATTTAATCAGAGTCTTTCTGAATTGGCCAGGCAGGGTTTGAACTTGAGATCATCCTGTCTTAATGCTGGGATTACTGGTTTTCACCACCTGCCTTAAAAGTTTTCTTATCCGACATCAACTTTTACCTTTACAGCTCTAAGAAATAGGCAGAATCGACACTCATTTTTCTCATTTTATTGTTGAGGAAGTTCAAACTGGGAAGAATCAAGCCCAAGCCTGCGGTTCTACAGCCAGTGAATGTTCAGACTTGGAAAAGAATGTCAACCTGAACTCCAGATCTCTTTCCTTGTCAATTAAAGTCTCTAGCTAATGAGTCACGCATGCCTACAGATCGCCAGCTTGGCCTGTGTGCCTCCTGTTTTCTCCTTTCCGCATCGAGCAATGGAGGAGGCGGAAGGTGCTCAGTGAGCACTTTGGGACCCGTGCTCTGCGCCACAGGAAGGACGGTCTTACTGACTGATGATGCAACAGGCTGTGATGGAGCCGGGAGGGCGGTGAGAGCCGCGATGAGGTCATGGCCCTGCGGGCATTTTGCTCATAGTGTATTCTCAGTGCCTGCATAGATTGGGTGCTCAATCAGTATTTAAGGAGCAGATCTATGAAAGTCTAAGTGATTTTCACATTTTCTGAAATCATGTTTCCCTTATATGTTACTTCTCATGGATCAGAAACCTAAATTTATCCTTTTGTGGTTCTAAAAATATCAAAATCATAGAAAATTAAGACATTTAATGTCAATGAATTCCTAGAGTTAATTCCTTGAGCCTTGGGATTATGACTCCAAAATTTAAAAAACTATTTTCACAGGTAGGGATTAGATTCAGGTGTATTTTTCTTTTTTAAAAAATTAACATCGTGGTATCTGGAGCCCAAGAGTTGATTCCCTGGACATCATCTGCAGTGGTCTGAGCTCTGTGGAAGGTGTAATGCTTATTTTTGTGCAACTAACAATGCCACAGTGTCTGGAAAGTTTTAGGGAGGGGACTTTGTCCATTCAGTCTCCTTGAAAATAGGAAATAGATGCTTTAAAAATAGGAAAATAGTTGCCTAATCAATTGGTCAGAGTTGTATTATTACATGCTTGATTAGGAAGGGGTCTCTTCTCTAAGGGTTAAGGTGGACTGTCAACATGATTGCTGTTGAGAACTACGAAGGGGATTAATCAGCTTTCTCCTGTGGGTTTCTGGATGAGTCACAGAGGTGTGAACATGGCCTACGGCATCTGGCGCCTTCCACTCTGGCATTAGTCCTCTGCTCTGCCTCATGCCCACCACGAACTAAGCAGCTTTGCTTGGAGAAGGTCAGCCATGGACTGAATTCCCTCCAACTATGAACCAAGTAAACCTCTTAGATAATTTGTCCCAGTGATGAGAATTTGAACAATGCCCCTTCTCTCTGACCGCTGTAGCAAGATGGGGAATCAGATGCAAGGCGCTGGGGCCCGGCCATTTCTTTCTCTGAAGACAACTAACGTATGAGGGACTCTAAATTTAGATAAGGAAGTTCAGCATGAAAAATGAAAGTGTCCCAGTTTAGACTAAGCTTGAAAACTAATCAATTTTGACTAAAAGGTTTTGAATTATCGATTAGCTTATATTTTGGGTCTTGTTCTTTCTCTTTGTTTATAGAACTTTCAATACAGCATCACAGGAGTAGCTGTAAGTAGCAGGAAATTGCTCAGGAATTACTGCATCTACTTCTTTTAATTTAAATAGCAGTAGAATTAGGCTCATATATATTATGGCTGACTGTACACACTCTGTTCATGTTTGTTGAGCCACTCAGTAGCTCATATCCAAATCATGTTTCTCTCTCTTCTACAACAATTCTCCCAAATCAATGGTCTCTTCTTGAATGATGTAATTTCAATCACCTGGAAAACACTAAAATTACACATTAAAAAATCAGGGCTCTGCACTATATTTATTTTAGGGAAAAACTTGATCATTGTAGACACAGATGGTAGAGTTTGCACTTTTTTCTTTTTTAAAAGAAAGAAACACCTACAGGAACTTTTAGAAACTTCATACTAAAATCACATAAGAATAAAAATTAAGGAAAATGGAATCTAGATGTGACTATCAATCCTAATGTCCATCTAATAGGATTAAGAAACACCTAACAGATTGGCAAAACATACAATTTGTGTGCATGTGTGTGTGGCTGGCTCAGCCTGGCCTGGGGGTGGGGCTGGTGCAGCATGTGGTACTGGGGGTCAAACCTCGGCCTATGCACTCAGCCTGAGCTTGCCTAAGCAGACACATTAGACTGCTGAGCTATCTCACCAGCCCACAAAGCATACTTTTGGCTGGGTCTGGGCAGGTCATGGAGGCACAGCCTTGGGGCCTGTATCTTATTCTCTGCCCCTTCCTCTCTGGCACTGTTCATCTTTTCTGCTTCCTGGCCACCAACTAAGCATCTCTGCCCTCCTGTGCCCTTCTGCCATGTTGTTCCTGTTTTGAAACCTATTGAGCATGGACTGAAAGCTATCCAAACATGAGCCAAATCTGACTTTTCCTCTTTTGACTCTTGGGTGTTGGATGTTGTGTCCTGTCTATAGGAATGCTGACTAAAAAGTAAGGCATTATTTCTTATACATGTAAAGTATTTTCTATTCTTAATAATAACAGCTGAACTCATCAGTCATCTTGAGTACCAAGCTGATACATTTTGTAAGTGAAGGACCAGTTAATCTCTAAATTAGGAAAGAAAAGAAAAAACAGAACTGATGAAACAACAATGAAACAAAAGCGAACACTAGAAAGCACAGTGGATGTCACCAGAATAAAAATCTGGTTCATAAACTCCACTGAGCAAAAACTGTCTAACACTGTTGAAAACAGCATCTCTTGACACAGGAGCAGGTAGCTCATGACAAAAGAGAGGACTAAATGAAAATAAAACATAGCCAGCATGTGAATTTTCAGATTTCATTTCACTGTTTTACCCTCCAAACTGAATCTTATAATTTTTTTATTCTTAAGTTAACTCATTAAAAAATGTCTCGAGACTCACATTCATTTGCAGTGAGGACAGCTGGTGGTGTGCTTTCTATTGTTGGAGAAGCAGGAAAGAAAGAAGGAAGTGAGAGAGAGGGGGCGGCAGCTGGAGCCAGCTGGGGCCAGCTGGGGAGGCGCCAAACAGGAGCTGGCTGACCTCTCTTATAAGTAGAATGGCTTGCGGGACTGCTGTGGAAACACCTACACACTCAAGAGTAGGAGGGAGGCTGTTAATAACCGTGAGGGACAGGAGAGCTTCCTGGGGAAGCTGGTGAGAAGGCGGCCCTCCTTCTAGCTCAGCTTGGTGACAGCTGCCTGTCTTGCCGAAACCCCAGAATCTGATGAGCAGACAGCCCTGACCTGCAATGCTTGGACTCAGGACTTTGTGACTTCATGGTGACACAGAAGCTGCCCATGGTCAGTAGAAGCTGTGCTTTGGGCTGTGAGTGTTGACCTTTTCCTGGGACTGTGACATGTGGTAAGTGATTTTTTGATGAAGCCAGGTCCCAGCATTGAGTCACAGCGCAGTTTTCAGGCCATCATGAGAGGAAGCCACCCGCACTGTAGCAAGGTGAAAACCTGATGCGTGGTAGGTGTGTCAAATAACCTCAGCTTAGGTGCTTCAGCCAGCAGGGATCTATCCAGACGTTGTCCACCTGAGTCAAGAAATATCTGCCTCCTCACGGAGGCTCTGTCTCCCCGGAAGTGGGGACATCAACTTGCTATTGTTCCCTTGGTTCCCATCAGAGTGCAGCCTCGTGTGACTGAGGGTGAGGTAGTCAGCGCAGCTCTCTTTTGAGATAAAACACAGCGATCTTCTTTTCCCTGAGCCTCCTTTTTGGTTCCTTCTGATTCTTTCGTGTTTTGCATTAGCTCGGTAAGCCAGACAAGGCGGTAGCCTTCCCAGGCATGGCTGACCTTCCTCTGCACACTATAATGTTCTCATTGGCCAGTGTGTGCTCAAACAGGTCCCTTGCCCCTGCCCACACTCTCAGAAGCCCAGGAGATGTTGTGATTTTAGGGATGTAAAGGCCAAAATCTCTATTCTTTCTGCATTGATTTAGGTTTTGGGGCTGATTTAAGTCTGAGCAAAGAATAATTCTTCCAGCGTGTCAATTTGGTTTATTAGGGTACCACATTGAGGTTAGAGATTACACTTCCAACTGGTAGGATGTTATTTCTTTGCTCAACTTATACATAAGTTGATAGATAAATGGGGACCCTTTCCACTTTAATTTCCTTGCATTTTCCATTTTAACATTTCTGCTGCTGATAGTTTGATTTTCTAGAATGTTCTGTGATTTTCTATCTAGAGTCTGTTCAATAGTAGAAGCTATTAGAACTGTTTAGTTGTAATCCTGTCAATCTCCAATTGATTATAATTCACAGACCAGGGGAATTCTTTTAATTTTCTTTTAGGTATCAACTTTTCCTTCTCAGCCACATGTCTGTGGCTCCATTTCTTTACAGGTAGGTTGAAAGTCATTTCTAGCTTCTTGTGGGGAGTCTTTCCTTCCTACCTTATTTATTCTCTCTGTTCTCTTTTCAGTACTTGACTTTGATTTTGCTCTTTGTTCTTTTTGATGTTTCTTTATTTTAAAAAGTGGAATATACTCCTGGAAGGTCTATGAACAGGTATGTGCTTTTGAAAAACTAATAAAATCAGGTCGAGGAGATGGCTCAGTGGAATAAGTGCTTCTCTGGCAAGTGCAAGGCCCTGAGTTCAATCCCCGATTCCACAAAAAAAAAAAAAAAAGAAAAGCTAATAAAATCAAAGCCCAATAACATGCACCTGCTACCAAAGTGAAAAAAGGCAAGATTAAAAGCACCTTAGAAATTCTGTCTGCTTTATCTCCATCCTAGCTCCATTCTGTCTGTTTCTGTCTCTGTCTCTAGCTCGAGTTATCTTCGAGTTACTTATCAGAACTGAACCCAAGAGTGCTCTACCACTGCACTACATTTCCAAACTTTTTGATTTTGTATTCTAATTTTGAGACAGAGTGTTAGTAATTTGCCCTTATGGGATGTGAGCGTGTGATCCTTTGGCCTCCGTGTACTGCTGAAATTACACTCACATGCCATCTTGGCCATATTCTGATTACTGATTTATTTACTCTCTTGCTTTTCAAAATAATAGTTTTTTTTAACCAACTTTGTATCATATGTATAAGCCATACACTTAATTTAATTTTGAATTTTTTTTTGTGTGTATTTGGTACAGAGTCTCACTAGGCAGATTGGAATCATAATGATCCTCCTGCTTTCAGCCTCCCCAGTGCTGGGATTCCAGGTGTGCACTACTACACTTGGATTCTGTTACCAACTCAGCCTGCCCCCCTGGGGGGCAGTGTGGCTTGTGGGACTGGGGCTTGAACCCCAGTCCCTGTACTTGCCAAAGCAAGCATTTTGTCTGCTGAGCTATCTCACCAGCCATCAATTTTGAATTTTCTATAAATGGAAATATCTGTTAGCTTTCACTGAAATATTCCAAAACATTAGCTTACAATAATACTGGGCTCATAATTTTTTTTTTTTTGGTTGGCATATAGGGGGGATTTCGTTGTGGCTCCCAGGAATGTCAGCTGGGTTCCCTCATGCATCAGAAGTCAGCTATGCACCATAACTGTGTGGCTGGCCCGAGGCTGTCCACAGGGGTGATGGGGCAATCCTTCCAGAGCCCTTGCATTCCGGGGGAGAGGGCAGGCTCGCGTAGTGGTCATGGTTGGCCTCCCAAAAGGGTCAGCTGGAATGCACAGTGCTCATTCTGCTTGCCCGTGACCTGGCCAAAGCACATCACAGGGCCAAACCCTCATTCACATGGTAGAAAAATAAACTTCCCATTTCCAAAGAAAAATATCAAAAGCATTTTTCGAAGGGGCATGAACCCTGGAAAGGAAGAAATTTGTGACCACGTCTGAAATTAGCCATTGCTTGATTTCCTGGTTACAGAGAGGTGTGGTAAAAAGCTCAGGATACAGGAGTGCTCTTTTGTCCTTGTAATTCTATAGCAGTTTATTTTATATCTTTCCTACTTTTCCTCCTCATAGCATGTTTAGTTTTGTCGTTGTTTGTTGGGTCTAGTTGATTGATAATGAGTAGCTCAGCACTGGAAGTGTCTGCGCTGTCTTCGGGTCTTGGCTGTCCTTCTGTGATTTGCTTGCAAGCGCAGCCTCACTCTTCTGCAGGTCTTTTCTCACGGCTGCTTTGCTACTTCCTTGCTTGTTCTGGAGGCTTAAAATTTCAACATGGGCACAAGGGAGGAGGAAGGGGAAAAGGGAGGAGGGAAAATGGAAACAAAACTTCTGTAAATAAGAAAGTGAAGAGGGGGCGAAGGGAGGGGAGGGGACTGAGGTAAAACAAGAATCAAGATATGTCACATTCAGGTACAAACTCCCTACAATGATTGTGATCATCAGGTATTTCCACAATGTATCAATAAAATTAATTAAAACATTTCAATAAGATATTAGTAGGTACACTATTTCCTGCTATTTTGCGGTGTGGAATTTGTGGTTTATTGAACTGGTGACTCTGTGGATTCATAGCTTTCATTACCTTTTAGCAATGCTCATTTCAAATATTGCCTCTGAATTGCTACTTTCCTGCTTTCATCCAAAAGTTCTGACCAGGTGTATGTTTTGTTTGCTCTTTATTATTTGCTTTTTCCCATGGGGCCATTCGTGAGTTAAGAATTTAACTCCGCAAACCTTGGCTCTGTATAGCAAACAAAAGAGTGGCGGCTTAGCTTTCTTATACTCTTAAGTATCTAATGTCAACTCTTTGAAGAAATGATTGCCTTCTGTTACTTGGTTTTGCATTGTCTGTTCTGTTGCCTGCTTCTGCTTCAGAGTTCTGAACATGGTGTCTGTGGATCTCATGCCATGCTGGTCAGGTGAGGCAGGGGGTACTCGTAAGTTTTCAATGGAGCCGTCACATATGGCTCATCCATGCCACTTTTGAAGCTAAGGATGATAACGGGGTGTGTGGTAGGGTGGAAGGCTGGGTAATGGGTTGGAAGATGCAAAAGCCACCTGTCCAAGTATTATTTAGCATGAATGCATTCTGTGATGAACTGTGGAAGAAGAGAGGGAAAGTGGGTAGGAAGCAACCATCAAGATTTTCCTGCCTACCTTCCTCATTCTTTCTCTTATGGGGGAAGTGGCTGCTCCATGCAGGTGAGAGGAGAGTTAGACTTCTGCCTCAATGGCATTAACCAGAGGACAAGGCCAAGGCCAAGGCAGGACAACTGCGCCAGCTCCTTCTGAGCTCCTTGTCAACCTCCAGGAGCAGCCTGGCTCAGACATCTCTGTATTTCTATTTCTGTGAAATAAGTGAACCTGGATGCATTTCAGTCACTGCTTCCTCCACCAGAACTGCCTGAGTCAGGAGAGTGCAGACACAGAGTTCTCAGGCTGCTGTGGGAAGAATAGCCCTGGTTTAGGCTCCAACCTGGCTGTTAACAGAGAGCCCTAAATAAAGTCGATAATTTATTCTCTTTAGCTTAATTCCATTTTTTAAAAAAATCTTTTCCTCTCTAGAATAGAAGCCAAGAAGACTGTAGGTGGATTTAGGAATCATCTTTTACCCTGGACTCTGCATATGTCCCACAAAAACATGGTCATGCTGAATAAAAGCCAGGTTGTGGTTGCTGTAGCTGATTACGAATAATACATTGAGTTAGAATCATATTAAATACATATGATTAAATATGTTAAATTAGAAAATATTAAATGAAATTCTAATGGCAAAATGGATTTTCACTATGTAAAAATTGGTGATTGAGAAAAAATAAAATAAGATAATTAAAATGCTTTGGGTAAAAAAATATTTTTATTCTTCTATGTTTTATTTTCCAGTTTGTCCCTAACTGGCTTGGTAACTTTTGATGACTACTAAGGCAAGGATCAACTTTATTAGCAGCCCTCGCTTTCTTGGTATTACTCTGTAAGGTTTATTGAAATTGTGCCTTCTATGCGCCATTCAAATTCTCCATCTATTTTCTCATGAAAACTCTTAAAATTTTTGTAGGTAGAAGAAAAAACAACCGTCAAACCCAGTGAACCGAGTAAGGTGAGGCCACCCATGAGTGAAGGAGGATACTCAGGGGTGAAAGGCTGAGGCAGTCATGTCCAGGTAGAAAATCACAGGCCAACACTTCCCAGGTGTAGAGTTTTCAAGTTCGAGTTATAACCCCGATAAGAATATCAAGTATCACGCAGCCCATGATCTAACACATTTGCATAAACACTTTGAACAGAGGAAAAGTAAGACGGTTCTGTGGGCATTTATTTTTGATGATACACTCAAACAACAACAACAACAACAACAACAACAACAACAACAACAACCACCACAGAACTCACAAAAAGCATCAAGAAATACGTAAATTCAAATTCCATGAAGTTCAGTGGGAATTTTGGACTTGCCCTTCTGGCTCCCTTTGCAAATGGGAACTGGGGTCAGCAGAGACTGGTTTGTCAGAGTTGACTCCCTGGTGTGCGGGTTGAAGCTTTCTTGTTTCTGAACCAGGTCTCCTCAATTAGAACATTTTTGTAACGGTTGACAGTTATTTTCTCAGCCTTCCAGAGGCTGGTGGTGACACACCAAGAGATAGATCTTGAGATTCATATTGGATGGTGTGATTTGAATAAGTCCTCAAAGGCTGAAGATTGATTACTGAGGTGATAGATTTAAGAGGCGGGGCCTTTGGAGGTGACCAAGTCATGGAGGAGTGGCCTTTGTGAATGGCATTAGTGAGCACCTTGGGCCCTTGTGCCTCCCACCCGGTGTCAGGCAAGGGTGCAGGAACCAGGCGCCATTTGGGAAGCAGAGCACGGCCTCGAGGCTTGTGATTCTGGCTAAGCTCTTGCTCTTGGATTTCCCAGCTTCCAGAGTCATGAAGAATAAACTCCTGCTTGCGTATTACTTGTCGCAGGCAGTTTATTAGACCAACCAAGATGCTGGTGAATCAGCTAGTGTTACAATGAAAACCACCCGAGATAAACACCTTACATAGAGAAAAGGTCTATTGTGGCCCACAGTTTTGGAGGTTCCAGGCCACAGTCAGTTGTCTGTCTTGGTTACCTTTCTCTTGATACTGGGACAAAATACCTGACTCCCAGAGGGAAGGGAGGAAAGGTTTCTTTAGCTCAAAGTTTGTGGAGGTTTCAGTGCATTGAACTGGTTCCAAGGCAGCGGGTGGCACATGGCAGAGCGCAGCAGTTCATGGAGACAGAAAGCAGCAGAAGTAAAAGCAAAGACGGAGAAGCCTTAGAGAGAAACCTCTTCCCTCTCTTACATCGTATGCAGGCTGCCTGCGCCTGGGCGGGCGCAGCACTCACACCCATAACCCCAATGTGGGACCGTGACTCAACAAACAACTCCAGAAGCCTGCCTCATGACTGTGTGAGGCTTTGTGGGGACATTGGACAGAAACCGTAACAGGTGTCCTCATTGGCTCTGGGTCTATACCTGAAGACCTCACCCTAAGACCCCCTCCTCTTAAAGGTCTGACCTCAGGATTCAGCCTTGGAGGGACATTTTCAATCCAAACTATAGTAGATGGTATCTTAACAACATGAGGAAGATGATCAACACAGATGCAAAAGAACACAAGTGGGGCCAGGGATATAGCTCAGTGGCACAAGTGCCTGCCTGGCAAGCAAAAGAGCCTGAGTTCAACTGCTGGTACCATAAAAAAAAATTAGGAAAAGCAAAGTACAAAATATAATGATGTTATTTCATAATATGAAATCCACTTGCTCCATTGGGCCCAATTTTTAAAAAATCAAACCAGATTTGTTTCAGAATTAAGTAAGAAATAATTTGATATTTTTGAGAAATTAAATTAATACTATGTCTAAAACACACTACTTTAGAGGGTCTGTGATTCTTTTGGCCATTATTCTTAGATTATTTTTTTCTTATGATACTAAGAAGTGCCAGTGACACATGAAATAAAGATTTTTTACAGATTAAAAACGTTGTCCTCCGAATCTTTCAACAAAACCACACCATAAACCATAGAATCTGGGGTAGAGTGATGATGCACAGTGCTATTTGGTATTTTACTTAAGGCTTTTTTTCTGCAGTTAAGTTTTCAAAGGGAACAGCGTACACTGCCAGTGTGTTTTGAGGTTAACAGAGTAAAAACATTGTATATCTCATGTACCTGAAGACAATTCTATATGAAATGCTATTGTCTTGGCTTTTTCTTTTCACATTCTCCAACATCCCTTGATCAAAGCTTTTAATAATTAATTGCATCTCTTAGTAGATGCAGTAGTCTTGAACATCGAAATTACTTAGAGAAAAAACTTGCTTAATTCTTCCTGTTTTCCAAGCTTGACCTTCGTGGGTTCAGTCCAGAAGCACCTGTTCCACCCTTCTGGCTTCCTCTGACTCTTCCTTCCACAGGCCTGAGCCCACCCACACCGAGACTCCTGCGGGACCTATGGTCCCCTGTGCCGCCTCGAAACCACTTCCTTCTCACGAGAAGCCAAGAAATGGATGTTTGGCGACTGCATTCTATTTTTCTTAGAAAACGAATAAGAGAAAGGTGACCATCGAGCATCTGGTAATGTTCTTTTTGGAAATAATCCCATTTTTGAAGTTTTTATGAAACTTGCCCATCACTGTACTAAAATCATTTGAAACACAGGAGCATGTGCGACACACGGAACATCACAGAGGATCCCAATGCTCCACGGGGGAGCAGCAACGTCCAGTGCCCTGCCTGGAGGCCGCGTGGCTGGCTTCGCGAAGCCTGGCCAGGCAGGAGCCACCTGCGGTGTCTGCCGCACTCCTGAGAACACATCCTCTGGGGTGTTCTGAGGCCCCTCGGGTGCGATAAGCCGTCCTGTTCATGTCCCAGGGGAGGGAGGGGTGGGTTATAAAACCCTGGGCCACACCGGTACCGCAGTCCTCAGTAAGGAAAAAAGGGAGAACAAAACTCACCTCCTCTGTTGGCCTCTAGGAGCCCTGACATGTTTCTGTGATTGAGGTTAAAAGCCCACAAGCACTCATTTGCCTACTTTAGGGTACATTTTAAATGTGGTGGTTCTTTTTTTACTCCATAATTTTATTGAGAAACAAATATCAATGAGATAGTTTCAAACCAAATTGGTAGGATAGATTCAATAAATAACACATTGCATACATTCTTCCTAGTGGTTAATTGCTGTACAAGATGTGAACATGATATCCTATTTACAAACACTATTAGAACAAATCCCTCTATTCATTAAGAGAATGTAACTATATATCTATCTTAACCATTTTCATTTAGAATACACAGATACAAAATGGACATTCATCTGTAACCCCTATTTTTGTTAAGTTCAGTTATATGAATATTATAGGTGTGTAAACTCAGCAAAATATTTTAAAAGAGTCCAGTAGTCCATAGTAGTATTGGGTCTTTCACTTCACTGGCAATGTCAGAAATTGTTGACCTGAGTCCCCTACAGCTCAACATAACAGCATGGCTTTACTTCTTACACTTCATTTTTATACCTTTCTGCTGGAGGGTTAAGACCAAGGTAAAGCAGGACCTATGCAACAAGAGTTGTAGCTTTTGGGTCTGATAAGTTCAGTGAGACCCCTTAGGATTTATCCTGAGATTTTGTACCTCAGATTGTAGAACCTTTGTCAGTGTCAGCCATATGGATGAGTCACGGCCATTGCTTGGCCAATGTGCTCTCTGTGAAAGCCTGAGAGAATGTTTTCTCTCCATGTGACTTTCTTTAGGCACACTCTACATCATTGGTCACTTTCCTCTTTGGCCCCATAATCTCCTTAATCAGAAAATTTGGGGCACTACTGAGTTACATGACGTTACAGTACAAGTTCTCATATGTCCTGAGTCTTAATTGACCTTGGAAGGCTCGGGCCAAGTTGGTTTTCCTTGCAGCCCTCCTTTTTCTCTAATTTTGGTCTGCAAACTTAGGTTTTTTAACCATCCAGAAGAGAAGTTTATTGTTATTACCGGACAACCTAGACTGTTAAGCTTCACCTCACTATCCGTCTGAAAATCAAACATCTTAGGCAAAACATGGAACAGGTATTTTTTTTATCAAGTATTGATATGTTGAACTTTAAGTGCCTACAGAATATGATGAAAAAACATGTAAAAATTAGAATATATTTTTAAAAATAGGCATAAAGAATTATATAATTCTTACATTTACACATAAGACCAAAAATCTCACCATATAAAACCTTGAAGAAGGAGAGTCCTACATCATTCTTTTTCCTTTCTCTTGCCTTCATTCACCACACCCTTCTTTTTGAACAATCATCTACCTGAGAGACAGCACAGCAGCAACTGGCATGTCATGACAAGCAGCCCGTATTCAGATGACCAGAATGACAGGTACTCCAAGCATGAAACTACTATTACAGATTATCAACTTCAGTGCAGTTGCTTAGTTCACAGGTATCAGTATATATAGCTAGTCAGTGTGAGAATCTTTCCAATTAACTGCTAGATTCAAAAATCTTCTGGAGATTCTCAGGATAATTGCTTTGCCCATCTTCAAAATATAACTGTATGGCTTGTCACTGTCATGTTTCCTAGCTCTTCTCCTCTCCCTTTCTTAATTAGTCCTCGAGATCCTGCTTTCCCTTTACTTGTATTATACCTTTCTATTTGTATTTCTTCTTTTGAGTTCTTATGCTAGGGAAAATATATGATATTTATACATGTGTGTCTGGTTTATTTCACTTATGAGTATATCTGAAAATGGCATCCACTTCAATATAAAGGCTTCGAGTTTATCATTCAAAATAGATGAATAATACTCCATTGTGTAAAAATACCACATCTTTTGCAACCATTCCTCAGGTGATGGGCATCTTGGATGTTTCCAAGCTTTGGCTATCAAAAATTGTGCTGCTATAAATATAGCACACATATATCCCTATGATATGATGTTCTCAGATCCTCCAGGAAAATTCCCAGTATAGGAATAGCTGGTTTAAATGGTATTTCCAGTCCAACTTTTCTAAGGAGTCTCCACACTGATTTCCATAACGGTTGCACCAGTTTACATTCCCACCAGCAGTGGAGAAGGATTCCCTTTTCCCCATAGCCTCTCCAACATTTGTTGTTGGGTGATTTCTTTATGATAGCCATTCTTTCTGGGGTGAGATAATATCTCAAAATTGTTTTAATTTTCATTTTGCGGATGGCTAGTGATGTGGAGCATTATTTCATATATTTATTCCCTTTTTTAGTTTCATCCTCTGAGATGCATGTGTTCATCTTGGATACCCATATCCGGACTGGGTCTTCAAATTTTGGGGCCCTTCTGTTTTTTATAAATTCTAGAGAGCAGACGTTTGTCTGAGTACTTATTTGTAAAGATTTTTTCCAAATTTGTGGGTTACCTTTTCATTCTGTTGGTAATTTCTTTTGACATGAAAAAATTTCTCAGTAAGAGCAGGTCCCAGTTGTTAATTCCTTCAACTGTTTCAATTGCAATTTGATTTCTGTTCATGAAGTCTTTGCCTACCCTTATGTCTTCAAGAGTTCCTCCTACTTTCTCTACCAGGAGATTTAATATCTCTGCCTTAATGTTTAGATCTTTAATCCATTTTGACTTTAGCATAGTGCATGGTGATAGACCTGGGTCAAGTTTTAGTTTTCGGCATGTAGAGAGCCAGTTTTTCCAGCGCCATTTGTTAAAGAGGCTATCTTTCTTCCAGTGAGTATGTTTGGGCCCTTTGTCAAAGATAAGGTGGCTGAGTGTGTTTGTAGGTGTTTCAGTGTCTTCTAATCTTTTCCACTGATCCTCAGGTCTATTTTGATGCCAGTACCATGCTGATTTGATCACAGTAGACTTGTAGTATAATTTCAAGTCAGGAATGGTAATGCCTCCTGCCTGTCTTTATTGCCCAGAATTGCCTTTGCTATTCTAAGTCTTTTCCAGTTCCAGATAAATTTTAGGAATGATTTCTCTAAGTCTGTGAGATATGTCGGTAGTAGTCTGATAGGGATTGCATTAAATCTGTACAGCAATTTTGAGAGTATGGCCATCTTCACAATGTTGGTTTTTCCTATCCAGGAGCTTGAAATATCTTTCCATTTTCTGAAATCCTCTACAATCTCTTTTTTCAGAGTACTGTAATTTTCCTTGAAATGATATTTTGACTACTTTAGTTAGATGAATTCCAAGGTATTTCATTTTCCTCAGGGCTATTGTAACAGGTATTTTTTCTGTAATATCCCTCTCAGTGTGTTTGTTGTCTGTGTAGAGGAATGCTATTGACTTTTGGGTATTGACTTTATAACCTGCTATGCTACTGAATTTCTGT
>NW_004524593.1:16590648-16611793 GCF_000260255.1 Octodon degus
CTCTTAATGAGTAGAGGGATTTGTTCTAATGGTGTTTGTAAATAGGATATCATGTCCACATCTTGTATAGCAATTAACCATTAGGAAGATTGTCTGAAATGTGTTAATTATTGAAACTGCCCTACCAATTTGGTTTGAAACTGTCTCATTGCTATTTTTTTCTCAATAAAATTATGGAAAAAAATCATGAAAGTTTTTATTTTTTTTTTAAATATTTGTACAGGGTCTACAGGGTCTCACTATACAGGTTGGGCTCATACTGATCCTCTTGTTTTCAGCCTCCCAAGTGCTGCAATTACAGGCTTGTGCCACTGTGCCCAGTGTCATGAAACTTTTTAAATTCCAACAGCATGCCACAAATTGAAGGCACACCTGACCTTCTGTGACAGGTCACACTCAAAACACAGGCACACTAATAATACAATGTAAAATTACTTTTAGGCCACATCTGTGAGCTACATAAGAATCGTACGTGAGAAGCTGTGGCACAGCTCAGTGGTTGAGCATGGGCTGAGCATGTGTGAGTCCTAGGTTGGGTCCCGAGCATGGGCAGAGCCAGGAACGTAAATGAATTTTGTGTGTAGACTTTGTGCTATCCCAAATCTATCTTATTGTGTGTATGCAGACATTTCATAATAAACCAACTCCAAAGCATTTGTGGTCTGAGGCATTTTGGGTAAATGTTACACAGTTGCGTACCGGTCTATGTCTGTGCTCGTCTTATCATTGTGTTCATTGAATACACCAGCATGTTTGCCTCAAGATCCACAAACAGCTGGTACTCTGAGGGCTGCTGGCATCCATTTCTCCAGCCCCAGGTCCCCAGCGGCAGCTCAGTGAGTGCCACATAGGTGGCAGGTGTAGGAGGGTACAGCTTGGGGGAAGCCAAAGGGTGACATTGAAACTCTCTAAGTTGCTGCCAGAACATCTACCCATGGAAGGAGCGAGGGGATGGAGGAGTCACCTGCAACATAAGTAAATCTCTAATGAGGAGCTGGAGAGATCTCTTCTCATCAACCTGGAAAGTATGCAGTGGTTCCGAGGAGGGGAGTCTGTGTCTTCCACAGGTCCCTGTCTCTAGGGCTGCTCTTCTGTTATCCTGAACCTCAGGTGCCTGCACTTAGAAAATATTCACTACACCCACAAGAAACGCTGATGGCATGTGGTGTGTCTTCCTGGTGTCATTTCACCCCCTTACTACCTTCTGCCTTCTATTTCCCTACTCCCTGCTGACCATGAGACAAGCCATGACACTGACTACGATTTTAATGGAAGTTTGGGGTGGATGGAGGGAGCCTGACGTGAGTGTGTGCACATGAGCATGCACAGACCTGCTCGCACCGTTAGAGCTCTGGATTGACTCGTGGTCCAGTGCTGGGCTTCTGGGTGTGAGTGCTACACATGCCCTGGGGCCAGCAGCCTGCATGTAACATAAGGGAGGAAAAGCGTCTTGCTCTTTGCTCCTCTCTTTTTCACTCTTGGTGCTTTTTCTGTTTTCCTCCCCCATGAACTGCTGCCCTCTGCCATGTGCCACTCTGCCTTGGAGCCAGTGAAGTATGACCTGAAACTTCTACAAATTGTGAGAAATAAACCTTTCCTTCCTTAATTCTGGGCATGGGGTATTTTGTCTCAGCAATGAAAGAAAAGTAAACAGAGAGAGAGAGAGAGAGAGAGAGAGAGAGTCAGAGAGATCGAGAGAGAGAGAGAACCCCACCTCAGTGTGAGCTGCTTGCATGGTAAAGTTCGAGTGAGAAAGAGGTCTAGGCTCCAGCAAGTGATTCCAGGATAATTTTTCTTTTTGAGGAAAGTAGACATGCATTCTGCTTCACACCATGAGCAAACTTTTAAGATTGATTATGTAAGTGCAAAAGGCAAAACATTCTAATTTTTGTCATTATTTGTTAGCAAGTCTGTCTCAATATCAGACAGGGTTTCTTGCCACACTATGTACTCTTGTGACTTGAAGCTTGAAAATACAATTTGAGACTCAGGAAGATGTCTCTCTGTTTTTAAAACTCTCTGACAAAAAGCAATATTGCTTAATCCTTTTTGACTCCCTTAATTTTTTAATCTGTGACATTTCAAATGCAATTCTATATGAATTTAAGATTGAAAATATCAAAGATGTGACAAAATTTGGAAAAGAATTTAAACAAGACAAATTGAGAGGGAAAGTAGAATTTCAAGAACTTACTTAAAGCTAAAGAGTTTTGATGAATGACTTTAAAATGTTAATAAAATGTTCAAGGAATGGCATCCTATATTGTTTTCCAGTCCTTATAACCTCAAATTATTACTAGATACTATAGATTAAGACAGTTTGGCACTTAATACATACTTATTAACTGAATTAAAAAAAATTCTGAGTCCCAGCAAACTTACATTCCTACTCATCAGGCAATTATGCCGTTTAATATGTTGACTCCAATACAGAAAATGAAGCAATGGTAATCAGACTAATTAATATTTTATTGGATCATAAAGTAACACCATATTTAAAACAATGTTGGAATGTGTGTGTGTGGGCATTAGCTATTGTTTTGCCTACCTAAAGTCTTTTCCAGTACCTTGGCTGGTTGCAGGCATGAACTTTCTTCAGCTGCAGGGAGCCTTGGATACTCCCTACTGGCTTCCTCGGGTGGTCTGCAATCAGAATACAGAAGACTATTCAGGTTCTGCCAACTCTCCTGGAGCTAGAGCAGCACCAGGAGCAGGGGGTAGGCAGCCTCCCTTTGGTTTCAGCAGAGAGATCCACAGCTGCGAGGACCAGAGTGTGCAGTCACAGAAGAGGCCGCAGGAACAGGAAGTGGGGTCATACTGGCACCAGCAGGACATCTTGTCTGTGGAGTGGAGACCCCTCACAATCCATCCTGGTCTTTGTCTGGAGCCTCCAGAAGAGAACCATCCCAGTATTATCCAACATGAGCATGCTTCCCATTTTGACGTCAGTCTCCTTTGAGTAATTTGATGTGTGGAGCAGTTTCTTTCCCGTGCTTTTCTCAGTTCCCCAGCTGTTGGGTGTCAGTGCCATATTCCTTGGGTCTTCTGAGTTTTCCCCAACATTTCCCACAAGTAAGCTCTTGCTCTTGAGCATACACACAAACATGGACAATCCCACAAACACACAGGGCAGTTCTTATCCTTTAAGAGGGTAAGACACATTTATTTAAACACAGGCCAGCTGAGTTTGAGACACATAGCTTTACTGGAAACATCTGGACCTAGGATGGAGCCTGTGCTGTTGAACAGAGCCCAGAAAATGCAAGAGCAATTGGTCTAAAGGGTCATTCAATTCTCAATTATTCAGAAGGCAGAGAGCTTATGGTTTTAAGATGGTAGTTTTTAGTTATAAGATTAAAAGTGAAAAAAGGCAGGCTAAATATTATTTATAAAGTGTGATGTGGGAAGGCAAGCTGAGAATAGTTGAGTTGCATGAAGTGGCAGGATAATGACATTAGGGACATGTGATCTTTGACCGGGCACAAATTCGTTGCTTAGCCTGTGTCATTGTTGAATGACAGGATGATGCGGGTGTCAGGGGACAGATCCAGAGCTTTCACTGTGGAAGTCAAAAGAGCCAGTTATTTCCTGACTCTTTCTGGGGAAGCCAGACCAGGTGCACACAGCCTCAGCCCCACCGGCACAGCAGGATGCTTCTGCCTCGGATGTTGACTTTGAGAAGAGGTAGTGCTGTGAGGTTTTGGCGATGACGCTGACAGTATGTGGATTGAGATTATGAACATCCAAAGCCTTCCTTCCCACTCAGTTGCCAAATCCTCTTTGACATTCTTTATCCTCCTTGTGCCTGACAGCAGAGTTGCTTGCAATGAAAAACGGAGATCAGAAGAATGCGGCGCTCTTGGCATTTTGTATTTAATCAGAGTTCGGGCTTAAAGAAGGAAGTCTTCCCACTTAAGTGGCTCTACAACCACTACTCCACCAAATGCCTGAGCAATGGAAGACAAAATGGATTTCACGAAGACTAATCCTTGTACCTATCCAAAGAGGTTGTCCAGAAAGTAAAAAAGACAACATGCAGAATGGGAAATACTTGCAAATCATATATCTGATAAGAGTCTGGCTTTTAGAATCTATAAAGAACTCATAACTCAACAACAAAGAGATAAACCCCAGTTAAAAATGAACAAAGAGGCACAGCGTTCCTGCCCCCAGGCGTGCTGAGCCAGTGACTGAGTCCAGGTGTGGTGGCGCCTGCCTACAATCCCAGCGCTGTGCAGGCTGAACAGGAGGATCACTAAGAGTTCAAGCTGCATACTGAGACCCTGTACCAAATATATAAATAAAAAAATGAACAAAGAACTTGAATAAACTTTTTTAAATTATATTTGCATTTTTAAATTTTTTATTCATTTAATGAGAAAAACATAGCAATGAAACAGTTTCAAAACAGGTTAGTAGGACAGTTGCAATAATTAATACATGGGGGCTGGAGAGATGGCTCAGTGGTCTAAAGCACCTATTTGGAACAAGCTTGGAAAAGCCCAGGGACCGCGGTTCGATCCCCCAGAACCACATGCCAGCCAGCCGCGCCCCCTGGTGGGCTGAGCTGGCCACACACACACACACACACACACACACACACACGCACACACACACTAAATAAATGTTAAAAAAAATAATTAATACATGAATATTGTTGTCTTTGTACTAGTTATTCAGGGGACAAGATGCAGACCTGATATCTTGTCTAAACAATATCCGTATAAACCTTTCTTATTGAACTAAGAGAAAGTAGCTGTATAGCTATCCTAATATATATATATATATATATATATATGAATGATTCTACTTTTTGATGTAGTCCATCAATCAGTATCTTTTAATTAGAGTTGAGACCATTAATGGGAAACACTATTGAAATGTCTTGGCTATGTAGTGTCATTGTCTTCTTTATCTGTTGATGAATCCTTTTTTTTTCCTGATGTTTTTGTTACTGTTTATCCACTGACTTCTCTGATTTCCTCTGTGCTTTTTTTTTTTCAAAGTTTTATTGATAAACAGATAGCAATGAGACAGTTTCAAATCAAATCGGAAGTACAGTTTCAACAAATAACACACTGCATACATTCTTCTTAGTGGTTAATTGCTGTACAAGATGCGGACTTGTGATCCTATTTACAAACACCATTAGAACAAATCATTCTATTCATTAAGAGAATGCAACTATATATCTATCCTAACCACTTTGAATACACAGATACAAAATGGACATTCATCTGTATCCCCTTTTTTTCTGTTACGTTATTGAATATTATAGAATAAACTTTTTTTAAAAAAAGACATTTGAATAACAAATAACTACATGGAAAGATGTACAACATCTGTAGCCATTGGGGCAATGCAGTCAAGACTTCAGTGGGATGGCATTTCACACTCATTTTGAAGCTGTAATGGAAAATACACACACACTCAAATGCACACCGGGAAAATAACAAGTGTGGGAGAAATCGGGAAGTTGGAACTCTTATCCTCTGCTGGTGGGAAAGTAAAATGGGTCTGATGCTATGAAAAAACAGTTTAGCAGTTTCTCAAAAAGATAGCCATTATGCTAACTCATCAAATTCTATTTTTAAATTTATGCCCCAAAGAATGGAAAACAGGTATTAAACATGTGTCTACCTGTCGATAGCAGCACTATTGCTCATAACCGACAAAAGGGAGAGACAGTGCAAATAGCCATAGATAAATTTATACCTATATTGCAATATTACTCGGCTATAAAGTATAAAATGGAATATATATGTATATATACCGTATATATGTGCATATGTGTATGTATGCACATATATATGGTATATATCCATTAATATTATTCAGCTATGAGAAAGATGAGGTACTCATGCAGACCCAAAGTACATGAGTCCTGACAACATTATGCTAAGGGAAAGTCACTAAATAGTAACAGCTTCTGTCTGCATAATCCCATTGATACGAACCCATCCCGAATAGGTTTGTCCATGGAGAAGGAAGACGGCTAGGGACTGAGGCTGGCAGGGACGGGGGAATGGGGAACAGGAAGTGTGCTGAATGGGTACTCATTATTTTTCCAGTGCTTAAAATATTTTGGGACTAGATAGAGGTGTGATTGAAGAGCATTGTGAAAATGATAAATGTGACCAAATTGGTCATCCTAAAATGATTAATTGTATATATGAGTTTCAATAAAAACAGCAGCCCACTCTTTCTTTGGAAGAAGGTGCAGAACACATTCATCTCTTGAAGTCAAGTGGAGACAGAAGAAGGAGCTGAATGCCGCAGCTGGAAGCTCATTGCTGTAGCACCTCGCTCTCTATCCCACAGCCCCACTGTGGGCCTGTGATGATCCAGGTTAGGCTCTAGGGGCACTGTGGGCAGCAGTTGAGCTGTGGATCAACCACACATTTAGCGCTAGAGCAAGGCCAGCCATGAAAACACAGAGTGCTAGGGGCAAGCCATACATACAAGTTGTCAGGACTAGAGCAAGGCCAGTCCGGCGGTGTCTGGTCTTGGTGTCCTGCTATTAACTGTAGCACAGATTGCTCTGAGAATGGGTTGCTTTCAGTGTTTCATCAAAACACCTAGACCTTGCCCTTTTGATCCCCTGTCTTGTGCTTCCCTCCTTTTTCTATGTATCAACGAAGACTTAGATGGTTCTGGGTTGTTGCTGTCTCTCTGCCAGAAAAGTCAGATCCCGCCTGGTCCCAGATTTCCTTTTATTATGTGCCTATAGGTTTTTCTCAACCCCCCACCTACCCTCTCAGGATTGCACTGGCTGCATGGGTTGCAGCAGGATTTGGCACAGATTGGTGAGAAAACCTGGAGTTTTTGTTCCAGTTGGGGATAAATGGAATTAGTAAGAGAAACTTGGAACTGGACAGTTAAAGGCACTAAGTGCCACAAGGCTGGGACAGGAATTCTGGGAGAGGGGTTGTAATTTTCAACAGAGTAGTAGGTATATCTCATTGAGCAGAAGGCATTTTCAGTGTAGGTGGGCAGGTTCTGGGTAAATGCTGGACAATCTTCTTGTTGGGATGGTTGTCCTTTGAGAGAGAAAGAAGAACAAAGTCAAGGATGACTTGAAGGTGGTGCCCCAAGGCATGGAGAAGTGGAGGGACCACAGCTAGCACAGGAACTCTGTGGGTAGCAAGACCAGAGACAGACTTTTGGAGGTCCTAGGTATGAGAGGTCCTTTAAGTATACAAATGGAGAAGTCCTTCAAGCTTTTGGGCTTCTGAAGGTGGAGCTTGGAGGGAGATCTACACTCAGCTGTGCACACTTGGGAGTCAAATATAAATGATGTTTAAAGCCAGGACACAGGGTAAGGCTTTGAGATTCACCAGGGCTGGATAGAATAGGGAAATAAAGGCACTGAGGGGTGGGCTCTGCGAGTGATCAGCTGCCAGGGCCCTGAGGAACAAGGGGAACTGCAGGGGGTGGGGAGCGAGAAGCAGACACCAGTGAATGGCCAGAGTCCGGGGGAAGAACAGCGTTCTGTCCTGGCATTACCAGAGGAAAGGACATGGGGTTACTGACGCGGTCATCCAATGCATACGACCCCACTGTGCCATAGGAGAAAGCTGCCCGTTGGCCTTATCTGTGTGCTGCTGAGAGCTTTAGAGGAGTGGTTTCCATGTAGCGATGGCAGCACAAACCCTGTGCAGGTGTTTTTAGGAGGAAATGGTGGAGGTGAGATTGCAGATGAGAGGTGTGGATGCTTTCTTGGATGAACTGTGCTATAAGGAAGAGGCAGCAGCTGGCAAAAGAAATGCTTTCAAGAGAAATTACTTAAAGATGAGAGAGAGAGAGAGAGAGAGAGAGAGAGAGAGAGAGACAGAGAGAGAGAGAGAGACAGAGAGAATATGTGTGTATCAAGTACACTAGAGCAGAGCCAAGGTAACTGGGAAAACATAATCTTAAAGGCTATCATGATGAAATATCAAAACCCAAATTAGCAGATTAGGACTGAGCATTAGTGAGGAGGAATTAAAGTAAGAAGCCTATGTCTTCATGTTGCTTGGACCCCATGAGGCAAGACTGAGCAGGAGACACGTTGGGGGAATCTCTTGAAACCCACTAACCTCTCTTCAGAGAGGAGAAACAGGGAGCCACCATGGCCAGAGTCCATGGCATAGTAAGTTCTACTGACTTGTCATTTTGGTTGCTAGAGATACCTTTTTGTGCTTGGAGAGTGAGAGGGGCCTTCTCTGAACTGTGGCGTCGTCAGCTGCGCAGCCAGCGGGAGGGCTTGCCTTGTTAGTACTTCGTGCATGCAAAGCCCTAGAGGGCCGTCAGCAGCAGAAATGGTGTCTGCTGTTATGATAACATGGGCTTCCCCCACCAGTTCCCTACCCATCTTTCCATAAGCCTAACTGCAGTGAGTCCTCTAATTACTGTTTCATATTTAAGATGCCCCTGTTCAAAGGGCTTAACAGCAGATTTATGGGGTGTGATTAAAAACCTACAGTGGATTTTTAAAAATTATCGTAGTAAAAAGCACACCACCATGGATCTCCCTTCAAAGGCTCCTTGTTGCTTCAGATAGACTTTGCCCATCATGCCTGTATGTGCTACAGCAGCTTGGAAGTCCTCCTTCATCAGTGTCCGTCATTGCAGAGTCTCGGGGCCCTGCATGCTCTGAAATGATTCAGAATGTTTACCTTTCATGGTTATTTTTATTTTGGGTGAAATTTGGGATGACTCCAGGATTCCATGAAAATTATCTTAATTTTTTCTGATGACAGCATCTTTCATGGCCTAAAGAACTCCTGCTAGACCCTACCCCGTTGAGTCTTTGATACCTCTCAGTGTCACCCCGTGGAGGACCAAGCTCTGGACACGCAAACCCTGAGGGACCTCCTCCAGCCGTACCCAAACCAACGTGCCCTTGCTCTCCCCAGGAGAAATGTGAGGCAAAATGCCTTTTAGCTTTGTAAATCTAAGTCCTGCTTCTGGGCAAATGGAGGGCAGAGAGCTTCCTTCATCTGCTTCTTAATCATATTCAGTTCAACAACTGTTCATGTGTTTGAGTGATGTGTTCTGTTCTCCCACTAATGTATGGAAAGAACTGGGGCTTGCCAGGGGCTGGGGTGAGGCCAGGGTCTTCCACTGTGTCACTAGCAGGGTCAAAGCTGTTGACCTCTGAGTGACACACATTACTGACTTAGGGTCACTGTGCCTTCTAATGTGCAAGTGCATCTTTCACAAAAGATGTAGTTCCCGGTAACTTCTAATCAGTGAACACCCCACTGGATGCACACACTACTGTCCTTTGCAACGCCCTCTATCACTAACCTCCAGGTAGGTGCAGCTTATTAACAACCTTGAGCTTGAATTCCCTCCTCCGGGCACGGCTGCTCACCCCTCCTTTGTCTGGCCAAGCTCCTACTTTCATGCACTTAGAACCACCCTCCCCCTTGCTTTCTTCTTCCTGGGACACTCCCACCATCTGAACTGTCTGTTTCTGCTAACCCAAGCTGGGAGTCTGAGGGATGGGATTTTTCTATTTCTTTAAACATTTCTTTGTTTGTATGCCAAAATATTCAAATAGATGAGTAACAAAATAAATATTGGGAGAAAATAACATGTACTGGAACTCTTGGGGGATGCACATGTTTGGAAGAAACTCAGTAGATAACTCATGGCGTTAGGGATGGAGAAGAAATCGAAAGCTAGTTATGTGAGTATAAAGAGACACCCACAGTGCAGCGTGGAAGGCACTGACAGAAGGCCTTAGAAGATTACTTAGAAGTGCCCTTGAGCTCACTTTAGAGGCTAAGAACTCCCTATTTGTGAACTCTGGGTCTCTGGATCCATAGGACAATTATAAATTATTGTCTGTATTTTCAAAAAGCCAATATAAGTGATTTATTTAAGACAGCAAAACTGCCCACGTTAATTAAAACGCCAAGTTTCTTTGCTTTAGCCTGAAATTATAATTACCACACTGTGGAAATATTAGTTATCTCAAGTTGATTAGAAGCTTTGGTCGGCAGTTATGTGTTTGATGAATAAAACTTGTCAAACGAATTAATTTACTTAAGTGAGATTCAGTAGAAAAAAATCTTTCAAAGCATGAGGTCTCTGGAAATACAGAGAGAGAGAGAGAGAGAGAGAGAGAGAGATCTTGCTGGAGGTGAAACTGGCAAAAATTATATTTAAAAACTTATTTTGCCCAGACATGATGGCACATGCCTGTGACCCTAGCACTCTGGGAGGCTGAGGCAGGAAGCCAGCAAGTTCACGTCCAGTCAGGGTAACATAGTGACTTAGTGAAGACCCGATCTCAAAATAAGGAATAAAAATGCACTGGGGATGTAGTGTAGGTTCAGCGTCTAGTAGTGAAAACAGAATGAACAAACAGAAAAATCCCAACCTGGGAGAACTGCAGGAGAAGCACGGCGTGTGTGTGGCTCCCGAGCAGTGAGCCAGAGCAGGACAAGCAAGCGCCCCAGCGCTGCATCCAGCCCCACCACGGCTGGCACCCGCACAGCGACTTCGTTTCCGTCATACCAGGCGGCAGCAGCAGGGACGCTGGCCTGCTTAGCGTGCGACTCTCCCATGATTAACTTGACGTTATCACGACGCAAGAGTGAGCAAGCGGAGACCTGAGTTAAGGCACGGGAAGGTCGCCGTTATGGAGAGAGAACGTCTGCTGTGCCGCGCCTGGGGTGGGGCAGAGTGACGGCCACCCACGCAGGTGAGCGCTCACTTGTACACAGAATTAGCACAGGCAGCTGCGTTAGACAGGAATCAAAATCATCAGAGAAGGCCTGGGCGCTTGAGGAGGTCGCCGGAACAAAAAGACATTGCAGTTGCCACTCGAGGGGCATCTAAAGTAGGCCAGGCCTACACGCGTGCCTTAGGGATGGGCACTAACTGGAGATTAGGTTATTATTCACACCACCTGGCCCAGGAAGTCCAGCTAGGCAGCAGCACCCCAGCTGGGTGACGAGTGCACCTGGCACCAAAGTGCCTTCACTCCCTCCAGGTGCCCTTGCTACGCGACCGCTCCCCTAAAAGATTACTATTAGCTAAAGCAGCGATACTTGTAACCCGGTCGGTTCACTGTGATCTGGGCCTCCCTGGGCCCGCACTGTGACTTTGTGGTACAAATCAGCACAAAGGGCCTTGGTCAGACCCCTCCTGTCTCTCGGCAGCTATTTCTTAATGAACTCTTCCTCCTCTTAGCCTCCGCTGTCCCTTGGAATTCACTCTTTGACGTTCAGGGGACACACACTCGGAAAGGATTCCTTTCTCAGCCCAGTACTCAGTACTCGTGCTGCAGCCGAAACCAAGTCTTTGAATGACAAATTCTGAATGGAGAAGGTCTGAGAATTCCTGGTAGAATTTTGGAGGCAGCATGGGGAGTTAGCTTCATCCTGAGACCTTGCTTATCCTTCTCTGAATTGAGGCCTCTAAGCCTGTTTTGCTAAGTTGTCTTGGCTTACTGTAGGTACAACTAGACCCTTTGCACCATGCCGTGGTGTGGGGTTTGCCCTGTCAAAAAAGCCCATCTCTTCTCCTCTGCTTTCACTCCATCCCACCACCCTTCTCCTGCCTACAGACATTGCCCGTTTCTCTAAGGACAAAGCCTGCTTGTTAGGCCTCTGCTTTAACAGCTATGATGAAGTGTAATTTCAAGTTGGAACTTAGCTGCTTCCTGCTTCCCTGATTTAAGCAAAACCTGCTGGTCTAACTCTCCTCCTGGTGAGCTCTATTTGCCTCGCAACAGGCTGCAGATGCAATTCCATTTGTGGCAGTGGGAGTTCTTCCTGGGAAGTCAATTCAGAGGATCCCCAGCTGGGGAAGAGACAGGCAGCAGGCAGGAAGCGACTGTGGAGCCCTTTGCCGGAAGGAGGTGCCAGTGCTTCGCTTTGGGCCCTCAGAAGGGAGCCAAGTGGGAAAGCCCCTGGGTGGGTTCTTTTGTCTTAGGACTCTCGGAGCTCTTCAGCTTTTGTTCCCACATAATCATACTTTTGTGGAGCATGTGGTAGGTACATACCTTAGAGCGTCTTCACATCTATCATCTTGCTTCGTTCTAAGAGGGAGCTGGAGCTCATACGCGATAGTGTTTTTCTACTATAGCCAAGCAAATCCACTCTGGAGAGGTTCGGCAGTAAAGAGCCAGACTGGAAACACCTCGCTGTAGTCTGGTTCTCTCCTTCTCTGCTCAGGGAAGCTCTATCAACGAAAAGAGATCTTCAGCCTCACAAATTCCTCTTTCCACTTACCCATTTCGGAAGGGTACACTCTAGATTCTGGCCTTGTTCTGCCATGGAACCCAGCGTCTGACATTTCTTCTGCTGAAAAAAAATTTTTTGATAAGGTAGTTCTTGCATCTGGGAACACTACATTTTAACTGTGCACATTACCTGGCCCAACTAAACACGGGGCTCTTCATTCGTGTCCTAAAGATTGGAACATAATTTACTGTTAGAGGCTTGGGGGAAGGGTGGGTTTGGTTCTCTGTGGTTCATTCCAATTCCCAGTAGGAGTTTCCAGCCAAGACACTTGTGCAAAAGAGAACTCAACCAGAATGGGAACTAAGAATCCCCTTTAAAGGTGCGTTAGGAAGCTTTGGAGAAGAGCCAGGAGGCAGAAGGCAGGTGCAGAGTTTCTCTCTCCAAACAACATGACCTCAGAGAGCGGTCTTAAATAAAGCATGGGGCTGAAGTTTGGATCTGAAACACACCCCAATGTCCATGTTGGTTGCCAGCTTGGGGTGCTGCTGGGAGGTGGGAGAGACTCTAAGAGGCAGAACAGACGTGGAGGAAATTAGGACCCTGGTGACATTGGGACCCCAGGCCTTTCTTCACTTTCTCTTTCATCTCCTGACCACCATGAAGGCAGCAGCACTGACTGCCATGTGTCCCTGCTACCATGTGACTCTGCTTGGCGGCGGTCCTGAAATAGAGACTCAAGCATCTGAAACCATAAGCCAAAACAGACCTTTTCCCTCATTAAGCAGCTGGTCTCATGCTTTTTGTTACAGTGATGTGTGCTAATACAATCCCCTCACTGCAGCTAAATGCCATAGGACAAGTTATTAGTTTAGCTGTTAATACATTGTACTTATTCTCTGGGGCATGATGGTGACTCTCTAAGATGAATCCTGTCATTCAGAGACAAAAACATCTCAGCCACGTGGTGGAAGGAAGTGCGTGGGGGAAAATAAAATCTTCACACCATCTGCAAGGGATCCAGTACTGGTGGCCATGATAAAAGGAAGCTGCAGGAATATGTCATTGCTACAGGTTAGCACTGGGATAAAGCAGCTATCAGCATACAACTTCAGCAGGTTTGCATTCAAATACAATTTTTTTTTTGAATTCCAGAAGCCCTTTAAAAGAGCCTATCTCTGTTTTTACCAATGCCTTTGTATAAAAGCATCTATCTGGTATGCCTCTGAGCCATTCCAGGCTGCGAGGAGATTTTTTCCTCATCTCATAGCTATTAATGTCTCTGATTTTCTGGAGCTCAAGCTCTCTGTTAGGTTTCAGACATTAATTACAAGGCCAGGCGTTCCTCACATTCAGACATCTTCTAGATCTCGGCACCCGAGCTGCAAGGAATAAAATGCTTAAAAACACATTTCTGATGTCTGATATGTGGGGTTCAACCAAGCTCCCCCACTTACTTGCCTGGGCACGTTACATACTCGGTGTTTGTGTTTAGTTCATGCTTTGTAAAATGGAAATAGCAATAGAAATAATCCAATAGGATTAAATGGATTAACATGCATGAAGCACTTAGAAGCATGTTTTATGCATTTATAAGCAATATATGTATTTTCCACTAATATTATTTATACCTAACATATCACTAATATTTCTCTTGATAATACTTTAGCAGTGCATGAAACATACATAATGCTTTTTAAAACATTGATACCTTTCAAGTAAGTCTTTAGTTGTTCTTTTTCAGTACTGGGAGTGAAGCTAGGGCATTAGCCCTGAGCTCCCCAGCGCTTCTTTTATTTTCTGACAGGGTCTCACTAAGTCACAAATTGACTAATCTGGAATTGAACACAGGATCCTCCTGCCTCAGGCTCTCAGAATGCTGGGATTACAGAGATATGCCACCTCTTTTAATATCTCACTGTCAAAAAGACATCATGAATAACAAGGAAGTGATAAATAGTTTTGAAAAGATAATACAATAATAAGACTGAGAATAATAATGTAATTGAAGAGCCAAGGAAGGACCAAGACTCAGCACTGTCACATATTTGTGCTAGAGAACCCTGGGATGGAAGATGCAGAATCCGATCAGAATGAGGGCTAGATTCTGGGAGGAGATGCTGCGGGAAGCCACAGCACCTGCGCCAAATTAGACTGTACTTAATCGTCCAAGTGGGAGCCAGATCCATATCGAGTTTCACAGGCACAGGCTGCCTGTTCTTGCATTGTACTACCCAGTGAGCAGCGAGTTTCAGAAAAGCTATTTATCAATTTCATTCTATTCCTTTCCTGAATGGTCTCCTGTGAAAATAAAGGATCCTGTTCCCCACTGACCTCACATCTTTTATATTCTTGAGTTCCATTTTCTTTGTTTTGTGAGGGAGGCTTTTTTTTTTCCTAGCACTATCGTATTTTTAGCCTATCATGTGGGTAGCTCTCAGGGCATCATTAATTCAGCGTGGATCCCAGTCTGTCTCAAGAAGCAGAGACTCAAATGTTGCGATATCGCCTCTGTAAATCGGGGCAATGGCTGGGCCACCCAGTAAGCATTAGGAATCAGGCGTGGTGCTCAAGCCCCTGGCCATGGGCGTCAGACGTGTGCGTGATGCTGACCCACTCTCCGTTTTCTCAGTAGCAATGAGGACCACTTCGCGGGGTGAAAAGGAGAGGAGCCTGGCCACAGTCTGGCTCACCCGCAGCCGGGTTAAGGTGGGCCAGACTCCGCCTCTCCCTTGAGCCCGCTGGCCCTGGAGCTGCAGCCCGGCTCTGAGCCTGCTCCTCCCCAGTTCCATCCTGTCTGCTCCTCCTTCTGCGCGTGACTTTCTGCTCACCAGCAGGCATGTCCTCCCCTGCTGGGGCCGCTTTCGGTAAGCTTCGTCTCTGCACTGAGCACGATGAACTCTTTGTCACCTTCAGGAATAATAAATTCAGGTACCTGCACTGGGACGCTCTCTCTGACTTCGCAGCTGAAGGAGTCCCCTGTTCTCCTGCCTCCAAGCCACCTACATCACTTCTTGTCACACTTCTGTGTCGTTCAACACGCACATTACCATCGATCTTGTCTGCCTTGTTCATTATTGTATTTTCTGCACCAGGAAGTACCTTAATGTAATACGTGCAGACAATAAATATCCTCACATTTTTAGAGTATTCAATATTAAGTAAATTACATTACTAATTGTTAAATGTTACACTATAGTTTCTAACATTCAATGTCACCCTTTGTAATAATATTATACAATTATCTAAACAATAATTACAAGGAATAAAATCCTTTGGAACTGTTGTAACAACTAACAGAGAGAGGATATTTCCAGAGCTATGAAGAAGGAAAACCAAGAACGGGACCACTCGACTAGGAAACTATTTGAGTTAAATTTAAGTAATTGCAATTTTCAGAGCATGTGAATAAATATAACCAGATGAGTTTCAAAATGATATTTCTAATAATATCTGTGGCCAAATGATGCCACGGTATTTTAAGCAGTATCTATAAACAGGTGATGCCTAGGGTTTTTTTCTTTTTTCTTTTTTTTTTTTTTTTTGCCATGCATAGATGCAGACATTAGTTAAGTAACTGATGAGATGATTTCATGCCTATTTTTAGCAAGTGTATTTGGCTGAAAAGGCAAGTGAATATCTGCTACATTTAAAGTATCATCCTGGAACCTACATAGTAGATTATTTTTTAAGATCTATCACAGTGGCAAGAGAATGACGGAAAGCCCTGTATACAGAGGTGAAGAGGATTGCCATTGTTATTTTCATTCACAAGCTATGAGAGGTGAGGCGAGTCACCCCTTCTCTGTGGTCCTCAGTTTGTTCACCTAAACCCCTGGAATGTGTCAAGGAGTCTTCTAAGAGTTAAAGCAGGACGGACAGAAGTGCTTTTGGTCCATAGCCACTGTCCCTTAACAGGTGACAGAAGAAAAGTGCTGTGACTGACGTAGTAACATCCGTTGCTTACTGTTTGCATTTATTTTTTAAGAGTTGTTTTACATTTTCTTGAACTATAACAATTTCACATACCAGGAGTACGATGCTGTGTTTCAGTGTATGCGGACATTGTGGAATGGTCCCATCAGGCTCCAGAAGGTACCCATCATCTCCAATACGCCTAAGTGCTTCACACGGAGGACAGGTCAAATGCACCTTTAGAGATGCTGAAGTGTCCAGTGTCATTAACTCACGCCCTTGCTGTGCGACAGCTCCCTGGAGCCCGTTCCTCATAGCTGGGACTTCGTACTGCTTCACCCACGTCTCCATTTCCCCCTTCAGCCTCCCTTCCCCAGTCTCTGGTAAGCAACACTCCACTTTCTGCCTTTATGGATTCCATAAAAAGTTTTAGAGTCTGGTATGGCTGTGTCTAGAGGTCCCCCCAAAGCCCCCTGGGATCATAGGCGGGGTTTTCAGAGGTGGCTGACTCCAAAATGTGTAACTGAGTCATGAGGCAAAGCTTGGATTAACACCCTAGCCCGGATAGCCTGAAGGCAATGTCGGGGGACAGACAGGCTTCTCCTTCTCTGTTGCTTTTGCTGTCTCCTACCTGCCGCAAACTCTTCTCCTCTCAGAAGCCACCCAGTCTTTGGCTGACTGTGGGCTGAAACCTCTACACACTGTGAGCTAAATAAACGTTTCCCCTTTAACTTTGGGTGTCAAGGATTTTGTCTCAGCAACGAGAGAAAAATAACCAAGACAGAATTCTTATGCAGATGACAAGCGACATGTGTACCAGCATAAAAACTTACCTCTTGGTCAGCAGGATAGATTTAGAGATTCTAGAAAGAGACTCATAGAGTTATAGTCAACTGATTTTCAACAAAGGTGCCAGAAACACACAACGGAGAAAGGGAAATCTCTTCAGCAAGTGGCTCTAGGAAACTGGATGTTTATTGTTGCCACCTAGATAGCACCCTAGAGCCGCCTGTGCTCACAGGCGGGCTTCGGAGAGGTGGTCAAATCACGGGATGCGATGCTCATGAGTGGCCTGGCCCAGTGAGGAGCTCACAGCTAATTGTGCTGTCAGGAGGGGGACCTAGTGGGGGACCTAGTAGGTCCCTGGACTCCTGCCAGGGCAGGGGGTGCACAGCGCCTTGACTCCTTCCTTCCAGCTCCACTTCCTGGCTGGAGAGAGCTGAGCAGGTGCCCTCTGGCAGGCCCTTCCACCGGGCCTTCCTGACTCGGAGTCAGCAGAGGATAGGCTCAAAATGTGGTAGGCCTAATGCCAGTCCTTTTGAGGAGCTTTCATATTGATTTCAACAGTAGTGCATTAATCTATATTCTCACTGATTGTCTAAGGGTTCCTTTTATCCACACTCTCACCAGCACTTACTGTTACTTACTTTATAGCTTAGTCTTTATGATGGTATGCATTCTGTATGAGGTGAGACAGAATGTCAGCATCGTTTTGATTTGATTCACCTGATTGATAAGATGCTGAACATTTTTTTAACATTCTGATCAGCCATTTGTACTACTTCTGTGAAGTATGTGGCCAATTCATTTGTCTATGTTAAAAGTACTTTGGTGTCTAGGTTTTAAAAGTTTTTCATGTATTTTAGGTCTTAATCATCTATTAGTCATTGTTAATTTCTTATTCTTTTTTGAAACTCTGCATCATTGTTTTTATTTCTTTTAAAATTTTTTTTCTCTCTTACAAGGAAAAGTATCTGGCAAAGATTTTCTTCTAGTCTGTCTCTTCTCTCCACTGTTTCATTTTTTTGTGTAGAGTCTTTAAATCTGATACAATCCCAGTTATTGGTTCTGGCTATTACTTCCTGTACTACTGAAGTTCTGGTCAGGAAGCCCTTGCTTAGCCTTATAGCTTGAAGTATTTCCTCTACTTTTTTCTAGCAGTTCCAGGGCTTCAGGTCTTGATTTGATTTTAGTACAGGGTGAAAGATAGGGATCTAGTTTCAGCCTTCTACAGATGGATATGCAGTTTTCACAGCACCTTGTTAAAGAGATTATCTCTCCTCTAACACAGCCTCCGTCAAGAATTAGATGGCAGTACCTGCATGGTGTTCGTTTCTGAGCCCTCCACTTTATTTGTTGTCTACATTGCTTCTTTATGTCATGTCATTTGTTTTTTTTTTTTTTTGTTGTTGTTACTATAACTTTGTACTCTGTACTAGCACCAGGTATTAGGAAACCTCCTGGGTTGTTCTTCTTGCCCAAGATGGCCTTGGGTATTCCAGTCTCTATGTTCTCATTTGAATTTTAGCTTAAGTGTAGGATGACTTTTTCTAATTTCTTGAAGAATGTCGTGGGTTTTTTGGAGAGGATAGCATGGAAGCTGTAGGTCAGTAGTATGACCATTTTGATAATATTAATTCTGCTGATCCTTGAAGATTGGGGGCTTTGCATCTTCCATGTTCTTTAATTTTGATTGCACATATCTTTCATGTCTGGTTTATTTCCAGATATTTCATTTTTTGTTTTTGAATCTACTGCAAATGGGCTTGTTTTCCTGTGGTTCTAGAAGCCAAATGGTTGGAATGCTCTGCTATTTGCCTGTAAGACTTATTTTCCTCCTTTTATAGTAGCTCACTTATTTTCTGTCTCAGTATATGGACCATTCCTGTGCACACTTGCATGTGCTGTCTGTTTGCACCTTCCTTCAGGCATCAAAGAGATTTTCAAGAGCAGTGTTGATTATACATCATTAAGGTTCACATTTACGGTGAGAAGTAAGGATTAGTCTGATCTTCTTTAGTTGATCCTCCAGTAAAGCAACTGGTCTTGCTTTAAGTTCTGTGCAGATCAGCTTGGGGTTAGGGCTTAAAATGACCAATCTTACCAACTGTGAGGCTGACCCCAGGCTTCTGTACCTGTACTTCCATGGCAAGGAGATGCTGGAGCCACCCTCATGAATCAACACTGAGGATGGAAATACAGGGCTGGAACCGAGGTTTTGCCAACTCACGCTGCTGTTGTGTATGGGCTCCCAATTAACCAGAGAAAGAGCATTCTTCTTAATCATAGAACGTAACAGCATAATAGACCAAAAGCTGAGTCTTTCTCTTAGACTCTGATGTAGAGATTTGCCAGATCTCTGCATAGTCCTAGCTGGTCTGCTACATGGGATGCCTGGCCTTTTACACTGGTTTGCATGGTACTCACTGACTTAGGTTCATACTTTATGTGTAAGACCTTAGCATGTTAACTTCTCATCTGCCTACTCCTATACAAATTAAAATGATGTATTAAGTATAAGAGAATTGTGGGCCAGCAGGTAGCTCAGCAGTCTAAGCACCTGCCTGGCAGTTGCAGGAACCTGGTTCGATCCAAGGTACCATGTGCCTGTCATGCCCCAGGTGCACCATGAGGGCCACAAAACTGGGCTCAGAGGCACACACCTCTAATCCCAGTGCTGGGGAGGCCGAGGCAGGAGGATCACTACGAGTTCTACCTACATGATGAGACCCTGTACCAAATACATAAACTAAAAAAGAAAATTCTATGAATTTATAAATTTACCTAAGTATTAATGAATATTTTTTCATTTATAAACTTTACTTTTTAAATTTTAAGATGTAAAATGCTCTATTTTTTTCTTTATATCCTTTCTAGTAGAGCTAGGCAATAGTTAAAGAAGATTTAAGATTAAAATCTTAGACCTCAGTGTTTCATCCATTGACACTTTTTTGCCTTCCCTGCTACATTACTAAGACCCAGTCTATTCTATATCCATCAAGTTCTATTGGATCAATGGTAATAACCCCAGTAATTATAATTTAAACAGCATTTTCCAATTAGTGGTGACTAGCATTTCAAAATGTTATGTTATGGGCTTCTCATAAGTGCTTTCTGAAGAAGCTATTGCTATTTATGCTTTATTAGTGATTCAATTCAAACTTGGAGAAGCTAAGTTACTTAGCTACAGATACACAAGAGATAGAATGGTCAGTCTTTGAATTAAATGCAGATCTGTCTAACCCCAAATCCCTCGCTCTAGTAAAATCATCTTTACCACTTTTCTACCACAACAGTAGGAGGGACACATGATCTTCCACCTCACCTTGATTTCTATTTATGTCTCTTGTCCTCAATATTTTATGAAACTTGCTTCATAAAAAGAAGTTGACTTTTTTCCTTGGGTACTTGTGTCATTGCCTAGGTTGTTATTCATCAAATAGTTTTTCCTTAGAAATGTTATTTCTTAAATTATTTAGCACACTTTTATCAGCAGTGGTTATAGTGGTAGAGGTGCAGCAGAAAAGCAGAAATAAAGAAAGCGGGTGGGGGTCTCTATCAACTGAAGCCACAAAGAGGATCGAGGGCAAGGAGATGAGCAGATCCTATGACTAGAGACGGGGAGGCTGAGACTCTATGGACTCTTGGTAGGGGCGGAGCTTGAGGGGCAAGTTCAGGGACACACAAGGAGCTGAGTGGAGGTTCCTTGTGTGGGCGGGAAAGGTAAGAGGAAGTTGTACCCAGGACTGGAGTGGGGAAGACGGGGGAGGAAGTGGTCCTGGGGAACATACCTGTTGTTTTGGAGATGTAGCCATACTGAATCAGGGCCGTGATAATTTAGCAGTTTGTACTTGGACCATAACTTAGCAATCATCAGCAACAAATTTATTTATAAACTCATTTACAAAGGAGAAATTCTTAGAAACACTCATTTGACATACTTAGACTTATTGTAAATGTCACTGGTTATCTGAGACCCAAACTTACTCCTTTCTGTAGCAACAGATAAAATGTAAGAGCTCATGGAACACACTTGGGAGTGGAGAACGTGAACACTTTTCTTCCTTGTAAAATAGTAAAAAAAAAAAAAAAGTGTTAGAAATGATACATAATTTCACACAATGATAGGAATCCAGCAATGATTGTTATATTATATACTGTGGTTTTTAAATCAGTTGTTCACATATAAATATGCAAATTGGTCAAAAAATTAAAAAGAGAGAAAAAATTTAAGTATTAACTGCTACCTTCAATAGACCAGCAGAAATCAG
>NW_004524593.1:16611910-16674752 GCF_000260255.1 Octodon degus
AAGTGCTAGTTTCTAGTTTTATTTTTGTTTTACCTTATAGTCAGGAGTGTCCTTTGCCACATTCTACTGTTTAAAATTTATATTTTTTTTCAGCTTCTGAATTTGTTTACACTGAGATTTATATGTGAATATCATGTTACATATGGGAACCTGAATTTTAAAGTTGATACTAATTTGTGACAAATAACTATTTTCCCTATTGCTGTTTTTTGATTTAATTGCTGGTATACAAGATTTTGACTTGTGCTTTATTAAATTTGCAGGTTTTTGATTAAGATAGATCATACTTTGACTCTGTTTCTTTTATTCCACTTGTTTTAGTTTATTAGTATATGTATGTAACACATAATATTAACATTCTATGTGGTAAGTTAGTACATGTATATCACTTATCCAAATTCCTCTTTCTTTTCCCTTTCCTCTTTCTCTCCCTTATTTCTGTTACTAACTTCATATCTATAGATGACAGATTTTCCACAAATTCTGAATGAATTCACTAAGCATGTTATACTGGGTGGATCTTTCTTAATCATAGAGATTATCTACAAAGAAAACAAAATCACTAATATCACTATAGTTAACACAATATAAGACAAAAGTTTTTTCCTAAGATTGAGCACAAGAGAAATTTTCTTTATCTTATTCTCTATGTTAAATGGAAGGTAGATGCATATCCTTTGGAATAACTCATGAAAGGAAGATAATAAACCTACCAACTGGAAAGGAAAACCAAAACTGTTACAGTTTTGCTTGATAGGGATTTCTTCATGAAAAAAACCAGGATGATACAACAAATTCCTGGAGTAAATGCATCCAGGAAGATTTTAGTATATTAGATAAGCATAAGGAATAAAAAGTTATTTGCTTTTCTTTAAAGATCAATGAAATTATGTTAACTTTTAAAAACTCAGTATCATTTATAATCATTGTGAAGATGTATGCATCTGTTAGGTGTAAAGTTATCAAAAATATGTACAGGGCCCGTATGCTGAAAATTATGAAATACTGATGAAAGAAATTCAGAAAAACTAAATAGTCTTTGTTTGAATGTGGGATAATTCAACAGAATCACGGTCTTAATTGTCCCCACAAATGTTCTATATATTTAATGCAATTTCTATTAGAATCTTAACAAGAGTCATTTTGCAGCTAGGAACAAGTAAGCTTACAGTCAATCAGAAAAGTATAGGATGTAGAACTGACATATACCAAAATATTAAACTTGCTGTATGTTTACCATAATCAATACAATGTGTAAAATAAGAATACAGCATTAATATTCAGTTTAAAATTAAGCAAGCAAAGTCAAGATGAATATGCTCAAATTTAGCAAAGCAAAATATTAATGTGTATACCATAATAAGACCAATGACCACAAAACCCTAGATCTTCTTTCTTCTTTTCCTTCATCACAGTTGTTCCAGCTTACCCCCAGAAAAGAATGACTATCATCAAAAAGACAAGCAATAACAAATTGTAGAGGTATTGTGGGTAAAAAGAAACCCTCCTCCACTGCTGGTGGGAGTGTAGACTGGTACAAACAGTATGGAAATCACTGTGGAGATTCCAAAAACAAACAAACAATCAAAAAACAAACCCAAAAAAACTAGAATTTGAGGCCTCATTCCACCCAGCTATTCCTTTCCTAGGTATTTTTCCCAGAAGAACTGAAAACATACCACAGCGATATATGTGCACCCATATTTATAGTAGTGTAATGTATCATAGCTAAAATCTTGGAAATAGCCCAAATGCCCACCAACTGAGGACTGGATTAAAAAAATATGGTATTTTCATACAATGGAGAATTACTCAGCTATAAAGAAAAACTCAAGGCTTTTATAGGTAAATGAATCCAACTATAGACCATACTCGTAAGTGAAATAAAACAGACCTGCATGTGCAAGAAATAGTATTGTCTTCCTAGTGTTAGAATTTGAAAGAGTAAATAAAATCTGAAAGGTATAATAGATATTATGAAAGGGAAAGAATCTGCTCAAAGGGAAGGAACATTAACTCTTCTACCCAAATCAAATACTATTTTATTTTAGTTTTTATATCCTCTTGAAAAATGAAGACAGTGTCATAAAAGAACAAAAGATGACAATGAAAATGGAAATTTAGGGTGTGGGTAAGTGTTTCTCCCAGCCTGGGGAGGCTCTTGGGGTTGAGCACATTGCTGTGCATTATGGAGCCTTGAATTTCTGCTGGCAGTGTCATTCTCCTGCATATAAATGCTGTCTTCAAGAAGTTAACAGCATTGAGACTATTTCAGTGTGATTTGATTGTAAGCTATTGTCGTAGTTACCTTTCTTTCATTGCTGAGACGAAATATGCAACCCCCAAAATTATAAAAGGAAAGGTCTATTTAGCGCACAGTTTGTGGAGGTTTCAGTCGGTGTCCAGCTGGCTCCAAGGCAGGGTGGTGTAGCACAGGGGCAGCTATTCATGGTAGCAGAAGACAGCAAAAGTAGCAAGAGCAAAAAAGGGCAAAACAAGCCTGCTTCCTTCCATTATATTGTAAGCAGGGTACCCCACCAGGGCAGCCATCTCTGTGCACCAGCTCTGCATATTTCCCCACTTCCTGCTGTCACTGAGCACGTGTCCTCAGTAGGGAGCTCTTCTCTTGGGAATTTGCAGAGTCAGACCACACCTTCTCACCTCAAGGCCAGGCTCATGAGCTGGCCTGAACATCAATGTCGTTCAAGGGATCGGTTCATGTATGGGTGCGTGATCAGAGCCAAACCAATTCTCAGTCAATTTTTATGGATTTATCAAGGAAAAAATACCTTTCCTCCTGCCAGCATTGCTCACTATAATGATGATGTTAGCCTGGAATTCTGATGTTTATCATTAATATACACAGAGAGAGCCCATCTGGGGATGAAACCAGCCGGGTGGGAGACAGAGCTGACAAATGATCACGAAGTCACAGAAACATGAAGATCACTTCTGAAACTGTGGACTTAGCCAGGAGGAGGGCAGCTTCAGAGACTTCCCAGGTTTGTGAACCAATTAAAATCTCTTTTAAGTAAACTAGTTTGAGCTGAAAGCTGGCAGTTTCAACCCAAAGCATCCTTATGCGTTAATTATTTTCTGATACTGAACATGATGATTACATAATCAGATTACAGAATAAGCCTTAGTCAAACTAACCTGTGTAGACTACACAGCCTTCATGATATCCTCTCCCACTGAACTCTGAATTCAACAGGGAATGGACTCTTCAGTTTCCTCCACAATTGTCCTTCTCACTTGGTTCCTTGACTTGGACTTAGCTGGTAGCAGTGGTCCCTGCTCTTCCAGGTGGCCTATTGGGCTGTAGGTGGCCTTTCCCTAGCTGAGGCAGTCAAGTGCCTGGTCCTACTGTGGTAGGCAGATGTCATTGAGAAGGAAAGGGCCCTATCGTGCTGTGTGCTGGGGCTAAGAAAGAACTCACCTAGGGAAGAGAATCACTCTCCTGTGAATTCCCAAGGAGACTACATTTAAAGCACAGATGAGCTGATTTTGGTCCTGGTTCAGGAACATCTGGAGGAACAGCTGTGGATGACAAGAACATGTTTATCTCTTTTGAAAAGAAAAGTGGTGAATAGGCAGGGTCCTCAGGGAGTGCTGCCCGACAAAATAGAGGTCTGTTCCCATCATCCACACTTAGGGTGGAAAATAATCAAACAAAAACACAGCTTGTTTTGAAATCAAATAGCTTGAAGGGTAATGAATTGAAAGGGAAGAAGAGAGAACTAAAGTCATTTACATGAGCCTGGTACTTCCCAGCCATTGATAATATTAGCAATGAGAACCTACAAAGTACATCAATGCCTATCTTAAGATTTTTCTCCATACCCAAAAGCCAGGCTTCTTTCTTATTATTGGAAAGTTAACGCTGCTGGAGTTTTATTTGGGACATGCTATTACTGATGGCCTGGAAAAGTCACTGTAATTTACTATATCTCTCAGAAGTTAGTATTTTTTCCCCTTTCTTTGGCCAGGCTGGAAATACTGCGCCATGACTTTCACGATTGAATTCAGAAACTTGGGTTTCAGTCCTGCAAATTTATGATCATGGTTTTTATAAGAATGTTTAAAAAATACCTTTCTCATATTTCCCAAAACTAAGAAAAATAAAATTGACACATTTATGATACTTGGAAAGAAAGGGTACTATTTGCAGCTTGGTCTCAACTCCGTATAATGGCCATGTATCTTTATTTTTGTCATTAAGTTACTGAGGGGTTTTCTTTCATCTTATAAGCAGATGAAGCTTTAGGATAATGAAGATGACTTAGAATTTGATTGTATACTAACTGTGGAGATGCTGTTTTTCTGGTCCTTGTTATTGCCCGTTTTCAATCCTCCTTCACGGGGACTCTAGGAAATCAATTCTAGACTACTCATCGCTGATAGCAGGAAGGAGAATTTCACATCTATTTTTAAGTGGGAGGAAAATCTCTGCAGAATGTATGGGCTGAAAACTTTATAGGAAACAGTTTCTACACAAACATAGATGAATGGTTTAGCAGCAGCAGGGATTCCATTTATGTAAATACTGAGCTGTGGGACTCAGAAAAACAAACTCGAAGGAAAACATTATTAATCAGCTTGAGTTTTTTCTTCTGCTCTCAACATTCTAAAAAGAACACACAGGTCAACATTAAGGAATGTTTCAAGAAGAAGAACAAGCAAGGGAAGGGTGAGGGCTGCTCTTGATGAAACTTCTCAGAGCTCTAGAGAATTTCTCGTAGCTGTTCTTAAATTTGATGCATAACAGGCTTGATAACGGCCGAACACCCAAGTGTTCTAGTATCCTAAGCATTTTTCCTATAAAACATTACCTGTTCCACTTTTGGTTGACTCAACTAAGATACTGTACCACCTCATGGATGAAAGTAGCTACTGAAATATATTGGACTTAGATAATCTCTTACATAATATGGCAGCAGCATCATCATTTTGGAGAAAAATCAAGACAAAGAGTCTTATCTTAGAATCTTAATACTAGGCAAAGCGAGAAGGACATTTAAGAATTTCAGAGGCTGGTCAAATAGCTCAGCAGGTTAAAGTGTTTGCAAGCAGGAGCAGGGGTCGGGGGTTTGATCCGTGCCAGAACCACCCCTGTGGCTCACTGAGACACCAATTGAGACTGGGTGTGGTGGCATGCACCTGTAATCCCAGCTCTTGGGAGGCTGTAAACAGGTGGATCACTGCGAGTCCAATCTAGTAGTGAGACCCTGAACACCTGGTAGACCCTCCCATGAAATACAAAAAAAAAAAAAAAAAAAAAAAATTCAGGATAATCTGGGTCTGAAACACATTTGCCAAAATGTCTTCTTTTATCACTGTGATTTTCTTCATTGAATACTTAATGGAGCCAAAATCTGTCCCATATAGCTCTTCTGAGAGTCATGTGACAGCCTCTGGGCACCTGTTATGTGAACACTCAGCACCACACACTTTACCAGCCAGAGCAAAGGATCATTGGCCTCACCGCCTGGTGGCCATTGACTTTTTATTTTTCTGCATGGGGGATGTATTTAATTATGATTGTTAATGTCCAAGGTGTTCTTCAGCATTGGGGAGATAGGTTGGTGGTGTAAGTGCCTGCCTGGCAAGTGCAAGTTTCTGAGTTCGATGGCCAGTACCACATGTCAGCCCTGGAACCCCAGGTGAGCTATGCAGGTCACCAAAACTGGGTGTGGTGGTGCACACCTGTAATCCCAGTGCTGGGGAGGCTACGATGGGAGCATCACCATGAGTTCAATATGTGTTGTGAGACCTTGTACCAAATGAATGAATGAATAAATAAATAAATTTTAAACAGGTGTTCTTTTTCTTATAAATGGCTATGACTGAGTTGAAAAAGCTCAAGAAATTTTAACAGTGAGGCAAATAACTTCTCCAATACATTTAATGCATATAAAATGTTATTAATATTTATAATGCTATCAATGAATTCTTATAAAAGTATAATCCATACTTAAAAATCTCCCAATAAAAAGTTACATAATAAGTAAAAATAGCTGTTTAATATGTACATTTTCTAGATTGGAACTTCTATGGCTTAGCAATGGTAGGCACTGCATAACACTGCTTCACACTTGAGATTGCCAGAAGCTAATGATAGTTTGTATGTAGGTTCAGCTTTAGAAAAAGATGAGCATTTTTGACTTTAAAGAGGAAAAACCCCAAAGAAATAAAAAGAACAAAGACAAAAACAAAGCAACATAGAACAATAAAAACGGTACAGAATTTCAAAACAAGAACAGAAAATTAACAATGGTTTCTATATTGTGTACTGTTACCATCAAATTTGGTGCTCAGATCGCCAGATATAGGCACTGGGGAGATAGCAAGATCAATCAAATAATTAAACACTAACTCTTCTTCTCACTAATGCTTAATTTTTTCCTTGTGCTTTTTATTTTTTAAATTTATTTTAAAGAGAGTACAATAGGTGAGACATTAGAGACTATATGCATTTTAAAGAACAAGATGAAAGGTATTCAGCTGTGGTTGTTACATTGTACGTTGCTGTCCTCAATGAATTTTTTCATATTATAGATATTAATATGTAGAGTGGGTCAAAGAGAATACTTTAAACACGAACTGCTACCTTCAAAACACCAGTGAAGGCGGTGACCTAGCTCAGCGGTTTCCACGCTGGGCTCTATAGCGCGAGGTCACCGGTTCGTGCCTCCATCCCGACTCTTTGGGGCCGGGGAGATGGCTCAGTGGAATAAGCGCTTCCCTGGCAAGCGCAAGGGCCTGAGTTCAATCCCCGGTTCCACAAAAACAACAACAACAACAACAACAACAACAACAACAACAACAACAACAAAAAAAAAAAAACAACCAACCAAACAAAAAAAACCCAACGAAGTCAGTAGCACAATCATTTCTGCTGTACAGCTTACATGTCTTTCCCCCTTCCTTTTTTCCTTTCTCTCATCTCTATTGTTTAAAAATAAGCATTTTAGTTGGCTTACTTTTATATTACTTTTATGATTATCTTTAAATTGAATCTTCATAACATTTAATAAGCAATCACTGGTCTGCTGTTATGAAATCTAGCAATAGGAATTTTTTTTAGCTATTTGAAAATTAGTTGTAAGTGGGACTTTGTAAACAATTACAGAGGAATCCTTTGGAGAATGAGATTAGTTATCAATTTTTTATTCATATGACAACAAATAATTATCAACTTTACAGTCAAATGGTTTAAACAATTTTAGTAGATGCATTATGTGTATGGATTAAAATATCAACTAAACAATATTATTCAACTGTAGAAAAATTTGAAAAATCCCATTACATAACTTTTATATTCTTTCTTGAACAAATTAAGCTATATTTATTTTCTCTGAAGCTTCTCCTAGTCCCATCTATAAGTTTATCATGAAGAAGCTCAGGACATTTTAGTACCAATATACGACATTACAATGTGTTGATTATTTTGGAGGAGGCCATCTCTCAGGTCTCTACTTTTTTTTGGGGGGGGGTCGGTTACGATGAGTTGATCTCAGGACCTTGTTCTTGAAAGGCAGGTGCTTGTGCCACTGAGCTGTATCTCCAGCCCTATGTTGATTATTTTAAGGTCCTTGAAGCTCAGCAGAGACTCAAAAAAGATTTACTGTGGTACACCTCATTAGCATTCAACTAGACCTGCCTAAGAGGCCATAATTATCTTTCACCCCCACCCTGAGTGCTCACCAGCTGTCTCAAAAGAAACCAAAATGTAACCACACCTGGATGGACTCCGGCTGAAAATAGTGTCTATCCCTTGGGTTTGTTCAGATTCTGAAAAGAATCGTTTTGCAAACTAATTTCTGTTTCTTGAACCATTCACTTCCCCAGTAATTATTTGTCATTTCTCAAATTTGCCTACATTCCCCTTTGTCCACCTATCTTATAGAAGAAGGGCATCTCAGTCTCTAAATCATGTAAAGCTGGTGAGTTATCACATTAGGCATGTTATTACATTCAACAAGTAAATTTGTAAATTTTTTTCCCCAATTAATCTGTCTTCATCACATTGTTGCAAGAAACTAAGTGGGCAAAGAGAAAGCTTCCTGTTGCCCTAAAGCAAATTTTTAAATAGTTTAATTACCCATCTATAATGTGAATATGTAGGGAATATGTATGTGTTAGTTCAGCTTTCCATTGCTGTGAGGAAATACCTGAGATGATCAATGAGGAATGGTCAACTTGGACTGTAGTTTCATTTCCTGATCACTTGACCCTGTTGCTTATGATGTCTCAGTCTATCATGTTGGGAAAGTGGTGGAAGAGGCTGCTCACTTCAGTTGGGGAAGAAAAGAAGGGGGGGGGGAGAGAGAGAGAGAGAGAGAGAGAAGGGGAGAAGGGTGTGGCATTCCAATATGTCCTTCCAAGCCACACCCCCAATTACTTAACTTACTCTCATTTGGCCACACCCTCTAAAGGCTTTGCTTTTTCCCACTGATGCTACAGACTAGGGACCAAGCCTTCAACACATGGACCATTGGGAAGCACTTACGATCCAAACTATAACAATGTGTGTGCTTACTGTACTTCTTATTTAAAGGACTCTTATTGTTACCCATATAGTGAGGTGCTGAGGTGCTGTGCTTTAGCCTTGGTTCTTATAAAATGCTATCCTATGTGTAGGGCATTTGGGTGCTTATGTACATAAATCATGGATAGTATATGTGAGCTTGAGGGTAGGAATTTTTTTTAAGTAGGAAACTAATTGAAATGAAATAGCCCCCCCCCTTTTTTAAAAGCACCTTAAATCCTACATTTTCTTGTTTCATCCTTTTCATTAAGGATGAAACAAAGAGTTGGATGGTAACAAATACCTTATGAACTTCTGGTAAAAACTGAACCTAGTGTTGAATGTGAAATTGCACCTCAGCTCTCCTCCTCTAGCTGCTCTTGTGCACCCTCAAGAATTCTGCGCCACTCACCCACTTCTCTAGTTTTCAATTTATAGGGAATCCCACAAAAGAGAGAACACCAATCAGTGACATGCTACACTCCTATGTTTAGTTTCCCGAGGAGTGCAAATGATATATGTGTTTCATCACCTCTACTACTAACTATTTTCAGCATCTATTATGCATGAAGCACTCCAGAAAACATTTCAGCTCTGTCGGTTAAGCCTCAAAATCCCATTGGGCATGAAGAAATTCAATGGATTTTACCCCAGAGACTGCGACTATGTCAAGCCTGGTAGAAGCCTGCAGTAGCAGCAGTATCCTCCTGCTCAGCTGGTATGGGCCATCACAAAATGCTTTCCACTTAGGAGTGAAGAGCTCAGTGAAGTCTTAGCTGCGGAAAAGATCTCATGTCTGCCATGGACCAGATATTTAAATTTCAACATCTGGAACATTATTCTAGAGAGAACATGCCGAATCCTGCCTCTCATATCACGTAGTTGCAGTTTGTTAATTATAGTTGAATACAGTGTGCTGTGAAAGTAACTTGCACATTGGATTCATGACATAGTCCTTCAACATCTTCTGTAAGAATTGGGTTCTTTTTTGGAGGTCTCTGCTTATTTGGAAGAAATGGATGCAAATGTGGGTTCACATTCTCTGTGCAGATAATTTAAAGCCTAAGAATAATCTAAAGCGTCTAAAGAGAAAGGGAGTAACATAGGTGCTGTTTTCTTTGCATTATTACCAGATACTTTTCATACACCCTTAGCTTTTTCTACACTGGTCCAGTAGAGTGGTGGTTGAAGAACGTGTTACACCATATGTCCAGTACTAGGAATTGAAGCGACACGGAAGGACAGGCAGATCATTCTTCCCAGGGTGATCAGGGTGAGCTGATACCCCTCCAACCACCATAGACAACTATAGAACATTTGAAAAACATATTTTCATCTGTTTTCATGGTCAGCAAAGAGCAAAACAATAATTCACCTTTAACAACTGAGAATGCTGAGATGAAAATTCTACCAGTCCTCCAAGAGGCAATTGCAAGAGAGCTTATTTGCCAGAGATAAGGCTCTTTTTGAAAACTAGAACTGGCAAGGAGAAGCCAGCATTGCCTGAGCAAATTATGTTTTCAATTTTTCTATCTAAGAGATAAGATTGAGAAATATGGAGTGTGTTTAAATTAAAGAAAATAATTGTCAATAAAAGATACCCCCTCTCTCTCTCTCTCTCTCTCTCTCTCTCTCTCTCTCTCTCTCTCTCTCTCTCCACTCACTTCAAGCACCTTGGCCCTGTGTTCTCACCCCTTTCTGAAGCGGTTCTGAAGTCCTCTTTTGTGAGTGTCTTTGCCTGTGCTGTCATGGCGTCCTCAGTGTCTGGTGAGTAAGGTGCACAGTGACACACTGTAATGAGTTTATGAGCCCGCCTTTTTGTTGCATGGCTCTAGGCAGCAGTATTCACTGTACTTTTTAAAAAAATGTGTTTGGTTGCTACACGGTTTCACTATGCAGCTAGAACTCATGGCGATCCTCCTGTTTCAGCCTCCCTAGAGCTGGGATTACAGGTGTGTGCCACCATGCCGGACTCTGGCTGACTCAGTGTGCCCAGGGCGGGGCTGGTGCAGCTTGTGGTGCTGGGAATCAAACCGCAGTCCCTGAGCTTGCCTAAGCTTGCCTAAGCAGAAGCTTTAGTCTGCTGGGCTTTTTTGCCGTCCCTTAACTGTACTTTTGACCACAACTTCTAAAGACACTCAGGAAAGAGGATCTCCTGGACTGCTTCAGAAAGTGGCAAGGATGATGCAATGCTTTTGAAGGGAAGGGCAGTATTTTTTTTTTTTTTTTTTTAGCCTGGGATTGAACTCAGGCCCTTGGGCTTGCCAGGAAAGCACTTATTCTACTGAGTCATCTCCCTGGTCCTAGGGCAGGATTTTTGAGGTGCTTTCTTAGCAGCCTTTTCATGTAACACAGTAAAAATATTTAATATTATTCCATAATTTTCTGTCTTTCTTTGTATATTGTTTTTCATCATTGAGATACTATTCCAGTACTTTCATCTTTGATGGCTTAAAAACAGGCACCATCCACTTCCGGCCAAGTTGTTACTCTCGGAAGACAACAAAATCAACCAGAACAGCCTTCAAATGTATGAGTCAGCTGTCTGTCTCCAAGTAGAAGCTTTTAAAGCAATAATTAACAAAATCATGCTCAGGATATGTTCACTGGCTGGAAACGAAATAAATTTAGCTAGAAATGAGTGTTGCAATTTCTTTAAAACATCTTTGTGGTATTCTACATTTATATACTGCTCATTTCCATTTTGATTAATCTGTCTGCTTGGTTCTGTTTATATCATTTAAAAATGAGTCTAACTGAGGGGATCATAATAATTACTCTAGAACCACCTGTTCTTTATGTTTCAGCATCAGAAAGTAGCAAGCTTTAGCATTCTAAGTTACTGAATTTCTAACACTGAGACAGCTTTAAAGCTGATAGAGATTTTATATTATCTTGCACACTCAAAATAACACTGTACATAAGTGTAGTACATATTTTTCAATAATGTCTTAAGCATGAAAGCATCCAGGATAAAAGAAAATCGAGTAGAAGTACTACCTCAAAAGACATCAATAAGGGACCGGGGAGATGGCTCAGTGGAATAAGTGCTTCCTTGGCAAGCACAATGGTCTCAGTTCAATCCCTGGTTATGCCAAAAAAAAAAAAGACCTCATTAAGTAGCAAACTAAGAATTTGTTATATGATTCACTGAAGACTTTATTCAATAGAGTGAATTCTCAATTCACTATAAATTCTAACTGAAAATATGAGATATAGGGTTAGATTACACAGTCTAGGGTTAGAAGCCACAAAAAATTAAGATTATAAGAGATATTGCAGTTGGTCTGCATTAGTTCACTGTTTTAGGTCAGTGATTTAAGTGTTGGTGAAACACAATGAAAAGTGATTTTGTAGCTAAAGCTGATATCAAAAATTACTAAACTGAGGGGTATTTTACAACTTCCTTGCTTGGATTTTGTCAGCAATGTCTTCGGTGTCACTCATGACCGAGAGCCTGGATGGGTGAAAACGCTCTGAGGTCGGATGTTAAGTTCCTTGGCCAAAATCTTCAGTTTTGAACTGATTTGTGCAGGCAGCATTTAGGTGAGTGAGTGATTTTAATGTACCTGAGGAGCAGGGCTTTCTCTTCTTCTCACTTTCTCCTCTTCTCTATCCTCTATCTCTCCCTCCTTTCTGTCATTGTCATGAACCATTCATGTTTTGCTATATGGAAAGGTGTGAAATTTTATACAAATTCAATACAGAGATAACTGCTTTCAACATTTCTCCTTTTTCTCATAGTCCTTTGAATTTACACCCAAAAAACTTTGAAATGAATTTGGCTATTGCAAGGAAAATTTTTTTATCCTCTTTTCTCTATTGTCCATTGTTGAAAAGTAAATGTATGGTAAGATTTAAAAGACAGCCTACACTGAAGATTGCTAGTGTGGATTCTAATTCTGTGTCTCAGTAAGTAGTCGTGGATTAGCAGATCACTATGAGAAAGTTGTTTAGCCATGCTGATAGGGGTTTCCTTCTGTAGAGTTAGGGAGATTTGAGCAGGTAACTTCTGAAACATCTATAATGGCTTTGATTCTGTGTATACAAACATTCATTGAATGCATTCTCTGATCTCACTCTGATCTCATGTCTGAGATATTACTCCAGTAATTTCATCTTTGATGGCTTAAAGACAGGCACCATCTACTTCCAGCTATGCCGTTACTCTGTAAGGGCAACAAAATCAACTAGAACAGCCTTCAAATGTTATGAGTCAGCTGTCTGTCTCAAAGCATTATGGATAGCACAGAGACCATCTTGGACATTGCATTTGTCGTCACACTATTTAAAATTAATTACAATTAGAAAGTAAAGCTAATCAATAAGTGAATAGAAATAATGGTACTAAACAGAAAAGGGGATACAGATGAATGTCCATTTTGTATCTGTGTATCAAAAGTGTTTAAGATAGTATATAGTTACATTCTCTTAATGAAAAGAGGGATTTGTTCTAATAGAGTTTGTAAATAGGATATCATGTCCGCATCTTGTACAGCAAATAACCACTAGGAAGAATGTATGCAATGTGTTAATTATTGAAACTGTCCTACCAATTTGGTTTGAAAAAAAAAGGAAGAAAACAGTACAAATTCAATTAATACATTCCTCTTCTCATCCTGCCCAGCCACTCTGACTTTTTTCAGCCCAGTATCTGGTACATTGCATGAGACATTCAGAACTGCATTAAAAATAGGTTTTGTGCAATACTCTATTGGGTAAAAATACTACATATTTTTTATCCATCCCTCAGTTGATGGGCATTTGAGTTGTTTCCAAGATTTAGTTATGTCAAATTGTACTGCTATAAATATGGGTGCACACACAAAAAATGGGTGCACATATATCACTGTGGCATGATGATTTCAGATCTTTAGGAAAGATATCTATAAGGGAAATAGTTGGATTGAAGGGGATCCCAAATCTTAGCCTTTTGAGGAATCTCCGTACTGATTTCTACAATGGCGGTACCAGTCTGCACTCCCACCAACAGTGGAGAAGGGTTCCTTGTTTTCCACAGCCTCTCAAGCACTTGCAATAGATACTGTGAAAGGGAATGAATTTGCTCAATGGGAAGGAAAAACTTGGATGAGGAAAAGAACAAAAGAAAGAAGGGGAAAAGATATATTTAGGTATATATGCGGGAGAGTTTGGATAATTGTATGGCTGATTTCTGCTGGTCTTTTGAAAGGAGCAGTTAATGCTTAAATTTTTTCTTCTTATTGTTTTTCTCTTTTTAATTTCTTATAACTTTGTTGTTATTGTTTTGTTTTGTTTTGAACTGATTTTGCAAGTTTATCTCTGGTAACCTAAACAACTAATTTGAATGATAATACATAATATAGCAACCATTGTTGAATTCTTATTAGTTTGTTTAATGAAATTTTGTATTGTTTTTAATGCTTTTTTTTTTTTTTTACTATTTTGTATTCTTAAAAAAATAGGTCTTATGCTAGGTAGTCTTGTCTGACTGTAGGATAATACAAGAACATCCATTGCACATAGGCTAAGCTAGGATGCTTGTTAGGTTATGTGTAGGTAATGTGTTTTTGATGTGATATTTTCAGTTTGCAGCTGTTTATGGGGACATACCCTAACCTTCCTCATGGAAGGTCTGTACAGGGATACTCTGTATCTATGAGAACCAGGGCAGCGCAGTTGGGAGGTAGCTTTGAAGCTGAGGAGAATGTTTTCCATGCTTAGTTCCAGCTTGGTTTAGATTAAGGGGAAATTAGATCTCTTGATCACTGTTAAACACAGTGTCTGAGGGTAGTAGGCTGAACCTGGCCATGAGTGGGACCACAGTGGTGGATGATATTCCAGGGTTACTAGAAGGAGCTGGTAATGGTGCACACCCACCCCAGAGATCCTTGCATGATTCTCAGATAGCTGCAGACCCTTGCGGTTGCCCCAGGTTGTGCAGACTTCAGGGAGATGGTAGCTCTGAGGTCCTTAAACTGACAAATACAGGGTTTTAAAAGGAAATGTCTTCCTAATAACCAGAACAGGTTGAGCTGTGATTGTTACCAAGTTCATCTAGCACATACGTTTTACAATCAGTTTGGAAGGAGATATCTCCTAATTAACCATCTGAAGAAGCATTTCGGCGCTGACTGGGATAGGCACTGGAAGCTGGCATTTTGGACCCTTCAGCCTTCAGTCTTGGCTTTACCCTTCCTTGCTTGATTAGTTCAGGAAAAATTGATTTAGATTTTTATTGCATGTTGGCTTAATTTTAAAGAGTTAACAGAGTTAGCTGCAAGGCCTGTGTAATTTGTCAGAAAAGAAAAACAAGACCACTTAAGAACATGATATTGTAAGGGAAGCAAAAACAACATAACTTTTGCTTCTCTGTCTTAGATAATTGACTGAGAGCTACCAAAAGAAGAGAGATAAACAAGAGAAGTACATGCCGAGTGAGGTTTGCAGGACACAGGGAGCTGAGGACCCTGGAAACCACCGAACCTGAGGTTTTGCATTACGGGTTTGATCAGGAAGGCAACAGAGTGTGATGCAATACTACCCACCACGTGTGAGACCCGGCAAGGACTGCTTGTTGAGTTGCCAGGCTGTTTTCTCCACAGGAGGATGCTTCAGGGGAGAAGAGCAGGGTGAGGTCAGAGAGGCCCTCCTGATAGCCCCCTTCTCAGCTTCCCTCCCCTACAGTAGTGGATGTGCCAAGGTGCCATAGTTTGGTGTAGCACATCCTGAGGCCTACCAAGCTTTGTCTTTCGAGTTAATATTCAGGTACAGAAAATATGATTCTGCAAAAACTAAAGCTGCATAAGACTAGAAAATAATATCACTAAAGAGCCAATAGTTCTAATAACTGCTTTCAGGGAGACAGAAAAAAGCTAGGAAAGATTAGCAGAAAGGAAACTATTCAGAATGAAATGGAATAAATGCTATTATTACAAAGCCGAGGAAAGAAAATAAACATGAGAGGAACAGAAGCTCTCAGGGGCAAGGAAACAGAGGAATAGAAAAAGCCAGCTGAGGATTTGAAAGGCACAGAAAGCAAGTCCGAAATCTACAGCCTAGAAGTGCAGTTTCCAGTGGTGTTCATACCATGCCCTTTTTATTTGATTTCAAATCTAACTCAAAGAAAATGACATAATGGTGGGAAATATTTCCTGTAGTGGTGATTTGCTTTAGTGTAAACACGCCTATGAAGTTGGAGAATAGGAAGAGGTGAAAAAAAAAAAAAAAAAAAAAAAAAAAAAAAAAAAAAAAAAAAAAAAAGAAAGTAGCTAAGTGGATCTGCGCAACTGCTGACTTCATGATGTATGAATGAAACAAATTAACCAAATGACTCTCAGTAGGATTCCATTCTGATCTGCTCAACTCTGGATGCCTTGCTTTGGATAGTCCTTTCATGCTTAGTGTGAGATCTGGTCGAGCTGAGACTAAGGTTATTTTATTTCCATCACTTCAGCCCTTGTTTTTATGTCCACTGGCCAAATTAAATGTCCTTAAAGGAACCAAAGAATCACCATCCATGAACCAATTTAATTAAAACAAATTTATTGAATGTCTATGTGGGACCCAGTTTCTGTTGTTTAGTTTTTGAAGATTTATGAAAACTAGATATAATACTTTCAAGTCATTGTCTACTGTTTCAAATATAGAGTCTGGCTTAAAGACTTAAACTATTACTTTTGCCAAAGGATCAAGAATGGTCTGCTTTTTAAGGCCATGCAATTTGCACTAATATGTAGCTTAAAACTTTTACCCCTTTGGAAGACTCAGTCTACCTCCTTGTGCAGCTATGATTTTAGGTTTTTTATGACAAGGATGAGGAAGAAGCAGTTATTGCACAGGTATGGCATTTGCGGATCTTAATATCTCCCATTTAGGAAAGAATTGTAATAATGCCACTCAATATTCCACCTACCTCTCTGGTGAAAGGATGATTAGAAGACTAGAAAATTTGACATGACTTTGATGTGTTAAATGCTAAATAGTGCTGCACAGGATGAAAGTTCTTTGGAAGAAGACCATGAGTATAACTATTTTTGCAGGTGTTTTAGAGCAAAAAAATCTGTTCACTCAGGGATTCCACATTTTTGGGAAGGATGTGACTAGGAAAATTTTTATTTTCTTCTGTTTCAAGGAAGGAACCAGGAAATGCCAGAAATGCAGAGGTTGTTACTGTGATCAAGGGTTCGTGGTACTTATTATGATGGCAAATTCAATTCGTACTTTCTAGAATCATTTATCAAAAGGCTTGGAAATCTGGCACATTGATAATCACGGCAAAAGCAAGTATTTGTGGTTCCTTAATTAAGAGGAAGGAAAATAAGTATCCCCTATGAATTAACAAGATTACAAAGATCCTTGATTCAAATGTATACTTGTTTGTTTCATTAATGCAAGGTGATTTGATATTTGTAAAACCAGTTATGGTTTGATAAGGAAGGCTGGTCTTTTTTAGTGTTAAAAAAAGATGAATGTGATCTTTGTTGGCAACCTATACAATAAAAAGCAGAGAAAAAGGATTTCAAGGAGGAAAATTTTTGTTAAGACACAGTACAGCATTAAAATTATAACTATTTCAAATAGAAAATTCCATACAATGTCAAAAAAAAAGAAGAAAGAAACTTCTAGAGAGAAAGGATCTACATTAGCAATCTTTCACATAGTCTTGGAGTATAGCTCTGTATTTGGCTGCAGTCCAAATTACAAATCTGTTTAGCCAGATGACAGCTGAGGTCAAGATCTGAGTCGTCTAACAGCTTGATCCAGACCTTTTGTGAGGCCCTGCCAGGCTTTGAGAATTCCCTCTGCATCTGAGGTGACACAGAAAAGCATTAAATATCTAGAATTGCATTAGGCATCTGCTCCTACAGAGGGCTCATTTCTTTTACAGCCATGGATTAATTTCAATTAAGCATGCAAGAGTTCTTTTAGGAACTTTTCTGTGTGGGCTGTTGCTCATTTTCATTACCGTGGGTTTTCCCCATCATTTAGGACAATACCTTAGAAAATCCACCAAATTTATTTGAAGTAATCAATTAATTCTTTGAGGTGGAACAATTAATATGCAAATTAAACCTCATTAAAAGTCTCAGGAGGAAAGAATTAAGTTGCAAATACATAGCCTATCAGAGAAATGTAAAGGATACAGTACTGTTTTTCCATCAGTGATTTTCAGAATCCATGTGAGTTTTTTTTAGGCCTCATTATATTAGCTCCTTGGCCAGAAGCACTGAAGCAAATGGTCATTCCTGCTTCAGTGCATTATGTCACAGCACTAATAGGGGGACATTGACTATGATCATCATATTGGCAAAAGACCTGATGAAGTGAATAACAACAGACATAAATATGAATTCAAAATGGAATAATTACATCAAAACTAAATAATTTTCAGTGGCATTTCCTTATCAGAAATGCTCGCGGGGAAATGCAAGACCAAGAGGTCATCTTGAAAACACTATCAAGCAGAAAACATTCGAACTCATGCATATAAATTCTGTGTTACAATTAGGATTGAAGTGGTTCCCTAATGACTGGATAATGTTCAGGAGGTACAAATATGGGTGATAAAATAACTTTAAAATAGTGCCTAATACTCATTGAGTGCTTATATAAACAACTTGCTGGTTTAAGTACTTAGTGTGCCCTTTGACCCTCAGCTCCACTCTGTGAACTTGGGACTTAGATTCCCATCACATAGGAACAGAACATTCTACCTGAGGCTTCCCAGAGAGCAAGCCTGGGGCCTGAGCCCGAGTATCTAACTCCAAAAATTATGCTTCACATCATCACATCGGCTCAGTGAGGGAACAGAAACTAGCATTCAGATTTTTCTGAGTTTAAGTGTTCAGCTGTTAGACAATTAATGGATAACATTGCTGTAGAATTTCTTATTGTCACACTTCTTGCTGTTATTATTCTGAATGTGCAATAAATTTTCAGAGATTGGGAGGCTTTGAACGTATCATCTCATGATTGTCTCACAGATTTCCTCATAAGAGCTTGGAAGAAGCCAACGTTGTCCACATTGATAGGGAATGCTGAGGTCACAGTACAGATACTGGTACTGGATATTTGGAAGAGAACTGAGTGAATTGTCAAAGTTCTTTTGGGATTTTACTGTCTGCAAAACTATCTAGTACTCAGCTCCTCTTTTTCTTTCTTTTCTGTTTACTGTTATGTACCACAGTCATTGCCACAATCACCCTTGTATTTTTTCCAAAAGAGCTGAGACAACTACTTGGACCCCATACAGTAGAAATAAGTCAGTTTTGACTTAATATGAATTGCTTCAATTACAAGTGATTATTAAGCACATATTCCATACAAAATATGACATTAAGTGCTAATTGTAATTTAAAAATGATCCATCTCTCAGAAGCTATTATTTAGTTGAGTCTATAAATCAGATATAAAATATAATCCAAAGACACTGGAGATAAATAATTTTAAGAAGTAGAGTGTTACATAGGAATTCTTAGGTTATTTCCAAGGAGGCAGGAGGGGTAGGGAAGAGGGAAATCTGAGACAGATCCTAATGAGGGGCTTTCTTTTGTTTTATTTTTAAAAATTATTTTATTTAATTTTTAAAAAATAATTTTATTGAGAAACAAGTAGCAATGAGACAGTTTCAAAACCAATTAATAGGACAGTTTTAATAAATACATTGCATATTGCTGTCTTCTTAGTGGTTATTCATAGTACAAGATGCAGACATGATAGCCTGTCCACAAACACTATTAGAACAAATCTTTCTAGTCATTGAATTAAGAGAAAGTAGCCGTATATCTATCCTAATTATTTTGAATATACAGATACAAAATGGTCCTTCATTTGTATCCCCTTTTTTTGTTTAGTTTTTTTCAGAGAAGGATATTCCATTATCATTTAAATATGGAGGTGCGTGAATTCAGCAAAATATTCCAATATAGCCCAGTAGTCCATAATAATAGTGGGTTTTCCATAACTGGCAATGTCAGAAGTTGTTGACTTGAGCCTTTTATAGCTCAGCATATTGTCTGTCATTCTGGTCTTCTAAATACGTACTGCTTGTCATGTCATACCAATTATTGCCATACTGTCTCTCAAGTAAATGTTTGTTTTAAAAAAAGGGTGATAAATGAAAACAAGAGACAAGAAAAAAAAAGTTGTAAGACTATCCTGCTGCAATGCTGCATATGGCTAGATTTCTAAATTTCTGTGTAAAAATATGTAATTGTTTATTCCTATTTTTTAAAATATTTAAAAAAATTTCTTCATATTCTGTAGGGACTTAAAGTTTAAGATATCAATACTTGATGGAAAATACCTGTTCCGTGTTATGAGGAGCTTTTGAATTGAGCTTTGTGGGAAAAATGAGTTGTGTGTGGGCATCCACATAAATCTATACATTATGAAACAGCTTTGCCTAGTTTTCTCTGAAGGACAAATGAACTTTTTTCCCCTTTGGCAGTATTGAGGATCAAACCCAAGACCTTTGCACTAAACTATATCTACATCCCCCTTTTATTTATTATTTTTTTTTATTTTGAGACAATGTGTTGCTAAGTTGCTTAGGCTGGGTTCAAACTTTCAATCCTCCTGCCTCAGCCTCCCAGAAGGCTGAGAGTACAGACATACATCACCTCACCCAGCCTATAAATGAGTCTTTATTGAGAAAAATTTCTTGCAAAGTTAGAGAATTGGTGAAGCATCGCATGTACTACAACGCCTATACTGGGTGACCTCGGGAGGGTTGCTGTGCTTGTTTCCTCCCCTGTAAAAAGAAGATGAGGAAAAATACCTGCAAGATATGTGTAAAATAAAGATGATCCACCTATGGGATTTTTGTGATAATTTAGTGAAGTAGTATGGGGGACACCATCACAGAGATGCTTTGAATGTCATAAATGTTAGCTATTAATAGTATCCTTTGACTGGGAATAGAAAATTCTAGCTGGTGTTGTGCATTTTAGATGAATAGATTTTCAGGCAGGAATGCATTTGTACATTTCAGAAATGCGGGAGAGTGGGAGGGAGGGAGAGAGAGAGAACTGGAAACTGAATGAAGACAAGGAGAAACACAAAAGCAGTTCCTCATGACATTTGTTGTTTTGCTTGGATTTATAAAGTATTGCTTATCACAAGGCCTGTTAACAGGGAAAATAAAGATGCAAATTTTGAGGACTCATAAACATGAAATGATTGTCGGATTCTTCACGGTACATTATGTTGGAAGTTTCGTGTTTTTTATAAGGTCATGTGTGTGCACATGCCATCGCCAGCATCACCTACCTGAAGCTGGAGAGAACACTGAAGACAAAACAGGGGTCCACTGAAGTCTGTCAACCCTTCAAGGGGATAGTTTTCAGGGATATCTTTGACGAGACTGAAAAACAATGATGTTTTCTGTCCTTCATTGTGTGTTGTAGAAAGGCATTTTTATCTGTGTCTTTCCAGAGACTACAAGGGGGCTCTCAACGCTGTACAGCACTGTGACCTCATTTATATAGGAAACTTCCTGGCCTGGCTTAGGTAAGTGTCCTGTGTATTAGAGGTTTGGTCCCCAGTCTGTGGCACTGTTAGGTGGAGCCTTAAAGAGGTGGAGCCTGTTGGGAAGAAGTTAGGTCACTGAAGATGCATCCTTGAGCTAAGCTATTGGGATGCTGTCCCCTTTCTCTCTCTCTGCTTCCCTGCCACCAGGAGTGATGAATCTTCTTTTATCATGTCATGATGTGCAGGCTATCATAGGTCCCGAAGCAGTGGAGCCCACTGACAACAGACTAAACTTTCTGGAAGTCCGAGTCAGAATCCAGATTTCTTCCCTTTTAAATTGTGTATCAGGCATTTTGCCACAGTAACAGAAAACTGACTGACCTACTTCCCTTCTTTCATAAGTAGCAAACCATTGCTCCAGTTAATTAGCTCATGAAATACCATTAACCCAAGAGGAAATGACGGTCTCTTTTCTCTGACCTCATCAGATTTCCAAAGCTTGTTGCTTTATTTTTATAAGGCTGCTCAGATTTTCCTAGCAAAAATACACTTGAAAACCTTTTCTAAATGTGTTCCGGTACATGCTAATTGATTTTCCACCTTTTATTGAATTTTGCACAACAGGAGAAACAACTGGAACCTATTTATGAAATAATTGGAACTCCTGAGCTTGAGTGATGCTTGGATGAGGACAAAAGGAGAAAGCAGAGTGACATGAAAAACGTCGAGGTCTTTCTGACGGTGACAAAGGCTGTGCATCCATCTGCCCGTGGCCTCCTTCCCCCAGTGCTTGGGTTCAGAAACAAGCAGTGGGAGAGGATGAAATTAAATTTGCTCCTGAAAGATGCTCCAGCACGGTGACCACATCCCTTGGCGTTGGATGTTTGATGGAGAATGTTGGTGTATCCCAGTGGATTGGTATTTCCTATTCCCTGTTCCTTTCCAGTGACAGTCACTCACATCAAGAGAGTTTAAAGAGAGAAAGGATCTATACTGACTCATTTAACTGGGAATTTCAGAGCCAGTTCTGACTTGCAGCATGGTGGGCATTCACATAATGTGATGGGCTCTGGTCATGGTGTCTCAGGACCTCCTCACTCGTGTGGCCCAGGTGTGCCTATGCCTGGCTCCCTTGGGGTGGCAGAGGACATGGTCCTGGAAGTGTAAAGCTTCAATCCCATTGCTTGAGATTTAACGTAAATGAAATCCCTCTGTCATAGGTGGCGTGTGTCAGTTCTGAGAGCAGATAGACTCTGCTTGGGCTTACGTCCAAGCTTCTATCTTAGGACCTACATGCGCATCACTGGATGAATCTGGGATGGTACTGGTTCTAACGAATCCATCCTGTACATCTGCGAGAGGCTACCTTGATTCCCAAGGCCAGAAATTAATAAAATGCAATGGATATTAAGGAAAGAGAAAAAGGGTACGAAGTCAAACAGGATTCAAGAACCTGGAGGAGGTTGCTTCAGGGGGCAGCCAGGAGAGCAAAGGTGCATAAGTAATCACATAACAAAGGGGTTGGGACAATAAATTCAATGCATATGGAGCAGCGCTGTGTCGCAAATGTTTCCATCCTCCCTGTTCCTATGTTGGAATCCTTGCTGCCCAGGAAGTGGCCTCCAGGAGATGGTTAGGCCATGCAGCTACTGTGAATGACACCAGTATCCTTACCAAAGAGACTCCTTGTTTTCTCAGAAAGCATCAAAGGATGGATGACATCTGTGCAGCAAGAAGATCTTTCAGTGAACCGCGGCTGTCATTCAAGGGACTTTTCGGTCTCCTCACAAGTGCAGTGAATCTTGCTAAGAGAAGTTCCAAGCCTGTGCTATCCAAGTGGCTTGCAATTCCACGGAGCTTCTGGGCTCCATTACAGCCAGACTGTCTTCCTGAGCAACTGTCCTGCTGGTTTTCTCTCTCACTTAGGTCTACTCAGAACCTTGCCCAGAACTAGGATTCCTAAGTGTGATTCGACAAGCTTTTGATATTTCAAAAGCTTCCTAGTAGTCCCAATGGGCACCCTTGGCTAAGAAAGACTGCAGGGAATCTTTGGCACAAGAAGAAGCCTACAAAGTGGGTCAGTGAAAACTGAGGAAGTTAAGGCAATCTGCTGCCCACAGCACTGCGCAGGTCATGGGGAAGACTCACTTCTCCTGCAATGGCTCCAGCTGCTGGCTGATCCTCGGCATGCAGGAGCATCAATGTGCCCAGGGTGCACTGCAGCTGCTCAGCTTTTGGTTGCATGGGAGCTGTGGAGCCCCTGAGTTAACGAGGTGCTGGACACATGGATGAAGCCTGGGCTTCAAATACACCACATGGAAAGTACTGACATCCATAACAGAAAAATAATAGCAAAAGAAAAGATTTAGAGATAGTCACTGAGAGGTTTTTCACCCAAGGTGAGGAGTTAAAAATCTTATAAATATAAGATGTTATATATCTTGAGACCTCACTGATATATACACACTGGTGCAGGTATGAATTAAAAATAAAGCCATTCCGAAGCAAACATAAAGGGATCTTGGCTGCTTTAACCTTGTAACTGAGTGGAGGAGGGAGCAACCTTTAGAAAGTGTATAGATGTAGCCCAGTCATCATATCCTTAGGCGTCCTTGGTTCATTCTCTAGGAGTGAAGACGAATGTTTCAGCAAAAATTTCCTGGGGGTTGTAATGCCCCAGGTCTGTCTGGCAGAACAAACACATACTTTCTTAGGAGACTTTTCCTCTAGGCCTGAAACATCCCCCAAAGCAAAGCAAAGGTACACAGATGCACAAAAATTCACAGATTCCTAGTATGGATACTTTGTTGAAAAATCTGCATGCTACATCCTGAGGTAAAGCTAAAAGGATAGAAAAACACCTTCAAAGTTACAGAAGTGAAAGGAAGAATAGAAAAATCCCATTCAACTGAACAGGACTGGCCAAGCAGAGAGAGAAAAGGAGGGAAAACCCTCAATTAAAACCAGAAATCATTTGATGCAATGTGATAATAGACAAATAGAGTTGCCTATGCTGGCCCTGTGAGAAACAGAAAGGCACTGACTACATTTTGGAGATTGAAACTGTCACCCCTTCTAGAAACAAAACTCATGCCCTTCCAAGAGAGGTCAAGGAGCTAGTTTATATGACTGAGTGGACAATCAAGCTTTTCATCCAGTCTCCTACTCAACCACACTCGCACCAGGCATGGGCTCTGGAGCAGGTGACACGGAGGGGACTGGGTGCCACTCTCTCTGCTGACAGTGGAGGTAGCAGAGTTCGTGACACCTGGTTCCTGCTACAGATAGGTAGTGGTGCTGCTGGAAGAATCAGATGTAATGCCACGTTTTGGATCAAGAGTGGCAAACTGTCATTTACTGCAAGGCGACAGCAATGTCAATTTCAACATGCCAGCTGTGCAGGAAGGTATGGGATGTTTTTTCTGGAAAAGTACTGAAGCCCAGGGTTCTGGAAACTTCTCTCTAGCCTGAAAGTGACCCCACAGCCCACATTCATTTCAGTGGCATAGGAATAAGAAGCATGACCAGTACAGAGATGCTTTCCTAAGAGGAGGAGGAGGAAATCCCTGAAGAGGTTTGGCCCAGGATTGTTATCTGAGACTTAGCAACAGACTGAAAGTTTGTTATCCCTTGATTCATATGCCAAACTCCACGTACCCACTGTGTGACAGTATCAGGACGTTAGATCTTCGGAAGGCCACCAGGGCTGACGGGGCTGTCCTGGATGAGATTAGTGCTTTTGTAGAAGAGACTGGTGAGATCTCTCCTCTCTTCCATCTCCTGAGGATGCTGTGAGAACCAGGAGCTGGGCCTTCCCCACACATTGCATGGGCTGGAACCTCAGTCCTGGGCTTTTCACCTCCATAGCAGCGAGGGAGAAATTTCAGCTGTTCTCAGTCGCTGAGCCTAGATGTCCTGTCATAGCACCCTGAGTGGCCGGAGACACACTGTCATCTTGTTGCTTCTTTCCAAATGAAGAGATAGGCTGAGGTCAGAGGTCATCAGTGGAGCCCTGGCTTAACCTGAATTTGATCCCTAGCACTGAAAATAAAGTCCTGAAAGTTATTTGAACTTCAATACTGGGGATTATTTGCAGCCTTTCAGTATTAAAATCAAACACAAGAGCACAGCTTCTCAATCTTCCTACTTTGCAAATATTTTAACTTCTATCCTCAGAAGTATACTGAATTTAGAAATAAAATTTCTTCCCTTGAAAAATTTCCCTTTCTTTCTGAAGGAAGAAATGTTTCTTGACTCTAAGACCAACTTCAACTTTCAAAAGTTTGCAGAGGTGAGTTAGAAAGGAGTACTGGGTTAGTTTTACATATGACAAGTGGGAGCTGGGTAGGGCGATGTATACCAGGAATACTGGTAGGGCTGCTGAGGCACGAGGACTGCATCGCAAGTTTGAGCCCAGCCTGGGCAATGTAGCAATTTAGTGAGATGCTGACTCAGAATAAAAGACTAAAAAAAAAACAGGCTGGGCTAGAGTTTAGCATGAAGGCTCTGGGTTCCTGGGTTCAGTCCCCGACACCACTGTCTACCAAGAATGTGGTGTTCAAATTGTTTAGTGATTTTCCTTTTATTTCCCTTTCTAATAGTTTCTTACCTGAATGTTTTTCTGAACTTGAGTCTTATTTCCAAACCCACCACACCTACTACATTGCAAGTGATAGATTAAGCTAGCTTAAGTAGAATGAAAATGTAGTAAAATGTGGAATCATTGTGATGAGCCATCTTAGTTCATAACAAGTGCACAAGTTCTACTCTCAGTTTCTTCCCTGTTTCCTATAAAAAAATAAAACTAAGGAACTGCTTATTTCCACTGAAGTAAGTATATACTCCAATCTGGCCAATATGAAAAATACTTTTAAAAATCAGTAAAGTAATTTAGTTTGAATGATTTAAAATGGAATTCCGTGAAAACACTTCAAAATATAACCCATCTGATGTGGTTTATTCAGGATGAAGAGTACTTATTGTGTTTCCTGATTTCCAAGCCAATCAAATAACTCTTGATTTGCAGGAGAAGTTTGAAGTTCTCGTTTGAATTTCAGCGTGTACCACTCCTGTTCTTTCCCTCGAACGGCCTGAAGGTACCTAGAGCTTTCGTTTCTCTGCCAGAACCCCTCCCTGGCTCTGCTTCCAGAAAGTGCATCTCATCTTCCATATTTGAACACACACTTACTCCTGCTGGCCTGCTAATTCAGTGTTATCAGTTCTAACCATTTTGTCTTTCCTGAGGAATTACTCCTTTCAGCCATTAAATGAAATTCCCAGGGAACTGGGATATAGTGCAGCAGTACAAGCACCTGCCTGGCAAGAGCGAGGTCCTGGGTTTGATTCCTGGAACCCCCCCCCCAAAAAAAAGAAGACATTTCCACTTCTTTCTAGGACTATATTAATTACATGATTTGTCTGCCTAGCAGTGCCTCTTTCTTTCTTTTAGATTATCAAATTGTTTTGAATTTGAATGTAAAAGTCTTCCTAATAGAGTAAAAATCAAATAATGGTGGGCCCGGGATACAGCTCAGGGACACCATACCTGCCTGGCAAGTGCAAGGTCCCGAGTTCAAGTCCTGGTACAAAAAGAATAAGAATAAGAATGGTAAGTCTGCTACAGACTGCCCTGGCTGAGTTCCTTGTCTGCTCTGGACGGGTAGTTGGTGAGGTCCTGTCCATTAGATACCTCTGTGGGGGGGGGGGTTTCCCGGTCTGCCCCCTTCTCCAGATCTCTGCTCCGGTCCTTCACTCTCAGCCTGTCCTGGGCACTCTCCTTGTTGCTGCGACGCAATATGCAATACTGCAGGTTCTCCTCCACTCCCTGATTTGTTTTGAAAAAAATCATTTTATTAGTCATCCATGTTATCAGTTTTACTCGTGCATCTGTGCAGTTCACGCAGGTTGCAGTCATCTGGGGGGTGGCTGCAGGGACACAGCGGCGCTGGCTCCCCTCTGAATCCCTTTCCCCGCAGCTCCTCCTGCTCGCCTACCCATTTCTCACTCCTTTGGACGTTATTACTCCTAGCTCGCGTGTCGGCACAGGATGCTCTCTCTCACCGAGGTCCTTAGGTTCCTGCGTGGGGCTCACCTTTATTCTGCTTCTTTCCCCTTCCCCTCCCTAACGCGTGTGCTTTCCCCGTGGGCTGCTTCCCTAGTGCAAGAGGGAGTAGGAACACTGTCCTCTTCTATCCATCCGTTATTATTCTCTTTGACTGTACTTTGCCTCACTCAAGTAAGAGACATCCCACGGCATTTAGGCTTGTGTGTCTGGTTTCTTTCACTCACTCTTATGTTTCAGTTGCATCCATCTCCCCTTGCAGGCCTCAGATCCGTCATCCTTTGCAGCATGGCCATATCCTACTGTGTACAGGCGTGGCCATGTCCTACTACGTACAGGCCTTGCTGTATCCTGCAGCGCACAGCAGTCGCCACGTCCTGCTGCGTACAGGCGTCGCCACGTCCTGCTGCGTACAGGCGTCGCCACGTCCTGCTGTGTACAGGCGTCATCACATCCTGCTGCATATAGGCGTCACCACGTCTTGCTGCATACAGGTATCGTCACATCCTGCTGCGTATAGGCATCCGGTTCTCTCCACCCACTTGTCTGTTGATGTCCACACCTACAATCTGAAGCGGGAACGGTTTGCTGTGGCTCACAGTTCAATTTTGGAAACTCATGTTTGGCCGACTTCAGCACCAACACGGCGCAGAGGACGGTCCTGGATGGAGGAAGGCTGCTCGCCTCGCGGTGGTCAGGAAGCAGGGCAGAAGGGAGGCGCTGGGAGGCGGTGCCGCGGTCCAACCTTGGGAAACATCTAGATAGCCACCAAACACAGCCTTGCACAATGAGTGAGGCTTTCTTATTCTCTCTGCTGTGTTTCAGCGTAAATGTTGTATGGTAGGGCAGGAGAGCTCACAAGAAAGCGCAGGGAGATGTGGCTTAAGCACTAGCCCTCTGTTTTCTCTTCATTCTGGCAGCTCCAAGTCTGAGGTCAAGGTTTCCAAGAGCCGGTTTCTTCTGAGACCTGCCTTCCTGGCATCTAGGCGGCCGTCTTCCTGTTCATTCATAGGGTCTTCCCTCCACCGGTGTCTGTGTCCTGGGTGTCTTTTTTTATAAGGGCATTAGCCACGTTGGATTGTGACCGCCCTTAACCTGAATCGTTCTTATAAAAACCCTACCTCCCGTGCAAGCACTTTCTGATGCTCTGAAAGGCGACTCATGTGCGCAGCAACACGTGAATTTGGTTGTAGGGACACTCAACACTATGGCTCGCTTCTTTGAGCAAGGCTTCAAGAGTCTATTTCTCAATTGCAAATAATCGAATGCTTATTGTTTTCTTTCTCTGTCTCTACCTGAGAAAAAGTTTTCTGAAGTAAGGGTTAACTATGAGATTATGGGTAAAGAAAATCACACAACTACTATTTTAAGCGGTGTTCTCCTGCTCCTACATCCTTCAGGAAAGTGATGCGCACTTGCTAGAGCTGGGAACCTCCCTCAAACAGGAACCAGTGGTAGATTTTATGTAAGGGAGTCACAGAGAGGAAAAGATGCTAAAGTTCGAGGAAGTCAAGGGTTGATGAGGGCGAGGCTGCCCCCATCTGAGCAGGTATCCCCTCAGCATTCACAGACACAGGTGATTGTCTCTAAACCCTGTGCTCTAGTTTTATTTTAATTTATTTATTTATGTATTTATTTTTCATTTAAGTATTTGGTACAGGGTCTCACTACACAGCTCAGACTTGTAGTGATCCTCTTGTTTTCAGCCTCCCCAGTGCTGGGATTGTAGGCATGTGCCACCACACCGGGACTTGGTTGCTGGCTCAGCGTGCCCTGGAAAGATTTATTTCCCTGAAACAGGAAATCTTGGCATTAAGACCAAGTTAGATTCAGTCTGCGGATGAGCATTAAGGAAGTCCAGCAGGGAACGTTAGAGCTCCTGAAAGGGCTCTTGTCACCTAGTGTACAGGGAATGAAGTTCTATCCCAGGGATGAGAGTCTGGTCCCTGCGCTTGCCAAAGCAGGCACTTAGTCCCCTAAGTTATCTTGCCTGCTTCAAGCTTTAATCATAACAGTGATTATTCTCAGTGTAAATCAGACACAGGCCGAGGGTGGAGTTCAGTGGTAGAGTGTGTGCTGTTAACATGTTCAGGGGTGGGTTCAGCTCCCAATACAAAAGATAACAATAATATAATAAATGGGGGAAAGTATTTGTGTGTGTTCCTATGCTCTTAGTGATGAATATCACTTATTACCAGTGGAAAGCGACCCTAAAGTTAAGAAGTACCAAAGGCCTACCACGGACTTCTGCTTACCAAGAGCCACGACAGGATGCTCTAGAACGTGGCACTCAGTGAAGAAGGGAACAACCATATGTTTCTTCCTGGCAAGAGGGCGGGATGCAGGAGCAGAGCCCAGGCCACTCTGCTTTCTAAACTTTAGCTCACTCCTTGGAGAAGAGAACTAGCTACCCTGAACCCTAATATCCTTGGTCACTTTTTTAACCTCTTTATGAAAGAGGCCAAGAAATGGCAAGGCCAGTGAGTGTATAGGGTACTGGGACAGGAAAGAATTTAGAAGGGTATCAATTTTTTTTCCACATTAAGGAAAAATTTTCCTCTGCAGAGAGGAAAATGACCAGTCTAATAATTTTCTTGATGATAGTCATAATGACAGTGAAATGGTGGAAATTATTTCCATGTGCTATCATTTGGGCCGTGTATATAATTTTATTAGTGAGCAAAAGAAATGAGCTTGACAGCCTCATGGAAATGGAATAAATCAAAATATTAATTACGTGTATTTGTTATTGTTTCTGGCAGATTTTATTTTTAGGTTCTACTTACAATAAATAAGTGTCTATTTATAACGAAGGATGTTATTTATATAATCTGCAAGTCTCATAAATCGCCTCATCTAAAAAGCCTTGAAGATAATATCCATTGCTGCCTTATTATTGTATGATTAATAATTAAATTTTAATGGAGAAGTTGGAAAGCACACATGAATGCAGTGATTACTCTTCAGGGACTACCAGGAGGGACACAGAAAGTGACAGTGAAGTGAACCATAAGGGGTATAAGGGAAAGAGCAGGGAAATGATCTGGGCCTGGTGTTTCCCTGCCAGGAGTGCAAGATTCTAGGACCATCACCCCCAGCCCTTGCCTAGGTTATGTTGAGATTTGTCACTGTTGCAATTAGAGCTTGGGATTTTTAGAGAAAATCATTCATGTCTTGGGCTCCTGTCCCAGGTGGCCTTGTGCACCGGACCTGTTTGAGTCTGCTTATCCTACAGTGAGAGAGAAGAAAGGTGTATGAAGGCCATTATGCAGGACTAAGACTTGTTCACTGGCTCGAGCATCCATAAACTACAGATGACTTTACACTACGGATTTTAATTAGTTAAAGTGCATTCTCCAGCTTTAAATTTGCAAAGTCCAGATAAAATTTAATGTAGGAAGATAATTCATTAATGACTTTATCCACTGTTTGTTGACTGTGCAGTATGTAAGGAACCACTGTATGCACTCAGAATGCAATAGGTAAGAAAGAGAAGTCTTTAGCTGGATGTATCTTATATTGTCTCAGGATATAAAGCAATCTTATATTTTGATGATTGTAAGAATATGTAAGAATCCTTGTCTTCTGATGTTGATTGGAAATATTTTCATGAATGTCCAAGTGAATTGAATGGAGGTCTTTAAATAAAACATTGTTTTCAAATTAGGAGATCTTACCTGGTTAAGTCTAGAGGAGACTATTCTTGTTTTTAAGATTGGCTGATATTTTGGAAATGCAGAAGAGAAACATTTCCTCCAATTCCATCAGGGACTGTGGACAACATTTCTATTTTTCCTACCTCAGGGAGTGTTTCCAAGGAGCTCATGTGGGGCGCAGAACATTGGGTGGAGGAGAATATTTCTCTGGTGTTAAGCAGAGTCCATTCCCTTTACCCTGAGTGACAAGAGGCTGAAGGAAGGTCTAAAAATGTGGATCACAGACAGAGAGGAGAAGATGCTAAAGCTCAAGGAAGTCAAGGGTCCGTGAGGGCGAGGCTCTGCGCAGAGGCACCAGGGGGTGGAGGGAAGCAGCTGTTGTGCTCAGATGCTGCTGTGACCTGAACTCCAGGGTGCCCTCAACATTCACATGTAAGCTCCAGTGTGACAGTATTAAGATGCAGGGAGGCGCCAAGGTTGACATCACAGACAACCAAGAACATATGTCCATCAGTCTTAGCCTCAGTCTTAGCCTCAGCTTGCTGCTACAACAAAATACTCAGGACTGGGTGATTTATAAAGAAGAGGAATTTGTATGCCCCAGGTTGGGAGGGACTTATTTGTTATAAGTAGAACCTAAAAATAAAATCTATCAGAAATAATGACAAATAGATATTATTAATACTTTGATTTATTCCATTTCCCTGAGGCTTAATCACCTTTAGGAGACGAGCAAGTCATGAATGTTCTGCCCTCATGAACACAGGTAGCCCTCTGGTAAAAGGGCTCAGGGGAACGAGCTGGAGCCTTGGGTCTTCCCAAACTCTGCCAGGTGAGGACAGGAACAAGGCATCATCTTGGAAACAGAGAGCAGCCTTCGTTGCACATGGAAGCTGCCAGTGCCTTATTTTTATAAGTGTCTCAGCCTCCAGACTCAGGACATACAAATTCCTCTTCTTTATAAATCACCCAGTCCTGACTGCTTTGTTGAAGCAGCAAGCCGGGGCTAAGACTGATGAATATATATTCTTGGTTTGTTTGGGACGTCAATCTTGACAAGATGATGTCATTGATGCTGAGCACCCTTCCTTCCAACGTCAGGACTTAGGGAGATGTTTCTCAGTAAGCGTCCACCTTGTGTCTCTCCACCTGCAGCACTCGGGAGGCTGCAGTGTCTGTTGGACATTCTGTCCTCACAGGAGCTCTAACGTTCCCCACTGGACTTCCTTAACACTCATCTGCAGATTGCATCTAACATGGGAATTAATGTTGAGATTTCCAGTTTTAGGGCAATGAATCTGCTCAGTAGGATCAGTGTGTTTGATGGCAATGTATTTTTTAATATGGTAAATTGCTTTAAAAAACATTTAAAATTTTATTTATTTATGTATTTATTTGGTACAGGGTTTCTCTGTGCAGCTCAGACTCATAGTGATCCTCCTGTATCAGCCTCCCAGTGCTGGGATTGGACGTATGCACCACCACTCCTGGTTTTGGTGCCTGCTGGGCATGCCTGGAGTTCTGGGCCTGGCACAGCATGTGGTACTGAGGATTGAACCCAGGTTTTTGTGCCTGGCAACCACATAGACCACCAAGCCATTTCCCCAGCCCAGTAAATTGCTTTTTACTCTGAACATTCAGTTTATGCTTTGATCACACCTTGTAGACATCCATTTTGTCACTCTAACCTCACAACACAGAAGGAGAAAGGATATTTCGTGGGCCTCTTGGGTGCTAAACCCACTCACGAACATCCCACTCCTTATGACCTAATGTCCTCCCAGAGAATCCATCTCAGCATATGACTGCTTTGGGAATTAAAATGTATGAAGCTTGAAGTTACATAACCACCCCAACCACGACAGCAGAGTTGTAGAAGCCCACACTGCCCTTGGATTGACCATGGAATTTGCTGTGGTTGCTGTGTGTGAGAATCATGAAGCTGGAAGTTGTTCTGTTGCATGGATAGTGTATTTGATAAGTTTACCTCTTCAAATCCTACAAGATGAAAGAAAAGAAGAAGGCTAGCTGAAAATGTTGAAACTGGGAGATGACAAAGTGCCCACATCTTTAATGGCAAGAACCATCTATAGAGACAGGCCCTTCTGATCTTCTCTTGAGAATTTCCCAGCAAGTATTCTGGACTCTGATATATCAGTCATGTTATATTTCATTCATTAAATCATTCTATTAAAAAAAGAAACAAGTGCCAGGGCAATAGCTCAGCAGTCTAAGTGCCTGCCTGACAAGCAGGACCCAGATTCGATCCCTATCATATGCCATGGTGACCCCATGCCATGCCAGTTACAGGCATGGTGGCACACGTGTAAGCCCAGCACTGGGGAGGCTGAGACAGGAGGATCACCATGAGTTCAAGCTGTGTAGCAAGACCCTGTACCAAATAAATAAATAAATAAATAAATATTTATGATGCAAATTCTCACTGAATTCCTGAGAATAAATAGTTAAATAAAACACAAAGAAGGAAATTATAGATAAGTGGTAAATACATCAGTTGAGAGACAGGGGCCAGCTCATGAATATAAAAGGGTAAAATGGAAGAAAAGGAAGTAAAGTCAAGAGTCACAGTTGAAATGACATTTGGATGAATATCGAAAATCTCCTGAACCAGTCCCAGGGCTCAGCCAGGCTTTCCTCCTATAACGGAGTTCACTGTGCTCTCCCAGGTTCACTGTTTTCATCCACAAAATAACAAAGAAATAACCAACATGCTTGCTGATCTTCAACTTGCGCCTCTAATTAATCAGTTCGTCATCAGTTTTCCAGTTCTTCCTCATCTCAGGCAGATGCCAGAAGACATCACAGTGGAACAGGAAAGTGAATTTCTGTGCTCAGAACGTATGTGAAACTGACGGCCATCAGCAAGAAGCTAAGAACTGGGCGTGAGTGCATATTTTGGCTTCATCAATTTAAGATGATAATGCTTCGTTGCTTGTTAGAATTAGAAGCAAAACATTTTACCTGTGACTTGCATTTTGAGAAATAGGTGTTCATAGATGGTTTCATTTTTGGCATTACAGCAGCTGTGCCTCTTGAGAATTATCAGGAGATGTAGAGAGTCATTGCAGTTTTAATGCTATCATTTATCTGTATTGAATAAACAAGCAGTAGGATGGGATACACAAAATAATCACATATAAGGTATAACAGGGCTGGCCTGATAGCTCAGCAGACTAAAGTGCCTGCTTAGGCAGAGCATAACAGCCGGGGTTTGATCCCTGGCTTGCCATGCTAGCCCTGCCCCTGAGGTGTGCTGAGACGGTGATTGAGACTGGACATGGTGACACATGCTTATAATCCCAGCACTGGGGAGGCTGAAAATAGGAGGATCACTACAAGTTCCATCTAAGTAGTGAGACTCTGTAGACCCTGTATCCCCTATACTAAATGCATAAAAAAGAGAAATAACAATACCCTGACACTAGGAAGTGGGTTATATTTTGGAATGTCTAATGCTTTTGGTCTTACTGTCTTCCCTGAGTTTATGAGAGAATTTAGAGAAAGAAAACAACCAAGATTATCACTGTTAGGTGGCTGTCAATGACCCAACAAGGAAAAATTTCAGGTCAAGAGCAAATTCATCTTGAAAATTTTTCTCTGTGCCTCTCAGAAGCTAAGATTCTCCAAAATAAGTATTGTTGACTTATTTAAAAAGAGGTTTTTTTAAAAAAGAAAAAAAACACACAACAACAACAACAACAACAAAAGAGATTTGTTAGATAAATTTATTGCTATTGTTAAAATGCGGTTATTTCATTTCCTCCTCTTGTGAACTATGTAGCTCATGCTTATTTTTGTTTGGTGAGTGACGAATTCAAAAGTAAATGAGATTAGGTGGCTTCTACAGCCTCAGACAGCTGGCAGGGGCAGAACCCAGACTTGAAGACATCAGTTAAACATGGTTTTCATTATATCACTCTATAGCTGTGCCAAGAATGTTCTAAGTTCCTTGAAAACAAGGATTATTTTTAGCATTTATGTTTCTGGTTGTGCCGGAGACTCTGGGGTGAACGGTTTGTTTTCTGAATTTAGGGCACTACTCTGTAGCAATGTACAGGTTACCATTTCAAAGAAAAGCTACACTATAAAACTATATAATCCTACTGTCTACTGTCCTGTGCACAGAATAAAGGGCTGCCAAGAACTGAGATTTTTTGTGTACTTTTTAATGTACAGGTAAGAAAAACAAATATTGATAAGTGAGACTCCTTCAAAACAAAAACCTTCTGTACACCAAAGAAAATAATAAACAGAGCACAGGAATATCATACAGAACAGGGAAAAATCTTTGTAACCTATACATATGACAAGGGGCTAATGTTTAAAATATAAATATAAAAGGAACCCAGTTTGATTGCAAAAAAACAAAATCTAATTTAAGAAACAGGCTATTAATATGAATAACATTTTTAAAAAGAAGACATAAAAAGCGTTTTGAGATTTTGCCCAGCTTACTTTCTTAGCTTCATGAGGGTTGGTAGAAGACAAAGATTGCTTTGTGCAATAGCAGCACAGTACCAGTATTTTGCATGCTATTTCAATGAGCTTCCATTCCTGCAGGCCACTACAAGAAGGTCAGGCAGCAAGATCTATTAAAGGAGGGAACCCAGAATGAAAGATTATTCAAATCTTTTACAATGAACAATAACCACACATGTACTTTGTTTCCAAGGAGATATTATTTCCACCTTCTGAAACTATTTTCTAGGCAAACAGTATTGATAGCATAGTCTAAACCAAAGGCAGTCAGCTTGCTAGATGGGCAGAAAGGTAAGAGATCTGCAAAGAATTGTTCCTCATATGTATTCCATCTTTCACACGTTTATAGGATTGAGCCTTCCTTGCCTTTCTAGCCTTGTTTGGAGATGCTTCCAATGACACTTGTGCTTGGCATTTGGGTCCCTGGGGTTCCTTAGTTTTGCATGTTGGGTATTTTACCCCAACAACAAGAGAAGGGTAACCAAGACAGTGTGGCTGGAAAATGAGAATTGGGCTGATAAATTTAGGTTAAGTCTGGGTTAGGAGATTTCCAGCTAGCTCTGAATATGGGGCTTTAAGTTGCTAATATTCTGAGCTTTGTGTAAAATTGTTTCAGAAAAGCAAGAAGGGTGAAATTTTCTATGTATTCCATTTATATTAGCTTTGCTTGCCTAGACATTTGGACTGACTTAATGTTGAGAATGAACTCTGTAGCCCTCATTTGCAAGGGAAGCATAGGCAAAGTTTGTTCAATGCTATGAAATATTGTTCCCTGAAAAGAAAGAGGCAGCAGGTTGGGGAGACCCGTCAGTTACTCCACTGCAATAGAAAAGCACTTACAAAAGTACTCAAGTTACAAAATTCTGGTCATGGACCATGCCACTATTTTGTTATAATGCTAGTTTGGGTTGAGGTTTTCTGATCATAGTTATTAAAACTTTATGTATAGAATGACTCTTTAATTTTTCTTTTAAAAACATCCCAAATCCCACCACACTACAAAGAACAATAGACTATAAAAGAAAACCTTATACAAACCAGTTTTAGAGAAATAGCATTGTAAAAATGAGAGGCAATGTAACCTTTAGAGTCCTGGGCTTAGAGTCATAAGACTGATTTTTTCTCCCCAAACCTACCCACTCCCCAGCTCTGTAATGAATAGCAGGATGTTTATGTCCTGCTCACCTCAATTTGCTCATTTGTGGGAATGGGTAACAATAGCTACTTCGTACTGGAGATCATGTTCAGGAGAGGCCTTATATAGAACAGATATAAGAGGTTCTTGAAGAGAGTGAATCAACTTTTAAAAATAGACTTTGTTTTTCAGAGTAGTTTTAGGTTCACAGTAAAATTGAGCAGAAAGTACAGAGAGTTCTTATAGACCTCCTGCCTGTGCACATGCTCAACCTGTTTCACTGTCATCATCTAGCTCCACAATAGTGTGCTTGTTAGAGTTGTGAGTTGTTGAATATACCATATCTTGACTCAACTTTATCACCCAGAGGCCACAGTTTCTACTGGTGTATATTCTTGATGATTTGCATTCTGTTGGTCGGGGAAAATGTTGAATGCCCTACGTCCACGTATAACTATCACACAGAATAAAATCCGTGTGCTTCAGTGTCCTCAGAATCCACTGCACCTGCTCATCTCCACATCCCCAGGACCCTTGGAGGGACTGATGTGAACAGCTTGTACCTTCTCCACTTCCCCTTCCATGAGCAGAAGATCTGCTATCATGTAGGATATGAACTCCACTTGGGCAGTTAACACTCTCACAAGCTGTGATACTTGTGAGCTGAGAGAGGTATGTACTTATTTTCTCCTTTGCATTGATTCCCTCTCCCCCACCTCCAAGAGATGACATAACAGAAGAAGTTGACAGGGCTTAGCTCTCTTGGATTTGATCCATAGCTCTACTTCTTATAAGTTCTACGTACTTGGAATTAATAATGTTGCTGAGCCTTAGTTTTCTTATCTGACATGGGGGTATTGCCTGTCTTGCAGGATTGCTTTGAGGATTACAGGAAACAATGATTATCCCTCAATAGACATGTCGCACGCATGTAAGCAGTGTGTCTTTGCATTGTGCACAAATTGTTATCTTTGGGAATGATTTGACCATCTTTTCCTGTGTCATGCCAAATGCAGTGGTGCTGAATTATAGACTAAAAAATTCAGGAATACTACTTGGTTAAAATCTAGTAAGATTTGTTAGGGCCAGTGAGATAGATCAGCATACTAAGCACCTGTTTAGGCAAGCACAGGGACTGGGGTTTGATCCCTGACACCACATGTGCACCGCCCCACCCCAGGGCATGCTGAGCTGGCCACTGAGACTGGGTGTGGTGGTGCCAGCTTGTAATCCCAGCACTGGGGAGGCTGAAAACAGGAGGATCAGTGTGAATCTGAGCTGTGTAGTGAGACTCTGTAGCAAATACATGAAAAAGATTTGTTTGTTAACTACTTTTTAAAAAATCCTATGCTTTTGCAGAATAAGACAAATGCAAAGTGATTAGGACATGATTTTTGTCAGGTACAATGAAAGGGAAAATTTACAGCTTTCGTTGAGAGTTTATATGCAGAATGATCTCAGTGGTGTGTATGGTGTTGCACTGGGGTCACTAGTGAGTATTTTACATACTGATTCTGAACATGTCTATGCTATTAATATTGAAAAACTATTATATTATCATGGCTCTTGTCTGTTTATCCCAGAAGAGTCTGATGATCAAAATCTTTTAAATTCTTGAACTTTTACTTAATCAGATTTTTATTAAGTTGATAATTAACCATTATGAGGAACCACTGCTTCATTTGGGAGATCAGTTGCCAGACATGGGTATGGATTCTTCAGCAATTAATTTTAAAGGCCACACTGAAAGTTTCCAGCAGCTTCTTCAGAGTATGCTCACAATCTCAGCTAATTACACCGGAGATTCCACCAGAAATTTTAGCTTCATTGTGTCTCAACTACACCTTTCTGGTTATTAATAATTTTCTTATAATTGAAAGTGACCTTTGGCTAAAATGTCTGAAGGAAGAGTAAGGCCACTGATCAAATGACAGAGTTTTGTCCCGGTGACCACTGAAACACTGCTATGCCATCATGTCTAATTCAGAGTCATTTATGCTTAAAGCACACTGCCAAATCTTATATTTTCTCAGGTGGCAGAATTTCCTTGGGGTGCGTCTATGATGCTGTCCAATGGATTGGCAAATTAATTAACAGGAGGCCACAGTTTTGCCTCACTATTCAGTGGCAGTTAAGTTGATAATTAACCATCATGCTGTGTATGGGGCATCAGTGACACACATCTTCTGTGGCCTGAATGCATCGCTCACAGTTCACTGTTGGAAACTTCACCTCCTACGTGAAGGTGCTGAAAGGTTGAGCTCCTGTGTTTCTCAGATGCATCAAGTGACCACAGCAATGCACCAACCCACCTGATCTAGGACTGTGTAACTCCACTCTGTGACATTTGCACAACGATGAACTACTAGGGATGCATTACTTAGGCTACGCCCCAGTGTTAGGCAATATTTGACTGTACATTTTGGTGCGAGAAGCTAAGTCTTGCCAAGCATAGTCCACCAGCCATTCATATAAAAATACCTTTGTCCACATCCCCTCTAATAGAACGAAAACCATTCGGGCCCAAGGTTTTGGGAAATGGCTCGGGACAGAGAGCTGAGCAGTGCAAGGGTGCCTGAACCGACACAGCCTAGGGATGATCTTGTGGATGGTGTGTTGGTGCTCTGGGGCAGGGACCTGGAGGTTCTGGATCCCTGCTCTGGATGTCCAGATGGGATTCAGCAAGCTTAGTCAAAGCTCAGACCTCTCATTCCGTACAGCTTTGAAACACGCAGCTGGCCCTATTTTTGTTAGAGTCTCACCCCAGTTCAGATGAGTAACCACAGAGAGATGCCTAATGAAGAAATCAAATTAGAAAAGCAGTCAAGTCCAAAAGTAGCAAATTCAAGATGAGTTAAGCAGCAGAAAAACAGAAAAAATGTCCATGTCAATTTAACTTTCATCTGAGAATTACAATCGCATTGTTTTGGAAGTGAGGTGTCCCCTTTTGGTGGGATTTCTGACAATGGAAATTTGAAACAGCTGAGATTATTTGAGAAGTTAGAGATGCGAGTAATGAAAATAAGGCAGAAGTTGGAAGAACTGATTGGTAAGGGAAGATGGAAAGTTTCTAACATGGATGGCTTGGCTAAGTGGAGAAGATAGATCCTTTGATTAATAACCATGCATTGTTGATGTGCATAAGAGCTATGAAAACCCCCCAGTAAGTTTGGGGAGTGGAAGCATGAATAATGGAATCAATTAAGTATAGGAAAATGGGCTGAATATAAAATGTAAAATGTCTATTTTTAGATTTTTAAAAGTGCCTCTTGAGGTACTTTCGATGTTAAATATTTTCTAGTAAAATGGGTAAGTTCTTAATATTTTCAACCATGAAATCAAAAGAAGTAAAAGCACTTCAGGGTTTTAAAAGGACACATCTCGGAGAGAGGGGCACAGGGTAGCTCAGTGGCAGTGCGCATGCTTGGCATGCATGAGGTTGGCTTCCACAGCCAGCCCCAGAACAGTCAGAGGATACGTTTTGTTCACAGGAGCAAGTATTTGGGTTTGAGTTTCTGTGGCCTCATTCCTGCCTGAGAATTTGGTCTTAGGCTTCTGAGGGAGGCAGCAGGTTACCGGGGCTTTGCCACCCACTGCTTAGGACAGCTTGATCACACTTTGTCACCTTTTATGAGGCATCTGGTTCCATTCAGAAGTAGGAAAGCCTGGAATTAGAAAATATCAATGAGGGCCAAGGATGTAGCTCAGTGGTAGTACACTTGCCTAGCATATACAAGGTCCTGCATTCAAGCTCCAGCAGTAGAAAATAATTGAAATATTTTGTCATGATAGTCTAGAGCAGACAAAAGTGGTCATAGAACTCCAGTGGGGCAGGAAGGAGTGCAGAGATTCCAGGCAGGGTGATACAGCAGCGTAGTGCACGTACTGTGACGTCAGTCAGTCTAGTAAACCCAACAAGCCTTGAGAGTCAAGGTGGCCACCTACTGCTTCATTTTAGGTAAATGGCTGAGCTTTATACATTTCACCTTCCTCTTCTGAGAAATGGGCAGCTCCTACAGTGGCTTGAGGCTTATGTCAATGATTGTGTGTGTAGAACCTAGGGCAGCACCTGTTTTGTGGGAAGTGCACATGAGTCTTGCTGATGCTTGGCAAGGTTATGAGCTCTGTGCTCCACTGGGAGTACCTCCTGCACCTCCGTGGTCTTCTACAGGGGAGGGTCAGCCATGGACCTAGAGGGGAGGATCAGGGAGAGAAACATTACCATCACTCTGTGAGAAAGTGCCTACAATTCCACACTAGATCTATTATAGAAAAAAATCCTTTATGACTCAAGCTAAAATCCAATTGGCCTGATAAGGAAAAATTGTAACATTCTAGAAGGACTTCATATTTTAATAATTCATTATTCATAATAACTGCTCTGTTGATTACTCCTTTTGCTTGAATTTTAATCTTTTGAGTTTATTTTGTATTTTTCTGTGACTGTGTTTTAAAATTCAGATGTACATTTTACTATGCTTTTGTAATTCCTGGTGTCATAATTGGTCATTTCAAGTCCTTTGTGGAAAGAGTCAGGATATAAACAAATAAAAGAATTATACATAGTTGAGCACTTAGAAAATAAAAGGATATATATTGTTTAGGAATATATGCTCATGGAAGTAGAGAATAGGAAAATGCAGGCCAGTGAAACATATATTGAATTAATGATGCTGATTCTTTCTGAGGAAAAGGAAAGATATTCTGGAAAGGAAAAATCCAGAGGGCTTTAGCTGTCTCAATAATGTCTTGAGGGGGCTTAAGGTAATCAGTAAAGTGGAGGTGCAGATAAAATGCTGCAATCTCCACTCTGCATGGAAAGTTGATGTGAAGACTGTCACGTGCAACTCTTGGACAAATCTTAAGGTGAAGAGGTTCTGGCACGCAGTTGGCTTCTGCATGTGTTGCCTGTGCTTGGTTGTGTGCACTTCAGCTTGTACCTTCTGAGAGTGCTAATGTTCTTTGCTGGTCTGAATATTTTCTCTCATTATTTCATTTTCTGGGAACTAGTTGTACAAGTGAAGGTTCTATTAACAGCTTTGGCATCCAAAGTTCTTAACACCAAATGCTTGATAAGGTCATTTAATCTAATCACAGCTCCAATGTACTCATTTTCTCCTCCTTGAAGCTGTGGTTGACTTCTATTCAGAATTAGGGCAGAATCAACTACATTGAAAGCCCACCCCATGCCAGAAGGGTATCCTAACAATTGTATCAAGGTTGGATATTTTAGAGGGAGGCCTTGGCAGAGCCATCGTGCCTCACTGATTATTGTGAGGTCATGAGGGAAGGCCTAGGGAATAAGCGCAACTGGAACTCGGAATTCGGAATGAGAAAATAATGATTGAGTGAAGCAGATAAAAACCAGGAAAAGAGATCAGAAGCACAATGTGGAATATGTTTGGCAGACCACATTAGAATTAAGTATGCTCAATCAGTAAACATGAAATATTGGAGTCTGATGAGGGCATCATTTAAGGAAACTGAGGCTTGGAAGCTTAAGTGATATGCTTGTGGCCACATCTGGCAGAGTCGGTCTCTAAAGAAGATCTGTGGTGTGCTAGAGCCTGACCTTAACTTCTCTGTTAGGAATTTATATACAAATTTCACAGTGACGTTTACTGGCAAGATCAAGTAGGCATATTCTTCACTTATCTGTAAGAAACTTAATCTCTATCTCAAGTCCCGCTGTTTCAGAAGCCAACATTTCAAGTGTCTTCACCAGGGAAATTCAGCCAAATGTAGGTTTGCTGTTTATCATTTCAGGTTGGAGGTTTTCCAGCTGTGTCCTCTTCTCGCGGAAGTTAATACTGTACTGAGAAGCCATGCACATGGTGGACAGTGGTATATTTCTCCATGTGACTTGTCTTGACACTTTTAACCCCTTCATGTGTCCCTTGGGCCATCCCTCACTATCATGGTGCTTTGGTATTTTAGCAGAATTTTTGTCTCTGCACCAGCTCATCTGCCGCAATTCCCCACAGCTCACCAGGACTCTGTCTTCTGGCCAACCAATAGGCCCAGTCTGGGGGTTCCAGAAGCCTCCGGATGGTCTCCCATGGCTTCTAGGGATGAAGGAACATTCTGGAAGCTCCAGTGTCTTCTGTTTCATCTCTGTAGTGACCCCACTCCATTGGCATAGCCAACTGATCCCAAAGTCATCACTTGCAAAAATGTACCCAGGTTCTTTCACCTTTGCATCCAAACATTTTGTCCAAAGGCTGAAGATGCTTCCGATTCCTCCTAGAGGCTGAACCTGAGGAACTCAGGGATTAGGGCACAGCCTCCCTCTATCTGTTATGAGGGATCAACACTCATGGCTTGTGTCTATTCCCTCTCAAAATGTTTTCCTGCTAGGCTCACAACCTGTATTTCTAGAATGGTGTGGGGTGAAGAACAGACTCAGGTTGAGTCCTAGGAGTACAGGAAGACACCACCATGGCTGGCTCTCATACTTTCTTTGTGGAACTCTCTCTTAGGCTAAAACTACCTCTGGCTCCCAGCCTAATGGGAGGAGGCTCGCTTCTTTAGGTTGGGTGAGATGGGAACAACATTCCAGTGAGTGCTGGTGTGCTATTTTCTGATTTAAAGAAATAAATATACTTTGCTAGAGGAACCCTTTGTGGGGAAGATCCAAGGATTCATAATATTTTGTAGGAGCAGCTGATGTCAAAAATTTGCCTAAGTATCTTAAGACATTATAAGTTCAGAAAAAGTTACTTAATTTGCTGCTCTGCTATCACTTCAGGAACCCTGACATTTAAGGCGTGTGAAAGAGAATTATGTAAGTCATAACATTAACAAGTACAGTGCTGCTTTGTGAAGTCCTTGTGCCAAGTCGATCTTAGTGCAGGTACAGGGAGGAGAAATCTGGCACTGACAAAAGTTGCTGAGCGTGTGGGCTTATGCGAGTCACACCACCAAGCGCAGGGAAAATGCCATCATAGCCATCCTCAAGGAACTGGCCGGAGTCGTTTGTTCATGACAGAGTGGTTGTATCCTAGATTCTTTCCTCATCTCTACTTCAATATAGGAACTCAATTCTATCTCTGAGTATTTATTCTACCATCATAACCTTCATAAAGTACTATTATTTTAGTTCATATCTTATTCATTGCTAGCCTAGAATGTTCATATTATTACTGATTCTTTCTACCTCATCCAGAGGTAGGTTTGAGTTAGGTCTTTTTTAGGAAATGGAGAGTTGATCTTTACTCCCACCACCACAGGCCAGGACACTTGTACACATGTACAGAATAAGATGCTCCAAGGGAGGTGCCCACGTTACTTCCCTTTCATAATCTAGCTTATGGCAGAATGCATACATGTACTCATCCATTTACTCATCGATGGACATTTAATGCTCTATAAATATGCATACAGATATAAATGGGCACTGCTTTGGTCCATGCAGGAAGAGGGTATGAGAGGAGGGCAGGTACAAAGGATAAAACAAAGGAAAGGCTATTTACTATGCTGTCCTGAGGATGGAGCTGGAAGAGTTGGCTAAATCCTTCTCAGAAAGCACAGAAGGCTCTTCTTCTGCTCCTTGCTTTCCCTCTCCAAAGCATGCTTGAATCCAGCCTTTCCATAAGTCACTTTCCCACCTTTACTGGATAAGCAGGTTTTGACGAGAGATTCTCCTTTTCCATCTTTGCACACCCAGCATCACTGAGCACAGTACTTGGCTCTTACGGCTTCTGTCTAGATGTTCCACCAAAACCTCCTGCAGTCCTATGTGGGGCTTTGCAGAGGTTGTGGATCTAGAGCATGTGACACTGGGATTAAGTATGTGAAGCTATGCTTAAGGGTGTGTGATTACTACATTAGTCCACTTACTGGTTTGAAACATTTTTGAAAGTGGACAATGGCAAGACCCTTTCTGGAAAGAATAGAAGAGAGAAAGAGGGTTTCTGTGCTTGCTTGCTTCTTGCTCCTTCACTGCTTTGCTGTCTTCTGTCTACCATGAACCCTGCAGTGCCCCTCTGCCTGCTTCTGTGGCTTGGAGCCTAAAGATTATGGACTGAAACCTCTACAAACTGTGAGCCAAAATAAACCTTTTCTCCTTTAACTTTGAGTGTGAGGTAGTTTGTTTCAGCAGTGAGAAAACTAACCAAAACATTGTTTCATGGTGGCATGCAGTACTCCTTTGTTGAATTAGATTATTATGCAAAAGTTTGCCTGAAACTAGCAGAAAACACCCTCCCATCAGTCTGCTAGTTGCCTGGGTAACAGATCCTGTTACTACTGTCTCCTAGAAACAGCTGGTGCCTGGGACGCATAGCTAGCTCCTCACTAGGAGGCATATTTCAAGAGCCAAAGGCAGCTGAGTATTCTGTCTCTCTACTTCCCCTTTGCGTCCAGCCCTGTAAGAACCTCTCTGAGCCTTTGGGCCTGACAGTTTTAGAAGAATTGGTTTCTTGTCAGTGCCCTTTTACAATGTTAAGAAAATCTGCCTCCAAATCCTGGGTGCCCTTTCAGTGTTTCTGCTCGCCACTGCAGAAGAAGGTGAGGTTTCAAACTACTTACACTCAGGCATCCTCATTATAATCCATGACACTTTTTAATAACAGATGGTATACTTACCGTTTTCCTTAGTGCACCCTTGAGCTTTGCCTTAGTGTCTGCTTCCTTTCAGGATCATAAATAACAGTCATGTATATTTTACTTATGCATAAAATTCTAAGTATTTTCTTTCTTTTTTTCTGTCTGTCTGTCTGCCTGTCTGTCTGTCTTTTTGAGACAGGTTTCATTATGCAGTTGAGGCTAGTCTTGAACTCACTATGTAGCTCATGCTGGCCTTGAACTTGCAGCAATCCTCCTGCCTCAGTCTCATGACTGCTGGGATTACAGGTGTGTGCCACCATGCTCAGCAAAATTCTAAGTCTTTTCGAGAAATAAAATTCTAGTGATTATGTAAGGAAAAGCTCCATGACAATAATAACAAACTTGTGATGATACAGAAAAGTGAAACACCAACATTGAGGAGCTGATTAAAGCAGTCAGCTGGTCTAGAAAGCTTTACTGAAAATGGGAACTTTAGAAGAAGAGGCAGGTAAAGACCAGTGGAAAGAAGGAGAAAACACACCTGGAAAAAGCTGTCCATGGTACAGGTGGGAACTGTGTGGAGAGGCATGGGAAGCAGATTGGCTGTAAAAAATAGGGAAATAGTGCTTTAAAAGTGCTTGCTGTGGTTGTTTACATCCATTTTGAAAAAAAAAAATGTCTTTTGTGCCTGTAAAGCACTTGGTCATCTATTTCTTGATTGACTGGCTTCAAGATGAAATTTTTAAAAAGGTAAGAAAATAGAAGTCTATGTAGCATTCCCAGGAACTTGCCTTAAATTAATTTTACGTGCATAGCATTACATATTTTAAGCACCATATGATGGCCTACTAGTCAGTGTTTCATCACTGAAACAAAGCGCCTGGACCAGGTACACATGAGGAAAGGAGCTTATTTGGCTCACTGGTTTCAAGGTTTGAGGATGTGGTGCCTGCCTCTGCCTAACTGTCTCCAGGCTGCCTCAGAGATCATGGCAGATAGCAGCAGCAAGAGCTCTGGTGGAGGAGCAACCACAGAGCTGGACAAGAAGCAGGAGATGAAGGGCGGGGAAAGCTCGGGCCCCTTGAGAACGATGGGAGGTGGGTCTCATGAAAACTTCCTTAATCCCTCCCAGAGCAATCCCCAGTTGGCCTGATGACCTCTCTGAGCCTCATCTCTCAAGGTTCCATCAGTCCTCACTGGGATTTAGGCCTAGAGCACATGGACCTTGGAGGACAAAGTACATCCAAGCCCTGGCAGATGGTGCAGTGGACGGTCATTACTGTCTTCCCCATGGCCCTGCTTACTTCTAGAATAGCTTATTTTTCATTTTGGAAACTTCTAATTTTGTCTACTTGCTGCTGAAAGAAGTCTTGCATCACAGTAACTTGCCCAGCTAGGTGCAGGACTGGGCACGAGAACCAAGCTGAGACAGGCTGTCCCAGGGTCTCTCCAAAGTGGAGCGAAAGGAGAAGGGTGTTAAGTGAAGTGTGAGAAAAGTTTCATGTGTCTGACTCTGAACAAGGGCAGTCTAAGAGAAAGCTAGGACTTAGGAGGGAAGAGGACCTGGATGCCTGGAATGCGTCCTGGTAACGTTCTAGACTCCGTACCTCTTTCTCTAAGCCTTGCTGGAGCCTGGTGTTACCCACAGCTACTTCTGGCCATGCACTACCAAGTTGGATTTCTGTCACTTGCAGCAGAGGCTGGTCTAATGAGTTTAAGGCCTTAGATTCACAGAACAGTACAGAGGGCTTCTAGTGAGGAGGCTCTAGAGAGGGCTAATGAATTTTCATATTCCACTCACATCAGTGAACACTCTTTCAGGAGTGTTCACTCATTTATTTATTTATTTTTATGTATTTGGTACAGGGTTTCACTACAGAGCTCAGACTTGTAGTGATCCTCCTATTTTCAGCTTCCCCAGTGCTGGGATTACAGGTGTGAGCCACCACACCCGGACTTGGTTATTGGCTCAGTGCTCCTGCGAGCAGGGTCAGTGCAGCATGCGGTATGGGGTTTCAGACTCCGGTCCCTGCACTTGCCTAAGCAGGCACTTCGTCCACTGAGCTATCTCACTGACCCATGTCCACTTATTTAAAAATAGTCCAGATTAGAGCACCACTCTCTGAACCTCTAGAAGTAGAGGGTCATTGAAGGTTATGTTCTTTTGCGTGGCTGAATAGCGTGGCACTGTGTGTATGTATCACATGTTCTCTATCCTTTTTTCCATTGCTGGGCATCCTGGTTGGCTCTGGATCCTGCAATGGTGAATAGTGCTACAGTGAACATGGCCATGTGGCATCTTGTGGACACATTTGTGTCACTTCCTTTGGATATATCCCAGTGCTGGGACTGCTGGATCATATGATAGTTCCACTCTTAATTTTTTTAAAGAAACCTTTACTGTTGTCCATAGTGGCTATAGTACTAATTTAGTTCCCCACCAACACGGTATAAGGGTTCCCTTTTCTGCACATCCTCACCAACTATGTGAATGTATATGTTCATAAGTTAACTATTCATATATATATATATATATAATCATTCATGTATATATATATATGTCATGCTGTATGTGAAAAAATGCATATGCTTTCATTTGTCAATTTAAAAACAATAAACAAGAAAAGAAGGCCCTTCCTCACTGGGTCTGACTGTCACTTGCTTGGTGGAGTGAAGATGGCCTTAGAGGGTAGAACAGAAGATCCGTTCCCTGGCAACTCCATAGCCAATGGGCTCTTGTTGCTCTAGGTGCATCTGACACTCTACTGGGGGACAGATGGGCCCCTGCGGTGGCCAGATTGTTTTCATGTTTTGTCTGTTTTCTTTTGGAAGAGGTTGAGCCCTCTACTTTGTTTTGTGATGTCTAGGGGTACTGTGTTTATGTGAGTTTTGGCAAGTTTGCTTGACCCTGAATTCCTCAAAGTGTCGTTCTCTGAAGCAACAAAATTTTTGCAGAAGATTCTTTAAAAAAATACAAAAGATTTTGAGGGTCCTTGCTTTGTTTAGGGAGTTTTCAGAGTGAATGTAACATTGCTGAAGCATTCTGCGACAGAAACAAGATAAACAACTGAACGTTAATCACCCCATAGAAAATAAAACTCAGGTGGCTTTCAACAATCTCAAGATGTATGTCACTTTTATCATCTTCAGACCAAATACTTACTTATGAAGCCTAATGGAGAACATGTCAAGGTTTGGGAACACCAAAATGGAAATATGTCTCAACTTCTAGAGGATCATACTCCCTATAGAGTTCAGGACTTGTCTTGGTATAACCAGCGTGTCCCAAGGACACACAGGAAAAAGTTCCCAAGAGTAGTAAAAGTCTGATATCCAAGCCACCAATATTGACTCTAGCTTTTCCAGCTTGACTGGAATCTTCCCACTAGTTTGGGAAGCTCTGAGGGAGTATTTCACTGGAGAAGCAGCACAGACTTTGCCTTTATTTTACTAAGCAGAATTCAGGAGTCTCATGGTGCCTTCCTGGGGCAGGCCTTCCGCCCCTGGAGGGCTGACATGTCTCCTCTCCAATGGTGGTTTACACAGTTGTCCGCCCTGGTTCTTTGTACACATAGCTCAGGTCAGATGGCTCCCCTGTCAGGCTCCTGTGGTTTCTTCTGTTCTCATGGCTCGCAGACCCCTCTTTTCCATGGCCCCTGCTCAAGACAGAAAAATGCTTCGGTGCCCACTTGTTTCCATTGCTTATTGCACGTGCTGAAAAGAAACATTTTTATCCTCAGTGCTCTACGGAGCGACCCTAATGAAGCAGCACATTTTTATTTATTTCCTTTATAAACGCTTAAGTCTCAGGACCCTGGGGTAAGCTCGGTTATTGAATAAGAATGTGATAGGCCAGAGACAATTGGAGCAGCATACTTCAGGCATTACATAACATGATCCTCCCTGCCCCCAACTGACCCACCAGGCTTGGATTAATCTTTGTTAAAAGTAAATTTTTTTCATAAGGTGCTTCTTTGCCTTTAAGGTCTCCTGAAATCTCACTTCAACTAACCTTTACATATCTATTTATTCAATTAAAAAAGTGAAGTACCACTACCTGTCAGTTAGTGTGCTAGCCCTGGGGACATGGTGGTTGAGGACAGTCTCAGTATCTGTCATCATATATCTTAGCAGGAAAGATTACAGCCCCAAATGTCTGAATATTCATTGGATAAACAGCTCATGCTGGTTTATAACCCTGCTGCAGAACAGACGAGCAGCAGAAGTTTGCATGTGTTAAATGCCAAGGAAAGAAGCACCATAGGACTGAAGGAGCACTTGGCTGCTGGGAAAGCTAGGTTAAGCTGCCTGAATGAGATGGGAATGAGGTCAGAGCGAGGGGAAGGCTTGATGGGTGGGAGCAGCCTTCCCACCGAATGCATATGGTGGGTCCATGGAGAGCTAGGAGAGCTCAGGCGCAGGGGTCACGCTGGAGTCTCCATTTGGATACTCTGGGACTGTGTAACCTGAGGCGGCTCATCACGTTCTCTGAGCCTAAGTCTCCTGATATGTGAAGGAAAGATATTAAAGCCTGTTTCATGGCTTTGCATAAAGATCATAAGTGTGCAAACTACACAGGTGGAGATGAAGCGCAAAGATGGCATTTGGCACATCATAGGTGCTCCAAAACTGAGAAAGATTGCCACCTTGGTGGGCACAGAGGTAGCAAAAAGGAAGTACTCAGGCTGAGTTTCTTTTTTGGAGTTTACCCATCCCTGATAATTTGGGTGAACATGACAGAGGAACACTCCCTGATGTGTTTCCTGCAAGAGAAAAGAAAAAGTAATATGACAAAAAAATAAATGAGAGAAATGGGCTATTGTACTTTCTTCACACTCTCATCCCACGTGTTGAGTGTTGGAGCTGCACAGGTCAAGTACGGGAGCAGTTGGGACCTGAGGTAGTGAGGAGACCCACCCCTTGTGCGTTACATCCTTGAGTGACTCCTACGCGTTTAAAGATGTTCTGAACATGTCAGGGCATCAAGTTAAGTTCTTTCAATGTAAAGAGCTATCAGTAAGCAGAACTCATCTTATTTCTTTTCAGAAGACACCAGCTTCTAAATGCTTAGCTTTGTTTGCTGTAATTTTGCCTTGGCACTTGTTTGTGGCACAATAAACTTCACTGGCTGATCCAACTTGCTCAGTACTACTGTTGGATTCGAATCTGTTCCTCTCTGATCAATTTAGACTCAAAATCAATTCTGTGCTGACAGAGCTACGACTTCAAAGTGAATATAGTGTCTTACATTGAAAGGACAAAATAAGCCAACACTCGCAGTGCTCTTTGATGTAGATGAGTCTTCCACAAGTCCTTGTTGAAATCTCACCTGAGTTGCTGTCGGAACCACAACAAAGCAAACTTAGCAGGATCAGAAATAATGTGTCTGGCTCTGTTTAATTCTCAGTGCTTCTTGGCTAAAGGAATGCGGCCTCATCCCAGAAAATCTAAGAGAAAGAAGCATAGCATTCTGTGCCAGACTGGGACAGTTAATAGTTTCAATAAAAACAACAAATCCTGGGGGCCGGGGAGATGGCTCAGTGGAATAAGCGCTTCTCTGGCAAGTGCAACAGCATGAGTTCAATCCCCGGTTCTTCAAACAAAACAAAACAAAACAAAACAAAACAAAACAACAACAAATCCTGGAAGAAAGTGAGCACATTCTGCAAATTCAAAACACGAAGACAAGGTGTGTGTGTGTGTGTGTGTGTGTGTGTGTGTGTGTATAATTCAGGGTAAGTGATCAATTTTTATATAAGACAAATTGCAAAGAATTGTTGAAACGAGAACATTGCATAACTATTGCATGGTGATTCAAACAGTTGTCTCAACTGAAAAAGAAAGAAGGCATGGGCCCCTAAGGATTGATGATGGAGGGTGACTGCAGGGCAATGGTGAATTCCATTCTGGTGGAGTTTTTATGGGAATTAGATTAATAGCAGATAGAATTGCTCAGATAATGGTTCAATTTAAGCAAGGCATCCCAGAAGTTTTATCCCCCATCCCTCCGTTCCTCATATGACTTCTTAGCCTTTTCCCTGACACTGAGCACCTGAGTATCACACGGTCCAGGTAACTGGCTAAGAGTAACATTGCAGCTTGCCAGTGACAACTCTGAGGGCATGGAGCACATCTTGGACATTGAGGAGTCCTCTGTACCTGACCTGAGACAGGACAACAAGTAGGAGTTCTTTGGAAGTGGGACATGAATAAATAAACAAGTGTCTCTCTTGCTTGGCTGAACAGGGTCTCTGTCTGTTTCTGTGAGTGTTCTTTAGTTTGTTTATTCCTTTCCTTCTGCTGAAGCAGTGAATTGCCTCTGACATACAAGAAGCATTCAAAACAGGGAAGTACAAAGCCATGGACTTTGATTCCCAAAAGAGTTTCACTGCAAGTGCAAAGTATTTATGTGTGTGATGAGACAGCCGAAATTGGTCTGGCACCGTGGTGATGATAATTGACAGGCTGATGAGCTGTGCTTTGTCTGATAATCGCAGAGGGCTGGGTGTGTTTTTCACACCCTGCCAGGTTGAAGCTTCTGTTTGACAGCTGTCTGTCAGGCTACAGCAAGGAGAAACAGACCTGGGGAGCCCAGGCCTGAGTCCCCAGGGGCAGCTGGTGGTGCAAATTAGTCTCACTTTCACTGCCGTGTAGTCTTCTCTGAGCCTGGAACCTGAGATGTGATCATTAGCCCAATTTGTTGAAAGAGTGAATTTCTGAGATTTAGAGGTCATGATGTCTTATGAGTAAGAAGTGAGGATGACACTTGATGCACAGAATTGAGGGGACTGGAGGTCGTGTGCCGAGCAGTGCTTTTCAGCAGAGCAGCTGTGCAGCCCTTCCTTAGAGGGCTTTGGGCAATGTGTCCAGGCATTCTGGGCTGTCACCGCTAGGTGCAGTGCCCCCGTCACCTGGAGTTAGGTGCCACAACGCTGCTGCTCAGCCTGCAGTACTGAGGCCCATGCTCACGTGAGGGACTCTATGTAGATGTGCTCCAGCCGTGTGTGGGCTCATCTCCAGGAGGCTGCTGCCTCCGCTGCTCATCACCCCCCAAGAGGCCATCTCCAGCTGACCAGTGCACCCCATGGGAAGTGCCCTGGGGCTTCCATCTATTAAAGCTGGGCTAAACTGTGACCTAATTTCACACCTTCTGCCCCTGCTTTGCTACAGTGATGGACTAAAGGAACCATGGTGCCGTCTTCTCAGTGTCTCCCAAGCATTCTAGTGTCGCTTCCCCTGTCCCCTCTGTCCTCTTACACTCTCAACAGTGTGACCTGTAGCTGCATGCTCCCACGGCTCTGCCCTCTGACTCAGGCTCATTCTGTTGGCTGAGCTTGCTGCAACCCCAGCTTCCTGGCTGTTGTGGCTGACTGGTGTCTCCACGCCTCCCAATTTGTGGGCTGGAGTCCTCACCCCAAGTACCGTATGTGACTACAGTTGTGCACAGGGTCTTTAAGAATCTACTTAAGTTAAATAGAAGTCATGAGGGTGGGCCCTCCTCCAGTGCACTTGGTGATTGCATGAAAGAGGGAAACAGGACACACAGAGCAAAGACCACGCAAGCACCTGACAGCCTGCCGACCAAGAAGAGAGCCATTCCGCCTGCTACCTCACTCCCCAAGATCTTGCCTGCAGAGCTGAGAACCCACAAGGCTGCCCATGTGGGCCCCGGTCTGTGGTGCTTCGTCCATCTTTCCCTTTTCCCTCTTTCCCTCTTCTGTGAGCTGGCCTGTCCCCTGTGGTGGCATGCTCTGATTACCCTCTACTGCCGTGGGAGCGTTGGTTATTTCTCCCTCTGGAAATGTTTTTACCCTAACACCGTTGAACCCTCTTCATCCCTATTTGCAATGCTCAGCGTCGTGGTCAGGCTGTGAGATCCAGATTAGAATCACGTAAGACAGAAGGAGAAGGGGAGTGTCAAAGGAGAGGAGATGATCTTAGCCGTTTTAGGTAAATGAAGATGTGAAACCTTTGAATTTGTAAACGCCTTTTTGGTGTACAAAGCCCTTTTCATACCCTGAAATATGAGTTTTCTCTTTGGTAGAATGGAAATAATCAACGGTGCTTAGCTGATACTCTTTCAAATAAGCCTGCGAGTTTGGCCTCTCATCCATCCAGTCAGAAGCTGAGCTGCAGAGGCTATCTTGCCACAGCGGTCCTCCCTGCAAGCAGGTGAGCTGAGCCCAGCTCTCTCTAAAGATGGTATCTTTAAAAAATAGAAACAAAATCTCTTTTCTCCCACAAGTAGTTTTTAGTGCCACAGAAGGATAGTCCCACCACGCAGGGTCTTGCTGGCAAGGGCCTGGGACGCGAGCTGTGCTTTATCCAGCCAGCTGCTGATCCAGCCTTCAGTGCACATGGCCAAATGCGCAGGCTGCGAGGCCCCTAACTTCAGTGCTCTCCTGTAGCTTAAAGAGGGCAGGAGGCAGAATTTGTACTCTAGGGCGTTAGGACCAGAGCTGATTAAAACTGAATGAGTTGTGACAGTGCAAACCAGTGGTCACTCGGTGCAGCTGGTGGTGGTGGGACCTCGGAAGGCTGGTGCCACGCTTTGGAGATGACAGTGGCTTTTATGGACATCTGCAGAGTCCTGGACATGGGAAGCTGAGGATCCTTGCGAAGAAAATGCACAAGTGGGAGAATTGTTTCTATATCTGAATTTGGCTAATGAAAAAGCTCTGATACTACAAATAATTTTCAAATAATTACTCCCTCAAAACACCAAAATGTATTCATGTAGAACTTTTTGCAGGGCACTAAACTCGGCTGAAATTTGGATGGAACAACAGAGTGAGAAAGTGTGTGTGTTTGTGTGTGTAGAAATGCATGTGTACTGAATGTATGTGTGTGTGAGTGAGGGGTGGGTCCCGGCAGGTGCACAGGGATGTGTGTGTGTGTGTGCATCTCTGCTTGCTGATTCCTTTTCATACTCTTCAGGGTCTTGCAGGTGTTTGAGGACAGGGTTTTGCATGACATGTAGGCACACGGGGTTCTCTTTGCAAAAATGTGCATTCCTTAGAGCTGTATAAAGAGATGGAATTTTACTCCATCCCATTAAGGAGAAATAGGTGCCAAGGCTTAGGGTATAATTAGAGTTCGTTGAAGTGTACTCTTGGCAGCTGCCTATCCGGCAGCCACCTACTCAGTGTACATGTTATGTCTGCCCCCTCCCAGGTCTTTCAAGGTGACAGCTGATTGTTTGCTGTCACGCAGCTCTAGGGCACATTTATTTATTTATTTATTTTGTACAGGGTCTCACCATGCAGTTCAGGCTCGTAGTGATCCTCCTGTCTCAGCCTCTGTGGTGCTGGCATTACAGGCATGTGCCACATGCCAGGTTTCAGTGGCCGGCATGGTGGCCTAGCACGTGGTACCAGGGACTGAACTTGGTTCTGTGCACTTGCCAGACAGGTGCTTAGACTGCTAAGCTAGCTCCCCAGCCTTAGGTAAACCCTTCTAAAGAAGTTGTGTTTCCCTGATTTGATGAGATAAAAGTAATGTGAAAAATCTGAAAATAATAAAGTGTGTATAGACATGTTTTCTCCAAAGGAGTTCAGCAAATATAGACATTATGGTTTACGGACAAATAAGTTTCTTTATCACTCGTGGTTGACAATAATTTGTCACAATTCATTAAATGATGTGTCTCTCCTTAGGGGCAGCTTATCCAGAATATGATATTGACCCTGCTTGCATAAAAAGTATAAAAGTCTCCCAGGAAGTAAAAGATACAGAGAAGTAAAACAGTGAAGAGAAAGAGGGTATGCAAAGAGACATATTGAACATCAGTATTTGATTCATGGAAATTCGAGAAAAATGGAAGAGAGGAAAGCAGAGGGAAAAGGGAACAGGGAAATGGATCCCAACAGTAGAGGAGAGGAAAGCAGAGGGAAAAGGGAACAGGGAAACGGATCCCAACAGTACCAGAGAACGGCGTCTCAGGACACACTGAAGAGAGGCAGGAATCTGAAATTGGAAGGGGACTGACTAGAGAAGGTTGTGTGGAGTCAAACGAGGACACCCCGGCACATTAACAAGAAGACAGTGGTGAAACACCCAGAGGGAAAACGAAATATGATTTCAAGCAAACAAGAATGCACATTATTACTGTTAGCAGCAACTGCAGGGCTCTAAGCTCTGAAAAATTGTTTGAAATTCAAAATTACCTATTAAAAGCAAAATAAGATGTGACAAAGTAATAGTCAGGTATCTTTTCAGGCCACGCAGGTGCTCGGGAAGCTTGTGTCCTGGAGCCTTTCCTGAGAATGTTCTTCAGGCAAAGCAAACAGATAAAATAACTGAAAAACTAAAGAAGCGGAAACACGAAATCAGTGGAAATAACTCAAGGCCTCGGTGAAAAGAAAACACCATCACATGACAAGACTGGAGGTTGGCTCCGGGACCCCAATCCTGACTGTGAGCAGAACGTATTTCTTCTCTTAACATGAGAAAGAGGAGTACTGAGGAGGTGACTTCTTGATCTCTAGGGACTTCCTGGGCTCTGTGTCCAGCAGTAGCCCAGTGAATCCTCTGCCCTTTATCCATGTTGACTCTTACACTCACAGGAAAATGCACGACATACTAACTGATGCTGAAGGCATCTCATTCACCACACAGTAATGCAGTCCTGCATGTTAAATGACTAACTTTCTGAACTTTGATCATTGTGTAATGTTCTCTCTTATTCTGCATCTCAGAAAAAAATATGCATACCTCAGAGAAAGCAATGGCCCTGATGGCACAGGCTGTTTTCTCTTTGTCTCAGTTACGCTTCTCTCGTTGCTGGAACAAATACCTGACACCCAAAATGAAGAAGGAAAGGTTTATTTAGCTCACAGCTAATTGAGGTTTCAGTCTATACTCAGCTGCCTCCAAGGCAGAGCGGCACATGGCCGAGGGCAGCAGGTCTTGGTAGCGGAAAACAGCAAGAGCAAATGAGAAGAGTGGAGGCAACAATGGCAACAGAGAGCATGTCAGTCTCCCTTAAGTTGCATTCAGTCTCTCCTTCCCAGGCTGGGTGTAGCGCTCACACCCATAATCCCAGCAGCACTCACACTCATAATCCCAGCAGCACTCACACTCATAATCCCAGCAGCACTCACACCCTTAATCCCAGCAGCACTCACACCCATAATCCCAGCAGCACTCACACCCACACTCCCATCCCAGAGGATCAGGAGTTAATCACAAACTCTAGAAGTCTGCCCCATGACTGCATGAGGCTTTGCGGTGACAACTACACACAAGCCAGGCCAGTCTTCCTCCTCCTCCAAGCGCGGTTTGCCTCGGCTTCATGGGCAGTGTGCTCTGCGCTGTCCTGCATTTCAGCTGCACTTGCTCAGTCCCCTTAGCTGGCTCCTTCCCATCACCGCATCATGCGGATGTGGGCACACTCAGGCCTTCATCCCTTCATGGCTTCTTCTATCCATGCTCACCACTCTAGTTACTTCACGGGTGATTGCATCTAACCTAGAAGGATTTTTTTTTTTTTCTGGCTCAGACTGCCTTAAAGGTGAGTCTGGTGTGGCATGTGGAGCTGCGGATCGAACTGCAGTCCCCTGCTCCTGACTGAGTTCACCCGCGCAGGCACTTAAACAACTGAGCTAACTGGCAAGACCCTCATCTAACCTAGAGACTTTCACTGTTATCTCCACACAGGCAAATAGGAAATTAGCATATCCATTCCACAGCGCTCCCCCGTTCCCGCCTTGCCTCCTGACTGTCTCTTCTGGAGGGTTCATCAGACAGCATCCTCCTGACACTTACAACTCTCAACTCCAGACTTCCCAGTCGATAGCATCTTCATTCAGAGAGGTTTTGAAATTTCAGCCATCCCACACCCTTTCAGCCATGTTTCTTTCTGCAGAAAATCTTATTTGCTGTAATCTCCGAATCTTTCCAGGATCCCACTGTTCTTACGAGTTCTTCAAGCTGTTTCTATCCATGCCCACCATCTTCTGCTCTGGGGCTTGCAGCAGCCTCCTGCTCAGGTCACTTGTCTCCTCTGGCCTTGGCTTCCTGTAGTGTGTCCACGAGGTTGTGGGCAGAGGGCTGCTGTTTAGACACATGCCATTGCCACTACCTCATTTTTAAAAATAAAACCCTACACCATCTTCTTTTCTTGATCCACCCAAAGAAGACCTGTGCTATTCTTTGCCCATTGAGACTCTAACCTCCATCACCTCTCTCATATCATCTACTGACCTCTCCTCCAGTGCCGCTTCGCTTTTTTTTTTTTTTTTTTTGGTGCAAGACTCTTTTTTTGTTTTTTTTTTTTTTTTGTGACAGGCTCAGTCCACCCTGGGGTGGGGCTGGTGCTGCTCATGGTGCCAGACTTTGAACCTCGGTCCCTGCGCTTGCCTAAGCTTGCCTATGCAGGCTCTTTACACTGCTGAGCTACCTCACCAAGCCCTACTTTACCTTTTTCACACAGGTCAGGTAAGTAAGCTCCAGGTCTTAAGCCTCAGAAGTTCCTGTCTAGAATAGTCTTTTCCTGAGCATATCACTGCTGGCCCCTTAGCTTCCTGCTAGCCACTCATCCCAGCCCCTTATTGCCTCCCATCTCTAGCTTACCTGTTTTGCTTGCTTTAGCTTTTATAAAACTATTGCCACCTGAAGTATTGCATGCATCTATTTGTTTATATATTTGTAGTCCTTTTCATTTCAAATGGAAAGGTACCTTCCAAAGCTCAAAAGCTTCTGTTTGTGACAATTGCCATTGTCCCCTGCATCTTGGACAAAGTAATACTTCCCCCACCTTGAAGCACAACCTGAGACAACTCTTAAACTTTCTTTCCTTTCTTTTTTCTTTTTGGTGGAACTGGGAATTGAACTCAGGCCCTTGTGCTTGCCAGGGAAGCGCTTATTCCACTGAGCCATCTCCCCAGCCCCTTTCTTTCCTTTGTAATCATTGCCCCATTTCTCACTTTCCTCTTAGGGTGCAGCGATGCCTCCAAAACTCCTCCTTTGCCTCTCTTCTGAGCCTCCTGGACCAAGCCTTTCTACTAATGGCTCAGCCAGGTCCCTTTGCTCTGCCAACCCTGTGAGGTATGCTCACTCACACCTCTCAGCCTCCTCCAAGGTATCACGGAGAGGCCACCACTCCCGTGGCCCCTTACCTAACTTTTCAAGGCTTTTCCTTGTAGTCCACCTTCCTTTCCATTTATTTTTTTCTGTCCATGTGATCTAGCATCATTTCACATATGGCCTATTTTACATATTTGTCCCATATATTGTCTCTTTTTCACACTAGAATAAGAATTCCATGAAAGCAAAACTTGTATGTCCTTTTGCCCTTTCACCAGCTGCAGCAAGGCCTGGCACACAGTAAATAGTTCATACATGTTTAAACAGAAAAAAAAAGGATGAAATGAAAAACTAGAGCTCTTAGTGTCCAAAGAAAGTCTTTACACGTCCACAAGCCTGCGGGGGTAACATAACAGAGAGAAGAATTTCGATGTTTTCATGCAACTTTACCAAAGCCATTCTCTCCAACTTGACTGTCTAGGAGAGGACTGGGGCTGCAAAATGTTCACAGCTTTCCAAGACCAGAACCAGGTCAGGAGGCAAAGCATTTGCTTGGACCCCAAAACTTAATTGGCATGGGTGGCAGCACTGGGGTAGAGAACCCGAAAGTCCTAGTGATCAAAACAAATGCTGTACAGTATTTTAATGAAATACTTTCAAAGAATGAAAATGCATGCAAGAATTAGCAACACACAACATACTACACTTCCCAATAAAGGAGCAGCCATACACTGATTTCCTTCTATCTGTTTCAGTACCGTGCTGCTTGGTCCCAGTTCTCCCTCTTGACACTTGCGAACTGTGTGTTGCATGAATGAAGGAATAAAGAAATGACGGCCAAGATGTGGGAGGGTAGGGGGGACCTTTCTCTGTGCTTCAGTTTAAATACTAGAGCAACCGATACTTGCTCTGGACCAGGTACCAATAAGAGTACCTCCTCTGTGTCATCATTCACAGAAGTCTCCTGAAAGCTGTACAAACATTTGTTTCTAGGTCTCTCCATTTTAGCCAAGCAGCAGTTGAGGCCCACAGGGCTGAGCAACCAGCGCAAGCCCGACAAGGACTCTGTGGCTATCTGTGGATTCAGGCTCTGGTGGGTCTGCAGGCGCCAGGAGATGTTCCAGAGAAAGGGAGTCTGAGCAAATTCCTTGTAACATTACAGAGCAAGTTCACCTGAACACCAAGATAAATCATGAAAACGTAGGCAAAACCAGATGTCACCACCCAAACATGAGGCTGGAGAAACTAATGCGGGATTATTTTATGAAGCATATGAAATGTATGGAGCAAATTCCAAAGCTGGGCTATGATAATGCTTTTCTTTTTAAATTACTATTGCCTTCAAAAAACAGTGAAGTGTGAAAGAGGGGAAGATAAGGAAAAGAGAGAAACTGTTCTCTGCTCTCCGGAAGCACAGGAGGCTTCTCTTATGGTTTTTCTATAGAAAACTCGGAAGTACTGCCCCTCTGCATGCTCCTGGGAAAGCAAGAGGCTCCCTGGGCTGGCTGTGGCTTTGCATGTAAATGGTGGCTTCCCTTGCGCAGGCAGGGCTCCCTCACAGGACAGATCATTTGCTAGTCTGTTCCGAGCAAAGGCGCTGGCCTTGGCCTCAATAATGTGGGAGTTATGCTACAGAGGCTCCGTTGACATCACTGCCTGCTAGAAGATTTACCCTTCCAGTCGTGCAAGCAAGTTTCCAAGGAGTACTGGTAGCGTGTGCAGTCAGATCTGGTCTCTGTCCCTGTCCTGGGAGCACGGTGTCCTCTTGAGCTGTGTGCAGTAGGAAGGACGTTTTATTGCATTTCATGAAGGTCAATGATGCCACCTGCAAACATCTTTCAGGACCACGAGACGGGGAAACAAAGTGAGGGTGCTTTCCTCTTCTGAGACTGTATTTTAAAATAAATTCCTCAATTCTTAAGTAGTGATACAGGTTTAAATTCTACACCATTAACTGTTATTTCTCTTTCATTTTTTCTTTCAGGAAAATGCTCAATAAAATGAAAAAAACCAGAAGAATGTATCCAGGTGCCTTTCCAAGTGGAAGTCTGTATTCTGCTGTAACTTCCTTGGAGACAAGTGAAAACGAAGCCGATTTTCCTTTCCCTTGCTGCTCAGTTACTCATGAGCTGCTGGGCCCTTTTGCTGCTGGCTGGTAGGTCCTGTGGGAATTCTATCCAGACTGTCCTGCAGTCTGGGCCAGAATCAAATGAGGGACTGAACAAAACAAGTACCATTTTCTGATTGGCTCTGTGCTCCATGCCCAGGAGCCTCTTGGGCCTGTGCTATGTGCTGGTCCTCCTCTGGGTTTTCACGGCCTCTGACACCCTCTCCCTCAGTTGTCCGTTTGTCCCCGCCCTAGTCTCCCTCCTCCCTTTAGAATTGCTGGGGACACAAACCCTGCATTTTGTTATTTTTGGCCCAGGAAGGTCTGAGTGCTTTGCACGTGCAAGTCCTGCCCTCTGTGTGCTTGGAAGAAGTGGACGCTGAGCTCCTGGTGATTTCCGTGTTTGCATGAAGGATCCCTGTCTTAAATTCCAGTGGGAATAAGGGACACATTGTAAAGCAATAAGCTCCAAGGAGGAGCCAGGCCAACAGTGCCATTTTCCAGCGTGAGGCATGAAAGAACGTGGTGTCTCTCAACAGAAAGGAACAACCAGGGATGGCTGGAAGCTGGTCGCTTTGATTTTCCTCTCCTAGGCCTGTGGCTCTGAGGGAAGGCACTTGCTTATTAATAATGCTGTTGGCTCCGTTAGGAGCTACCACATGAGTTATAGTTTAAACTTACAGGCTGACAGAGGGCTGAAGGCATAGCATGACAGTCTCATTAAAATCTCTGCTGTAACTTAACTATGCAACACTGGGCAGACACTTTTCTGGACCTTGATGCTTGGGTTTGCTTTGCCTTTTTTTTTTTTTTTTAATAATGTTTTCACTATAGGTACAAAGTGGAATTAGTTAACTTATAGATATAATTTTATCTATTCCCTAAACAAGTATGTTCCTATCACACAAAAGTATCACACGGTGAGACAGGTGCCAGTAATTCAGAGTCAAACAGGACTAGGTTGGCTTATTATTTTCTTGAAGTTTCCCGCAATCCAGTGATGGGGGAGGTGCATTAATCAAAAATTAAAAAAAAGAAAAATTATGAATGTAACAACTTCAAAAAGCAAACGTGCTTAGAGCTGTGTAGAACTTAAAAAGGGGGAAGCCCACTAGTGTACCCTGGGGATTATATTTTGTGCAAGGGATAATTTAGAGAAAGAAAATGTTTATGACCACATATTTTTTCATTCAAAAATAGTTTTACTGAGTCTCATAGAAAAAAAATTATATGTTCTCATTTCATGATAGGGAGAAAAAAAATTGTGGTCACTTGTAAGAAAAGGCCTGGAGATAGACACACAATGTTGTTAGGAAAACAGCCAAACTTCCTAGGCCAAATTATGGATGGAATTTTTTTTGTGTTAGAGAAAATGGGCTGTAGGAGGCACAGGACACCAAGAGGGTAAGTGGAGGGGGTTGCAAGGTGGCAAGGTGACAGGTGTCCCTCTTGTGGCTCCCTAGGTTGTAAGGGTACTAGAACTCGCAATAAACAAGGCTGGGGCCTTCGAACTCATATTGCAGTGTGGCTTTGGATTCAAGGTTGTGTAGAATAAGGTTTCTGTGAGGCAAGTGGGTCAAGCCACTCTGTGGGCCTTACTAGCATTTTAAGTGTGTGCTGTGACACATACTTTAGGGAAGTGACAAAGACACCTCGGTCCTGCTTTCTTAGTGACTAAAATGCTCCCTAATGTCTCTCAAGACTCTGATCAAATTCTATCACTAAACAAATAAATATTCCCCAATCATACAAAAGCAGGTACCACACTATGACATAGATGGCAGTAATTCAGAGCCAAACAGGACCGGATTGACCTGCTAGTCTCTTGACGTCTCCCAGAATTCAGTGAGAGGGGGAGATGCCTTAATCGAAAATTTCAAAAATAAAAATTACGTATGGAACAACTTCAAACACGAGAAATGTTTTGAGCTGTATAGAATTTTAAAAGGGGGAAGCCCACTAATGTACCCTGGGGGATTATACACGGCACGCAAAGGATAGTTTAGGAAAAGAAGACGTTTGTGATCACACATGCTTTCATAGATGAGTATTTCTGCGTATGTCATGGCAGCAGCGTCCCCTCAGCCTCCCGTGTCTTCCCACGGCCACTAGAAAAGCCTGGCCTCTTCCCTGACTTCGGGGCATGCATGCGGGCAGTGGGAGCCCGGCGGAGCCTCAGGCCGACCGCTGCAGGGGGCTAAGGTCCTTCCTCTACGGCCCCTGGCGACGACCCTGCAGTGCAGGCAGCGACCCTGCCGGCCAGCTGCCCCCGATGACCTCTCCGGCTCCCTCTCCCGCCTCTTGGAGTCATCCCCAGCCGGACTCTCAGGATCTGCTTTTGGGGGAAGCCAGCAGACGGCAAAGGTGAAATCGGGGCTTTGCTTCAAAAAAGCACTAGGGGGGCAGCTTCCTCGCTCCTCAGCCCTGACTTCGTTTCAAACTTGGAATTCATTTTCACATTATTATTGTTTCAACCTTGAAATGACTCTGAGAGTGAGAATTATTTTTCCCACCCTACAGATGGAGAAACTAAGGCAAAGGTGCGACAAGCGACCGTCCTAGCGCCACACAAAGCTTACGTTATTATTCTGTACAATGGGACCTTTATGGGACGTCTGCCCGCCCCGAGCTCCTTGTGTCTGTGCTCAGTGTTCCTGTCACCAGAGCTGCTTCCTCCTGGACTACTGTAGAGTTGGCCCAGAAGAGGGTGCCGTGCTAGACTCAAGCAGCCCCCGCGCTAGGTGGCCGCAGTCTGGAGGCACTGGCTGCTTTCTCATTGGCTCTGGAGGCACTGGCTGCTTTCTCATTGGCTCTGGAGGCACTGGCT
>NW_004524593.1:16674972-16691240 GCF_000260255.1 Octodon degus
AGGCCCGTTAATCTGCACCTCCGGAATGGCATTGGTTCAGCCTTCATTTGACACTTTTTCCTCTTTCTTAGCTGGATAGCTGAGGACCAACAGCCTTACAAATGCATCCCATCCAAATGATTGTTTTGATGGCTGCTTTCCCTAATCTCCCTGCTTGGTAAGTGCTGAAAGGCTGTGCTTGAAATTAGATTATATTTAGGATTTATCTCAAGGCTGAGTAGGTCAGAGATCAGCCCTCACTGTTTTGAATTATTTCTCACTTGCAGGCAGAGAATGGCTAAGAAAAAGTGGTTTGATTTTAGAAAACGATCCATAAATATGCTATAAAATTTAAATAAATGAAACTGATTTAGGTATAAAATCTCCAAGCTATCAGCCCTGAAAGAAATATTCATCCTTTTTAAAGAAACATGTTAGGAAGAGGAAAATAAATAAGTTACTCTTTTTGTAACTATATTATAAAAAATATACTACAAATGCATTCAAAGTTACCTTGTTTTTCACCATGCATAATGTATCACAAGTATAAAGCATTATCTATGGATGTTTATTTTAAAATCATAATTTGGCAGTTCAGGAAATGGAGCAGAAGTGTGGTTCTAGGCCTTACTATTCTAAAGAGTAAAAATATATTAAGGTGAAAGTACTCTTTCTCAATTATATGTAACTTGGAGAATCTACAATCCTACCTTCCTAGTGTTCATTGTCTACTAATAATTTTCCAAAATTTAAGGTTGCTGTTTCACAAAGCTCATTTTTATCACTTTGCATGAACCCTTTTTCTCTCTCTCACTAGCAAAGAAAAAACCATAATAAAGAAAACAAAAGCTTGGAGGCCTTTATAGTTTGTGAACTTTTGTATCGATGTCTTACTTTATAGTGCCATCGCAGTGTGGTACAATATTTTGTATAAAAATGCAAAGGAAAATAATCATCATACATATACTGTATAATCATATATACACAAAACTGGAGCTCCGAAACTACATGGAACTACGTGAAACTATGTGTCTATCTGTACGATTATCTGTATGGAGATACATATGGAGTCATCCACACATACCTACACACAGATATCTTTCCCTGAGTTTCCTTGGAAGTTGAGCTCTGGGTGCTCTGTAGTTGCTGATGTCTTGTTAAGAAGACAGTCCACGGCGACTGGAGTGAGGGGTACGTGGAAAGCAGATGCAGGGGCCAGCATTATCTCTCTGGCTCCGGTTCCACAAAAAGCCACCTCCACTCCATCACTTCTAAGCCTGCTGGGCCTGTGCAGCACTGTCTGGACTCAGTTCTGCCTCGAAGCAGCCCAGCTGATGAAGAACAGAGATGCCATTAGCCCGCCAGCCCTCTTCCATCTTCTATGTCCTCTGGGTCTGTGAACTTCATGCTTCAGCCTCCAAAATTTGTATCCTCTGGTTCCTTGGTAGCTTTAGGGAAGCTAAGCAGAGTCCCATGTAGTGTGTGCTTCTCAAATCTAAATGTGGAAGTGGTGGGAAAAACCAGGGACTCCAGAAATGTCACTTGCTTGATCTCACATGGGAATAAAAGCAGCAGACCCACAGGTAGATGTCAGGGGCAGTGGCTGAAAGGAGGAGGTTGTTGAGGGTCTGAGGAGTGGTGAAGACAAGAGAATACAAACAGGACTGGACGATGTGTCTGGTGCAACACAAATATATGGATCCAGACGCACCAATAATATGACAGTGCAGAACACACACACTCCCATCTCTGCAGCAAAGAAGGGACCCAAGTAGGTATAAACACATATAAAATAGATCATAAAATAGATCATAAAATATGTTGATATGTGGAATGGCTGTATATACTGAGAAGCAACTAAAAACCTTAAAACAGCGCAATAAAGATGCATTTAGAAGACCTAATGTGGGAAGCTAAAGAAGGTGATGTTTATACTTTTTTATATGCCCTTGGATTAAAATCAAGGCAGTAAAATTATGCTTTTCTGGAAATCAACAGGTTGAGCTTCCAAAAATTGTCTAGAACAAGATGCCCAGGAACAGAAGCCTTCCAAGGCAGAGAAAATAAATGTTTGGTTTCAAAGAACTTTCTCCAGGCTCCCTACGAGTAAACAAAGTGACACCTGGAACCCGCAAGGCAAGCAGAGGAGCTGAATTCAGAAGACCAGTGTGTATTAGTAACCTGTTGAGTTAGTGAGACTACGACAGTGCTAAATTATAAATACATTTTCTAGAAACCATGGGGAGGGATTCATAGGGAAAAAATGATTGCATACTAGAGATCAACAGTGAAAGCATCCACAATAAAATTGATAAGCCGGTATACTTATGAACAGAGAATTACTATGTAATAAAATGTCAGAAGTAAGTGTGTTCTAAGAATAAAACATTAGCTTTGAGGAGTAGTTCCAGAAGTGGCCTCAAATGTCTCATTAGAGAATGGAGAAATTCTATGGGCAATAGGACTCCAGAAAACAGCAATTTCAGGATCCCTTCAATTGTGTGTTTGGTAATCTGGAATAATCCAGTGACTTCTGTGCTAATTGGTTATGGACTGATCTCAGTTTATCTGTTTTAGCACATGAAGATAGAGTCTGTTTTGGGCAGGCAGAGCTGGTCTCTTAGAAATGAAGCTCTTACACTTGCAGTATCAGACGGGCAGCTGGTGAGCAAATCACACCTCCAGGTATTTTTCAAGGTGTTCTAAAAATCAGGAAATATTACACAAAATATCAGTGTTTTTCTGAAGTTTTTAGATCTTGCTATACGAGACACGGTGTGCTTCAAGGAAAATATTGCCTGGAGATGAGAAGCCAATGCACCCTTGGGCCCTGATTCTAACTAACCCCAGCCCTACAGCATGGTCCTCTTACCATGTTCTCACCACTTTAAGTTCTCCAAACCAAGGCTTTTGCTCACACTTGTCTCCTACTGCTATTGATTTTGTGATTTTTGCCCTACCTGACCAACAGTCATCATGAAAATTACTCCACAGAAGTGTCACCAACCCTTCATCTTTTAAATTCCTATTAGCATCTGCCCTATCTAGTTCCAATAGAGTTGGTGGTTTTATTTGGCTTCCATGTATGTGTTCCCCATTTCTGTCTCTGACCATGTCTCTATTTCAGCTTTGAACACCACCCCACATTTTGGTGTTTTGCCTATGCTTTCTTGGGACATGTCCCACCCACTCTAAGTTGGGGATTGGCTTCCTTCTTTTGTCTGTGTGCTAGAAGGTAACTCTACATTGAGGCTCCTGATACTGTCTGAAGCTCATCTAAGTAGCTGATCATGACTGGCATCTTACTCTTAATGCGCCTGTGGTAGACGGCCTGCATGAGGGGCTCCTGCTTTCCATGCCTTCCCTCCTTTGGCCATGAATATCTTCCCCCCATGACTCTGAACCTGACCATCTATCTTATCTTACTTGGGCCAATGTGACCTGTACAAATGGACTGGGGATTTAAATTATGCTTGCAAATTTTCACTTTGTTACCTCTGATTATCTTGAAATCATTCGCAAGCTAGACTGACAGTGTAGTTGGGCTTGCTTGCTAAAGGAATCTGAAAGACAATGTACACATGAGAAGCATAAGAGAACTCAGTTGTCAGCTTAAGGCTTTTTTGTACAGTCCTACAAACACCAGCCAAGATCTTCTGTCCCCTTCCCAATGCAACTGACTTCTCAGATGAGGCTAGAAAAGACCAGGATTGTCATGTGGATCCACAAAATAGTGAACAATAATAAATTGTTAATAAATAATAATAATAAATCAATACTTGCTGTTTTAGGTCACTGAGTTTTGCAGTATGTGTGTCACATAGAATCAGCTAATTGACAGTTTTCTATTACTCAGCATTTGGCTGTAGGCATGGTATACCTTTCCCAAGAAAAAGGAGCCTATAAGAAGACCTCGAGTACTTACTCACTTAGCACTACACCAAGGAAATATTCTTGCTGTATTTTGAAGTTGCCCAGAAGAAAATAATTGAAGGGTTGCTTTGGGGTAGATTGTTTTGATTTAGAAGAATGTAAGTATGTCTCATCTGAAAATTGAACATGTTCTGGGGACATTTAAGCCCAGTGTTTGCGTTGTAAGTGGTGTTCCAAGCCCATGTGCACATAGGAGAGGAGATCCTGTGCTGGCAGGCAGAAGATATTTCCGACCAACCATTGCATTTACTGTTACTTTGAGGTCTCTCTGTAGAAATGTGAGTGGAAATAAACGCACTGGGAGACCTCAGAAGGCTTGGCAGTGCATTTTAGATGCTTATCTGAGCCACACAAGTTAGGAATCTGGGATGGAAATCTCCTAAGAATAACCATTCGCATGAAATTTCCAATCCCTCGTGTTTTTGGCAGGATTTAAAATTCCGTGGAAATGGTTCATGTCGCAAGACTTCTGTGTGGTGCTGGCCAGCACCAGGAAGGAGAGGGGCCCAGGAAAGGAAAGCTGAACCAACGCGGCTGCATGTTTTCACGCCTTTGAAAAGGTTTGGGTTTGGCTCTAACCAGGAAAGAGCACTTGGGGCTTTTGCTTTGTGCCAGCTCTTTCAAATACCATTCACCTGACTCATGAAGCTTTGAACATCAGGAAGGAACAAGGAAGGAATAAATCTTGACTCTCTTGATGTTCAGTGTACTCTAGCAGGACTCCTTCTGGGAGAAAGAACAGAATACTGCCAGGCGGAATAGATATCTGGTCCCTTGCTGGGGTCAGAGGTGTGGCATGGCTTGCATGTCATCATGCACCCCGCCCCAGCACCCTAGGAGACACCTGCTGGGCCAGAGTTGGTTTCTTTCATAGACAGCTTCCAATATTGCCTGGGGGAGACAAACCAGGACCACATTTTCTTGCTTTTTCCACAATTCTGCTGGAGTTCTAAAATGCTGGAGATGCCCACTGATGCTGTTATTTCACTCCTCTGGTTATGGCAAGTGATGGTCCTCCTGCCCGGACTGTCTTGACACCTGGTGGATGCAGGGTTCTCCCCAAATCCAGCTCAGGGATCAACCTTAATGCTGCCAAACATAATTGATGACCTCCTCATCCCTGATACATGATACAACACTATAAAAGCTCTTTCCTTTCTGTATCACCTAAGCCCTCAAGCAGCATTAGACTCATTCCAGTCTCTCAAACTCATACCAACCAGTCATTTCTCGTTCCCAGAGTGACTTTTCCTAGCGGCTTCTGCACACCTCCTCTTGCCTCAGGACACTGTCCATCTTCAGATATAAAAGATTATGCATTAGTTCTTTTCCACCAACTGGTCTACCTCTAAACTGCTAATTCAAAGGGATCTCAACTTTTATATTCTAGTACCGTGTACAGCGCTGAGCTACTGTATGGCTGCTACTATAGTGCTATTTGGAATGGAAATGCTGAGCCTTTTTCCCACGAAGTTTTAAAGGATCAGGATAATCTGACATACTTTATTTTGCAGGTTGCTGGTGGCTAAGCACTTCATCAGATTGAAGCATGAGGTGGCACTAATGAGCGCAAGGTCAAGGGTTCAAATCTCCGTCTGCTCCAATCAGTGTGATTATTTTTCACATTCCCTTTCCATTTGCTTCCATCTCAGCCAAGCCTCCTACAAATGAGTGCACTCCAGTGAAAGGATGTCCAAACAGAAAAAAAGGGCACAGAAATGACTTGGTGAAAAATGGTTCGTATTTCTAGAAAACACAGTTGACAGTGTATGTGCTATTGCTTTGTGTAAGGGTGCATGTGTGTGTTCGCACACAGGAGGCTTATTTTTGTCTGTGCACACAGATAAGTGTCTGTCTGCTTATCTGTCTGCCCATCTCTTGGATAATTTGAAAAGCATGCATTGTTTCAGCCAGATGGAAGGATTATGTTACTTGAACACTGGTATTTAATGTATATTATCACATTTATTACCATATCCAAACCAGATGTTTAAAATTTGGGCTCAAAATTCCACCATGCAGATTGTATTACCGCAGGGTCACCTTACCACCTAATGCTTTCTGCTCAGCTGTATTTTGTTACAGCCTTAATAGAGCAATAATGTGTTTCCACAAGTCTTAGTCTGGTATTAGATGACATGTGGACTAATTTTGGTGGGCTGAGCAGACTGGTAGGGGGTTATACAAACCAGAGCAATTTGCTTTCTCAACAGTAAGAAAATATGTTAAGAATTATTGAGAATAGTCAAGGCTTCTCTCTCTCTCTCTCTCTCTCTCTCTCTCTCTCTCTCTCTCTCTCTCTCTCATCCTCTGCTCTTTTGTTCCTTTTCTCCTCTCTTATCTTTTGTCTTTATCGTTTACTACTTTATTTGAAGACTGTTGTCTTTTTCTCTGTTTCAAAATGTCCCCCAAATTTCTTCCAGAAACAAAATCTACTTTAATTACTTTCTTATCTCAGCGAATGCTACTTGAAACCTTCCTTTTCTTTGCCCTTTCACGTTGCTTCTGTACTGATAAAATTAAAACAAGCAAGTTCAGAAAATTGATAACATTTCCATTAAAAAATATAATCAATGCAATTTAGATAAGGTGAAAGAAAGAAATAAAAGCCCCAGTGGCTCCTGTCCAATGACTCATCTGTTTACATTAATGGGTTCCAGCAATGGGACTCCAGGCACAGGAAGTCTGTTTGCCACTGCGCTTAGCAAGCACATGAGCTTAAAAATAAACTTTGACAATGTAGATCTCCATCCTTTCAGGAATGGAAAGCATTATGTACTTCAAAGCACACTAAGCCTGATTTGAAAATATAGTTGGGATTTTGTTACTGTGGCTATGGGGAGGGTCTTGAGCCTGCACACAGTGCACGGATGCTTCATGAGTGAACAGTGCTTGAGCCGCAGACTGGTGCGAGCCAGCGCCCCTGACGACCTTGATGTGCTTATTCACCAGGAGCAAACTTCTGTCTGTTAAGTTCTCTGGAACAACTCAGATATGATTCCTCACTTTAGTCAGGGAATTTCTTCCTGAACCAAACTGCAAAAACAGAGGATTTGAACAGCACATTTCACTTGCAAACAGCAGCGCTTGTTCATTTTGAGTGTTTCTGGACAGGAAATCCATCTACAGGGTAACATTCACACACAGAAAGGAAACAGTATGGGACGATGGCTTGTTAGTCCAAGTGACTCTGTTTTGGAAATTACGGGCAAGAAACCTTGGAGGAAGAGCGGCATTAAAGATCAAAAGCATGATGACTCCTGATGAAAACATCACCAAAGGATGAACCCACGAGCAAAAAGGAATTTCTACTGTAAGTATCTTTGCAATAATCGACTATCTTACTTGTTTTCAAATTTTCTTAGAGTATGCTGAGTAGATTTCCAGGCAAGTATTTGATGCAGAGAGTCTTCATTATAGATAAGTCTATAATTAAACTCATTGGGTGGTTCCAACAGAGGGTTAGTTACCAGAATTTTTTCCATGACCTTGCAACACTGAAATAAATTGCATGTTAATTTGGGAACGTTTTATGCAACAGCCATGCTATATCAGGCTTGCATTGTGTGATGTATTATTTTGAGCGATGCAAAAGTGACCGACGTATGTACCTAGAAATTCCATTGCATTTGGATGATGCCAACTGAAATGACATTTCCTTTGGTTTCATGTAGGGTTAGTCTTTAAGTCAAGATGGTCACATATAGATTTACACGTATTATTTGTAACTTAGAGAGTATTAGCTATTTTCCTGAAGGAGCCTTATTTGAATGAGGATGAAGAGATGGCTTCGAATCTTGGAAATGGGAAAAGGGAAGGTATGAGAGCCTTAGCTGAATCCTGGGAACTAACATCTTGGTTCTTTCTACATTTTCATAGTTGGTTTGAGAAGAAGTCTTCTTAGGAAATTATTTAAGTATCTCTATCTAAGACATCTCAGCTCATAGAAATGTTGTCTTACAAGTGTGACTGAAGCTCATAAAAAAGTATAACTCTATGTAAATATTAAATGTAGTAAGTTCACTTTTTAGCCTCTGCTGTGATGTACATACCTAGCAAATATTGTTTGGATTCTGAATAAATTCTGCTGTTGGGTATTAAGACACATAACTAATCCTTTTATATCAGGATAATACTTTTTAATTTATCCATGAAGGTGACTGAATTGTGTTTAACAATGAATTATATGATCATGGGGTCCCATCACTCTATATTTTTTAATAAGAGATTTCTGCAAAAATCAAAATTTTAATTAATTGCTATTTTGGGTTTTCGTTTTGAAATACAAAAGAGTTTGCTCAACTTGATGTTCATTTGAGGGATTATCAGTTTCTGGAGCAGTTTAGCTTATAAAATAGCTAGGTATCAGCTTGCTTTCTATTGGTATATGAGGTTCTACTATTGTTTTGCAGCAGTGGGGCTTGTAATGAGCACCGTGAGCCCGCTCTACTGAGGGTTGGTGGGAGGGAAGGCCAAGGCACCAGAGCAGTCCTCCACGAGGGAGGTCACCTTCCAGATGTCTGGGCATGAGAATAAGCTAGGACACGAGTAAATGAAAAGACTCTTGGAGCAAACTGAGTGTCTCCAGAGAGACAAAGGCGAGGAGCTGAGTGGGTAATAGCTGGACAGGTTAAGGGAACTCTTCATTGACGCTATCTCCTTTCTTTTGCGATGGAGGATAATAAAGTTCATGGATTCTAGTTCTTTTCTAGGTACTTTGAACAGGCACCTTTTACATTAAACTCGGGCCCTTCTGCCCCCACAAGTAGAAAATAAGAATGTTGTGCATGCGATTTTCTTGCACCTAATTAGAAGTGTTGGTGGGTTCTTTGGGTAGGAACAGAAGTTGTATCTAAGCAACGATGATCATTTAAGAGAAATGTTTTGGATAATTACATATATCTTTTCAATAAACTTAATTATATCATATATAACATCACATATAAAAATGGATAAGCAAATTATCCCTTTAGCAGTTGAGTTCAGTCTCTCACTTTGTGGTACATTGTATAGGTAGTTTTTTTTTTTTTTTTTCAGGAATATCTATCACAGTGTGGTTTTAAGTAGAATGAGATAGTCTGAAGGAGTCATTTGGGAGTTCTTTTAAGAATTAGGAGATTTGTGGATATGATACATGGATACTTTTCCAAGCTAAAGTCATCTGGATTTATTATGCAGAATTCTGGGATTTCAATCAAGAAATGATGCAATATTTGAGAAGTACTCAGGCTTTTAAATTTTTTTTTAAGGAAAGAAAAGGAATTTGATGATTGTATTAATGTCAGGTAAATAATATGTGATAGAATGACTATAATTTTGAAGTTTATCTTCAAAAGAAAAATGATTCAGACCCCAGAGCTGTACAGCATTATATGTAGTTATTAATGATAAATGATAACTTGGATCGATCTATCTGTCTATCTATCTATCTTACCTAAACTCTAAGCCTCTAGTTTCCCATGTGTAAAATGAGTGAAAAATCTTCCTGCTTTGAATTGTTACAAAGATTAACTGAGATAACTTATGTCAACTGCCTGGCGTGTAGTCAGTGCACGATATGGTGATTGAGATTTCTGGGCTTTAGGGATTCTAAATTTGAGGTTCCAATAATTCTAGCTATTTACCCTAAATTCCTTGACATGCCTATTCTCCACTTATTGGCTCCTAAGACTATATCTCTATCTCTATCTCTATCTCTATCTCTATCTCTATCTCTATCTCTATCTCTATCTGTATCTCTATCTCTATCTGTATCTCTATGTCTATCTCTATCTCTATCTGTATCTCTATATCTATCTATCTATCTATCTATCTATCTATCTATCTGTCTGTCTATCTATCTATCCAAGCTTCAAGTGCAGAGGAAGAATGAATCAAGGCCCCTGGAATGCATGAATTACAAATAGTGAAAACATTTTCATTTGTCTGTTTGTTTTAGATGGTTTGCACATGCTAAGTGGTAAACATTCAGTCACCTGGCCACTCAATAGCACTAGCTAATGAATTTCCTCATTCACATTTTATATATGACTTGTATCTCATCATCTTAGGAAATGTGCTGTTGCCAGCAAAGCAAAGCAGTTCTCAGTAGAAGTGATATTTTTGAAAGTTTAGTGTTTAAAATAAAACTTACCTTCGAAAGGCATGATGGCTGTAAAGATAAAGCTTTTGTGGGCAGTTTATTTTGACGATTTGATTTATTATGCCCATTCCTTCCAAGCACACATACAGAGCACTTGTGCTGTGTCACCTTTCTCCTACCACTGCTCACGTTTGCACAGTACAACTACGAAATAATCTAATTGTTAGATCTGCTGTCTGGAAAATCCCTGGTATTTGGGACCCTGTCAGCAGTGACTATTTAAAAGCCTCTTAGATCTACTTAGTGCCATTTGCTCTTCGCACATTTCCATGTGTGTTATTTCATTTTTTCACCATTGATATGGATGAGGAAGCTACCTTCTCTCCACTCGATGCATGATAACACTAAACCCAGTCATGAGCAGAACTGTCTAGGGGGACTGGGTTTGAAGAATGAAACTTGGAGTGTAATATAACCCATTTAATGGCTTTATGATTATCCCTGATTTTGACCCAGAAATACCATGGTTCATCTGGTTCTGTGTCTCATTAATAGGCGTCTTAAACTTGAGCAGTAATTTTGGCTGACTTGTGTTACACATCCACGGAGGCCCAACCAACCAGAAACAAAGACATACAACAAGGTGTAGGGAAAGCCTGAGTGTACGGAATTCATGTCTCTGTACTGACATTCTATTGCAGACACTTCAGGGAAGTGAAGAGGCTCATATTAATTCATTTAGGTGCCTTATTTTACAATACAGTTAAAGCTACAGATGTGCTCTTAGCTATCATCCCTGGCTGCTGATACGGCATGATTTTGAACAACTGCTTTGAGTGTGTATATGTGTACCTCAAATTAACAGGACAACATCAGCTAAAATTCAGCTCCATAGCTACTCAAAGGCTTATAAAATATGTCTTACCAAATCTCAGAACTCGTGGTCTAATTATCCCTGATGATTTCAGTATAGCAATAAGATATATTCCTTCGCACAACTGCATGCTTTCACCTGTAGGAACTATGGTTACAGGTGCAAGGGAAAAACAGAGAACCATAAAACAGTGGAGACCCCATGTCTCACACAAGTCAACTAGTGGGTGACTCAGACGTGAAAGACAGTGATTTTTTTCTTAGCAGTAGCTTTGTATGTTCAACATGATTTTAGCTCAGTTCCTGAGTTTTTCCTTTTGAAGCCTAACATTACATCTTCTGTACAAAATGCTTTTGGGTGGTGACATACCATCAAAAGGTAGCTTAAAGGGTAAATCACGGAGTGGTGGGGTCAGGTGGTTTTCATGTCATGGAATGGGTCCTAGCTTTGGAGGGTGTTACGGCCTGTTCTGTTCCTGTGATTCCTTTCTCTTGAGAGATACTCTTGGGCTGGATGATGTGTAGCAGTGTGATTCTAAGGCAGGACACATTTGGCTTTCAGGAGGATTTTGTGTTCTTCTGAAGCCCTCATGCGCAGGCCAAGGTGAGCTAAGCAGTAAGGTGTGAAAGCAACCAGCGGCTCCCCGTACTTGAAATCCCCACCTGGAGCAGTACAAAGTCTGACAGAGAGTCCTTTTTCCTTAAAGATTTATGTTTGAGAAAGGTACAAGTTCCTCTTCCTTCCAGGCAAGAAAGAGCCTTAAAATTTTTATAATTACCATTTATTAGTACATGTTTGTAGTCCATAATGCTTGCATTCCTTGTGGGGAATCACCACATGGATATAATACATTTGAATTCAGTTCTTGTTATCCCCTTTGCCTTCCCTCTCCTGTACCTCCATCCATCTCAATCCAGCTTCCTTCCTTTGGAAGGCTTATGATAGATCAGGTTTCCTTTCCTTGTGTGGGGTTGATCTACGTATGTAATACGTCAGGGTAAGGCAAATTTTTGTTTTTATTTTTTGTATGTATGCAACATATATTAAATACTTAAAATTTTTTGCATCAAGGAATATGGTGAGCACGTAGTTCTATGAATTAAATATAGAAAGTCTTGTAAGCAACTCCATAATCAAGATGTTGAACAAATTCTTCCCTTCAAATACTCCCTCTTGATGCAGAAGAATTAAAGTGTTATGCAACACCATATAAAAATATCAATTCAGAATGTACTAAAGTCTTAAATGTGAGACCTGAAACTATAAAACTCCTGGAATAAAATATGAAAAAAAAAAAAACCCTTATAACACTGGCCAGGGCAATGACTTTTTTGACATAAATTCAAAAGTACAGACAGCAAAAGCAAAAGCAGCCACCTGAGACCGCTGAACTGTAAAGATTCCATTCAGCACAGTACACAGTCAATGAAGAGACAAGGTAAGAAATGGGAGGAATGCTCGTGAACTACACAATTTATGAGGGGTAGTACCCGAGCCACACGAGGAACCCAAGAAATTCGATAACTAGGAAACAAGCCAATTTTGAAAAGGACAAATAGATAAAGAATCTGCAATACATACTGCTGTGTGGGTGAAAAGATATGGTAAATATTTTTAAAAACGTCACCAAGGTCTAAGACATGCTGCCTTTCTTCCGGCTCAACACACCTCCCTGACGCCGGGCACACTAATCCCGTCACTCCTGGCACTTTCTCAAGCAGTGCTGCAGTCCTCTTTCATGCCTTTTATTGTGCAGAACTGGCTCCCTGTGTGTCCTGAATCGATTCAGAGCATTTACCCTGTATTGTCATTTTGACTTGGAGGAAAAGCCAGAAGTCTCACAGTGCCATGTCTGGTGAATAAGGTGGGTAAAGATGCGCTAGATGGTTTTAATCTGGTTGAAATTGCCATTCATTTGATTCAAGACACCGAGGCTGCCTTGGAAAGACATTCATAAAATAGCATCAAAAAATGGCAAGAGTGACGAAATAAATACGTTCTTGGGGGGGTGGGTATTCTGAAGGCTCTTAATGGCAATGTGTCTTTTACTCTACAATAATTTTTAACTTAGACACTCACCATAATTTATGATCACACTTTCATATATTCAGTGGAATTGAACTATTCAACTTTTAAAAAATCATGAAAGCATTTTTTTTTGGGGGGGGAAGGAGAAAGAGTCTATTAGATCAGGCTCATAACGATCCACCTGTTCACAGCCTTCCAAAAGCTGGGATTACAGGAATGCACCACCACACCCTGTCTCAATTGCTGTCTCAGCGCGCCCTGGGGGCGGAGCCAGCACAGTAGGCCCATGAAAGCATATTTTTGACAATGTGGATAAGCCTGAAGAACATCATGTTTAATGAAATATGCCAGGCAGATAAAAACTAATATTGCATAATCTCACTTCCTGGTGGAATCTAAAGTAGTGAAATTTATGGGAGGAAAAGGTGGAGTAATGGTTATCAGGGGCTGGGACTGGGAGGTTGGAGGGTGGGGTTTTGGTCAAAGGCTACAGAATTTCCAACAGAAGTAAGTTCGGGAGATTGGTTGATTAGATCATAGAGACTGTGGTGACCACTAAGCTACTGAGAGGGTAGATTTAAATATTCTTGCTGCAAAAAACACATGAAGTAATGTAGGTGTTAATTACTTTGGTTTTACCACAGCATGATACATGCACACTGGGAAAATTCATGTTGTGCATCATACAGATGTATAGTTTTAACCTGTCAATTAAAGTTAAAAAAGTAGTGCCCAATATATGACAAGAAGTGTGAAAAATATCTTTACAATATTCTGTGGAAAAAGTCAGGTGTAATAAGAAAAAATAACATGTGTCAGTGGAAACATACTAAATATTTCAGCATGAGAAAATTATAAAAAGACACCATTTAAATGTGTTATGGTTGGGAATTTTCCAGAAATAATGAATGTCACATATCCACAGGTACATAAAACATCAGGCAAGCTAATAAAAAGGAAATCACACCTTCAAATTTTATAGTAAAACTGTAAAACATCAAAGACAAATAGAACACCTCAAAGTCAGCTAGAGGAAAGAAATTGATTGCTTTCAAAGAGATTTTAAGCAGAGTGATAGCTAATTTCTGTATCTGAGAAATCAGATAAAAGCAAACTTTTTATTTATTTATTTAGTACAGGGTCTACAGTGTCTCACTACATAGATCAGACTCATAGTGATCCTCCTGTTTTCAGCCTCCCAAGCATTGGGATGACAGGTGCGTGCCACCACGCCCAGTCTCAATTGCCATCTCAGCATGCCCTGGGAGTGGGGCTGGCACAGCATGCTAGGGATTGAAGCCCAGTCCCTGCATCTGCCTAAGGAGGCATCTTAATCTGCTGAGCTATCTGGCCAGCCCAAGAACAAACTTTTAATACTGGTGCTATCAAAGTTGCGAGGCAACAGGTGCTCTCGTGAATTACTGGTGCAGTTAAAATTGGAAAACAGTTCTGGAAATTCTTAGCTCTGAGGTATACACGGTGTCAGATCTCCTACTTCTAGTTAATTCTACAGATGCACAGAGGTATGCCTGGGCCTGGTGAAAGAAATTGTGGTACCTGCACTACTGCGCAGCAACTCAATATGTATTCATGGAAATTAACTTGAAAATACTATAATTAGGCTGCAGAGATAACTCAGTAGTTTATGCACCTGTATAGGCAAGTGCAAGGACCCTGGTTCAATCCCCGGCACCACATGCCATGAGGGCCCTTCCTGGGGCTCACCGAGCCAGACAACCTGATGCAGCATGGGGGCACACACCTGTAATCCCAGGGCTGGAGAGGCTGAAAACAGGAGGATCACAATGTGTCCAAGCTGCATAGTGAGACCTTGTACTAAATACATAAGTATATATATTTAACATCTTCATTAGAATGTGACTTTAGATTGAATAGATCAAGAGTACAAGCATTTTTTTATGTTGATTTCACTGTTACACCTACAAAAATACTCAGTACATGCACACTCAACACACAATTAGTGAATTTAATGAATATACTAAGAAGAAATTGAGATGCTGAACAGATTGAGGCTGAATGGTCAGGTGGATAGGAGATGGAAGATGCCTTTAGGCTTTGGAAATACAGTTCTAGAATTAGTTTTGAATGTTCAGAGTGATCATCCAGATCTGAGGTTGCATCTGAACCATGTGGGACTCAGTGTGTTGAGAAGAGAGCTGGGTTCACTATTTGGGGAGGGCCAATGTGCAATAGGCAGGTGGAGAAACAAAGTACAACCCAGAAGCAGGGCATTTGCAGAGCCACTCATGAAGATCTGGAATAAAATGATGCTTGAAGTGCCTGCCTGGCAAGTGCAAGGTCCTGGGTTCGATCCCTGGTACAAAAAAACAAAACAAAACAAAACAAAAAAACAGAGGGACACCAAGATAAAAAATAAGAAAAAACAAATACAGTCTTTGGTATTGGTAGTTGAAATAATTTGAACGGAGTGCTGGTGGAAGAAGTCTGGTAAATGTGTACAGCACAGTAAGAATGAAACTGAGATGCAAAGGAAAAGGACAAGTCAAAATATTTACTAACATCTTAATGTTTGATCATAGTGAAACAGATGGAGACGGAAATGGAGATAGAAATGAGAGAAAGAGAGATTAGAATGGGAGCAGTACATTATTGGATATAAAATTTTATATTGAGTGTGTGTGTGTGTGTGTGTGTGTGTGTGTGCGGCTGGCTCAGCCTGCCCTGGGGGTGGGGCTGGTGCAGCATGTGGTTCTGGGGATCAAACCGCAGTCCCTGTGCATGCCTAATCTTGCCTAAGCAGGCACTTTCGACCACTGAGCTCTCTCGCTGGCCCCTAAAACTTTATATTTTAGTTAGAAGAGATTTCAGCACAATTTTTAGGTTGGCAGTGGGGAGTCATAAAGTGGGAGATTAAACCCATATAACATAAGGAAGTCATGGCTAGACTGAGCTGGTAGACACAAATGGGGACGGTGTAGTTGAGCCTTCTGAAACAACTATCTTGATAAAGTGCAGAGCAGTCAAGAGTAATGGAACTAACACTGTCTTCTTCTAGTAAAAAAATGTGCCTTGGGGCTGGAATAACATCGGAGCATGCGAGCTGAACTGGGACTCAGGCCACACAATTATAATGGTGGTTTGGTTGTTGCCTCCAACCGTCTGTTTAGACATGCCCGTTGGGGCGGACCTTCCCTGTCCTGGCAAGTTCACTCCTGCTCTTCTGTACTTCTTAAACTGTAAAAGTGCCTGGCATGCCAGCAAAAAGGCGCTCTGTGCTAAGTCTTTAAACTCCTACGTATGGTGAACTGAAGGTGGGACCATTCCAGCTCTGAGTATACAGGTGGTCTTGTACTTTTTAAAAAATTATTTATTTATTTATTTTAACATTTA
>NW_004524593.1:16691490-16692078 GCF_000260255.1 Octodon degus
ATTTAAACCTTTTCCAAAGCTGCAGCTCCTACTCAGCCAAGCAATCAGGAGAATAACCAGATAATACTATGTTGTGTTCTCGTCAAGAAGTGATATGAGACAGTCGGCACTTAGTCATGGAGACTTTGTATCAGATGATTTTGCCTGACTCAGGCTAATGTGAGTGTTCTGAGTGTGTGTAAGGTAAGCAGGGCTAAGCCATGAGGCTCTTGCTGTAGTTGGGGTGTGCAGTGCCCTCCAAATGCCCTTGTGCTGATGGTGTGGTCCCCAACTTGATGCTGTGGTGCAGGGATAAAAGAAGTGGGCCTGGTGGGAGGTCCTCAGGTCGCTGCGGGGTCCTCTCTGAGGGGTGGCGGGCTCTCCGCTGATTGCTTTCTTTGGATTTCTGCCCACCAGTTGAAGGGCTTGGCTTTTTCTTGCTGTGGACTTGCTTCACAACGTGCTGCCTTGCCTCCTCACAGATTATCCTTGCAGCATAGCAATATAATTTTGGCTTTAGTCTCCTGAACAAAAAAACCCCTTACACTTACATTTTCATTTTAGCTTTTCTGAAGAGAAAACCTTTAAGAAATGGATTGCAATGGAGAT
>NW_004524593.1:16695023-16712793 GCF_000260255.1 Octodon degus
GGAACGTGAGAACTTAAGGTTTAAACAACGAAGAGAGAGAAAGGAGAAAATTTAGGAAACATGATTAGTCATCATTAAACAAGATGATTAAGGCCATGGTCCTAAGAATCTCCATCAGGTTCCTGAAAATAGCAGTTCATGGGTAGAATTCCCACCCTGACTAACTATATGTTGATATCTGTGAACTAAGCAACTACACTGAGGGTAGCAATGTGTCCTACTAAAACCATGCTTGGAATACCTGCCATTTTGGTCTTCTAAATGAGTACTGCTTCTAATGTCATACCAAGTATTGCTGTACTTACTCTCCAAGATAATTTTTTTTAAAAAGATGGAACACACGTCTCTGACAAAAAACAAACAAACAAAAAATAAAAAAAGGGGATATAAATGAAGGACCATTTTGTAGTGAAAAACTAATATAGGCCTATACAAAATAGTTAGGACAGGTATACAGCTACCTTCTATTAGTTCAGTGAGAATAAAGACCTGTACTAATATTGTTCACATAAGACATCATGTCTGCATCTTGTCCTCTAACTACTACAAAGACAACAATATGCAATGTATTATTTATTGTAACTGTCTTACTAACCTGATTTGAAACTGTTTCATTGCTATTTTTCTCATTGAAATGAATTTTAAAAAGGTAATAAAAGAAAAAAAAGAGACATAAAAAGTCATAGGATTGTCCTATTACCTTTTTACATAGAAAAAGGTGCTATTTTTTTTTTTTCCTCTCAAGCAGGGCCAGTACTCAGCTGAGATGCATAGTTGGACCGCGTCAATTGTTAGTGATGGATGCCCATTCAATGTCAAGTCAATTCCAGTTGATCAGTGCCAATGTGACAATGTCCGTTAAATATTTAAAGTTTACCCTACATATAAAACAGCAAGGCCTTATTTGTAATTCTTATCTGGAACACATTTGCACTAACTCATCTTCTTGGTGGTTGGATTAAAGACTATGGATGCACATCAAGGGGACATGCTGCTAGCCACAGCACTTCTTGGAGGAGTGAGGGAAGAGGCCTGCTGTGCACACATCGGGTCATGGTCATCTCTGCTGTTTTCAGCATGCTGGCTATTCTCTACAGAACAATGCAAAGAACAATACCCTGCTCTTCTTTCTATTAATATTATATTTTTACAAAGATGGCCATAATTTTTTAAGCATACTACATTTAGGAAAAAAATGTAGGAGAATTTCATTCGCTCTGAGTCACCGTAACACTAGTAGTCGAAGTCCACAGCACTATGCCTTCTCCCTCGGTTCAGTGGGTTTGAGCTTACTACTATTTTGTTAACCTTTTGGTAACTTGCTGAGCACCATTCTGAAGTGTGATGGGTATTTTCAGGGGGAGCATTCTTTAAGGATTGCTTTGTGCTATGACAATGTGTAGGACTGAATTTATTGTATAAATATGTTAAACTTAGAAATGTTGCTAAGACATAGAAGTGCCCTTTATGAATAGTTTATAAATTGGGTCAAACCTAGTGATAACACTGATTTACTCAAGGGTCTGATAAACCATCTCCAAACTAACTTCAAAAGCAAGATTGAAGGGAAGATGACTGGGCAGTCTAAACATCTGCCTGGCAAGAGCAAGGACCCAGGTTCTATCCCTGGCACCACATGCTGGGCCAGCCCTGCATCGTGCTGGCCACTGAAACTGGGCCTGGTGGTACACACCTATAATCCTAGCACTGGGGAGGCTGAGACAGGAGGATCACTATGAGTCCGAGCTGGGTAGTGAGACTCTGTATTAAATAAATAAATAAATAAATACATCTTTTAAAAAAGCAGCATGTCATACCAATTACGGCCATACTATCTCTCAAGTAAATGTTTGTTTTTTTAAAAAAGAGAGTAGGGTAATAAATGAAAACAAGAGAAAAGAAAAAGAAATCTCATAGGACTGTCCTGCTATAATGCTATATATGGGTAGATTTCTAAATTTCTGTGTAAAATTATGTAATTGTTTATTCCTATTTTTAAAATATTTTTTAGTTTTTAAGTTATTTTTCTTCATATTCTGTAGGGACTTAAAGTTTAACATATCAATGCTTGATGGAAAACAGCTGTTCCATGTTATGTCTAAGATGTTTGATATTCAGACAGATAGTGAGGTTCAGCTCAACTGCCTGTGTTGTATGGTAATAATAATAAGTTTCTCTTCTGAAGGGTTAACCACCTAGGTTTGCAGACAAAAAACTTAGAGAAAAAGAAAGGCTGCAAGGACAGCCAACATTTTGGCCTGAGCCTTGCAAGGTCAGTGAGGACTCAGGACATAGGAGAACTGGTACTGTAACATCATGTGCCTCAGTTGTGTCCAAAATTTTCTGATCGAAGAAGAGATTATGGGACCACAGAGGAAAGTGATCGATGATGTAGAGTGTGCCTAAGGAGAGTCACATGGAGGGAAAACATTCTCTCAGGCTTTCACAGAGAGAAAATTGGTCAAGCAATGACCGTGACTCATCCACATGGCTGACACTGATAAAGGATCTACAAAGTGCAGTACAGGGTTTCAGGATAAATCCTGAAGGGAATTTGACTGACCTTGTCAGATAAAAAAGTTACATTTCTTGTTATATAGGTCTTGCTTTATCTTGGTCTTAACCATCCACAGAAAAGTATAAAAACGAAGTATAAAAAGTAAAGCCATATTAATATGCTAAGCTGTAAAAGGCTCAAGTCAACAACTTCTGACATTGCCAGTCCTATGGATAACCCACTACTATTATGGACTACTGGACTATATTGGAATATTTTGCTGAATTCATGCACCTGCAATATTTAGATGACAATGGAATACCCTTCTCTGACAAAACTAAACAAAAAAGATGATAAAAATGAAGGACCATTTTGTACCTGTATATTCGAAATAGTTAGGGTAGATATACAGCTACTTTCTCTTAATTCAACAAATAGAAAGGTTTGGTCTAATAGTCTTTGTGGACAGGATATCATGTCTGCATCTTGTACTATGAATAACCACTAAGAAGACAACACTAGACCATGTATTAATTATTGAAACTGTGCTAGTAATCGGTTTTGAAACTGTCTCATTGCTATTTGTTTATCAATAAAATTATTTAGTAAATAAATAAAAAAGCAGGATTCCTAAAATATTTTCAACATTAATACTTTTAGAATTCAATGGTTCTTCAGTGTGATTTTTGAAGTATGATACTCACTTAGATGTATAAATTGCATAAAGCTCACTTTCTACTTATGCTATGTCCTTATTCTCAGAAAAATCATTGAGATTAAAAGACCTCAAAATAAAAATGTCATACATATCACCTCTTGATTGCCTTTTATAAGTCTCCTAGTCTTGTTAACACTGATTTTCTAGTGTTATCAAACACTTTTCAATACTGATAAGAAAATTAATCATTTCCATAATTTTAAATAACTCAGTTTAAAGAAGTATGTATCATGGTTGGGAGTTCTCTATTGGACATTAAGAGCATATTTTTAGCTGTACAATGATTTTCATATATCATTGGATAATAAAAATTTTTGCTTAAAATGATTGCATAAAATGCTTGAGATTCTCAGTTTAAAAATTCAGATGTTTAAAAAATACTATTTTTATGTTCCTATAAGTGAACTTGAATTTTATTTGTGACTTCCCATTAGCTTGCTAAAATTGCAATCTTTACCATTTCTTTGGTTGGTCATGGGATGCTCAGTGGGTAAAAACCTCTTTCTGAATATGCAATGAGGGTGTTTGGGAGGAGATTGGCATTGGAATCAGTGAACTGAGTACAGAACACCCACTTCCACCTACTGAGCATGAATACCATCCTATCGACCAGGACGGAACATCTCTGGTTATAGAGTCCTCACAAGGTTTGACTGTTTCTTGCCTTACAAACCAGGGCTTTTTCAGTTTGATTGATGGTTTCTTAGTCTCTCTCATAAGATGAAAGAAAGGTGTGGTTGTGCTGTGGCATGCTGGGTCACAGAGATCCTCTAGCTGTCTGCGTCAGTCTCCTTCTCACTGGGAGCCTATATAACCATTGTCATCTGTGACAATCTTAATTGTCAAGTAGAACAGATTAAGATATTCTTGGAGAACTGACTGGTATGTAAGGATCTGAACCTAACAGACTGTTAGCTCATAATAGGCATATAGAAAATTGGTACCAGAGAAGTGAGGTCATTGCCAAGACTACACCTGATGATGGGAGTCAGAACCCTGGAGAGCTGGTTTAAATGAGGAGCTTGGAAAATTTGGAGAAACAGGCCAGACAAGGTCGCAAACATTGTAAGCAGATCTTGGTGGGCAAAGCTGATAAGAATGCAGAAAGCAAAGGCTCTGTTCATGAGGTTTCAGATGGGGACAGAATTATTGGGAATTGGTGTAGAGGCCATGCATGTTACCATTCTGCCAAAGAATTTGTCTGTATGTTGCTCGTGCCCTAAAGCTTTGTGCAAGGTTGAGCTTAAAGGTGACAAATTAATTGATCTGGTAAAGAAAGTTCTAGGCTGTCCAATATTCAGTTTGAGGCATGGGTAGGCACTGCAGGCTCAAGAGTGTAAAAGGTACATTTCTTTGAAAGAGCTCACTTTGATTAAAGAGGTCCATGGCACCCTGCTCACTCAGGCTCAGGTAAAGAAGTTCTTCCACAAGTTCAGCCATCTAGACACTAAGAGACCACTGTACCCATCGTCCAATAAGTCCCAGCTACTGCTCAAACTGATGGCAGACCACAGCGTTGTTCAACTGATGCTGATTTTGTAGGTATGAATTATGGGGTCACTGGGGGGTCTACCTAGATTTCAGAGAAAGGACTCAGGGGATCAGTATGACTGCATCAGAGTTTCTGCTGGAAACCTTGGGAGGACACAGTGTGAAGCCAGCTATGCAAGTGAGGCAGAAACTCCTTTGAGACCCCGGAAAACTGAAGATGCCACAAATGTCTGCCCAGGAAAGCTGTGGCCTGAGAGTGGGACCAACCCAAGGGAGAGGTCATCTGATTGCAGATAAGGGTGGAGCTGCCCAAGTTCTCTGGAACTCATAATTCACCACTGGCTGGCATAGATGCTAGATGTAGACATTCAAGATTTCATGTTTTCTCTCCAGACTTGTGACATCTCATTTTTATCTGATTCTTACCTATTTCCCTATTTCTACCTTTTAAAGTGGGAGTGTTGATCCAGGCCATTGTATCTTGGGAACATATAACTTTTTTTTTCTTATTTTACAGGGAGTCACAGCTAAGAATTTGCCTTGAGTCTCAGAGAATACTTTGACTTGGATTCTTGAGCAACACTAGAACTGTAAAGACTTTGAGGGAAGGAATTTATTTGGTTTGAGTTGTACTTTGTATAGTCACATTATGTTAGGCAGAATGTTGACCCTGTATTATCTTTATTTGAAGAGTTAGCACTGCTTAAGGAGATGTAACTAGGTGTCAAGTTGACAAGGAGTAGACTTGTGCTAGCTAATCTTGATAGTCAACTTGACTGGAGTAAGAGCCTCTTGGGGCTTGAATTGTGAAGGCACTAACTTCATAAATGGGTTAACCCATTGGTGAATCCATGGGTGACCAATACCCTACCCAACAGTACCTTGGCAAGTGGGACAAAAGCTATTGTAAGAAATGCATTTCTTCACTGTGATATGCTTTAGCAAGCTTCAGTCATAGGCTCTTCTCAATCCTTAAATCTCAAAAGATATGCAATCATTTTATGAAGGGACTTGGCCTAGCATTGGGAAATGGTACATGACACCTTCCCAAGGATTCAAGAGCCCTGAATTTGTCTCCCCTTGATTCTTCTGTCTTTTACCAAGACAAATAATACTTATCTTTTCTCAATGGAAGGGACAAGAAAAACCTTCAGGTTTCACATGTCAATTTGGCTATCTATTTAAGGACTTTGGCACTGAAGTCTGTGATTTACTTCTTTCTTCTTTCATTCCTGGGGGCTGCGAGTCAGTCAGTGGCTTTATGAGGGGATGAGTCACATGGGTAAAACTGGATTCCTAGAAATGAAAGGAAAAGTAGCTGAGTTATGCAATAGACGAGTATGAAGAGTGTGGCTGTTACCACGTGGATTTCCATGGCCTACAGATTTGGAAATTGAAGGGGGTGGCCGAAAGCCTGAGCTTTCCATTTCAATCGAGAGATTGCTACTGTGAAGCAGCTGTGTAAATCCCTTCCAAAATCTCTTCTTGCATTTCAGGAGCTTTCTCTAAAGCTTAGTTGGCTTTTTTGTTGAATTTTTCTTCCTCACTGGTGACATAAGAAGGAAGTTTATTCTTGGAAACATATAAATGCTTTGGGCTTTAGGCAATACTTTCCCATGCAACCTCCTGACAAAAAGAATCCTGCCTGAGTACCCAGCGGTGCGTAACTGAGCATGCTAGTCCAGTGACCCTTTATAGAATCTGCTTTTAAAAATCTGTCCCCTAGTCATATATATATATACCACTCCAATATTACTTTATAGTTTGAACTGAGCTACACTGAAGCAGTTAGACAATGCAAGGAGATAAGAGCTTTTTATATTAAATGATTCCATAACAATCACTGCCAATATCTGAGTGCCCCAGATAGAGTCTGGCCACACTATGAGCAATTTTGGCTTCTAATATAATTGTTACAACTCAAATCCATCAATCAGAGAGTATCACTTCATATGCACAAATTCTGGAGCTTGTGTTGACATCTATTTTCACCAACAATGTGTATGATGCAGAACAATTGTACATTTTAAAAGTAATTTTTTGTTTTCCTCATGAAAAAAGATTGGAGGAGAGTTGGTTCAGAACTGTTGGCTTAGATTCGGCTGAAACGTTAGATGTGTTCAGCATATACTTAACATCCTTCTCTGCTTTCCTTGTTCTGTTTCCTCTCCCCTCCACTACCATCTTCTGTCTTTGTGTTCTGGTCATGATGACACAAAGAGAAGGGTGAAATCTTCATCCTCTGCTCTGGGGATTTTCCTCACCAGCATTAGGAGACTACATCTGGGTGCAGAATCAATCTGCTGCAAAGAAACAAGCAGCAGACGGGGGACATGGGGCCTTTGTAGGGGGCGTTGACTTGGCTCAGGTAGAGGTAGCATGAACACCCTCAGGCTTGTGCTTCTTCCAGGCCCACTTCAGCCTAACACACTGCAGACTTGCTGAATCTACAGATATGTTGAGAACTTTCAGGCTGTGGCTGAGGAAAAGGTTGTTGTTGGGGGCAAGACAGCCTCTCACTGTGGGGCTGCACAGCTTTAAGAGGCCAAGTGAGGCAGAATCCCAGTCCATTTGCACAATGAATAACATGTGCACAATTCTGGCATTCAAAGCTACAGAAGCCTGTGCAATCTTCTGACTTTATGACACTGTTTTCATGCACAAACCTGTGCCTGGCCAGGTTTCTAAAGCAATATGCTGAAAAGCTGCCTTGCAATTGTCTGCCTTGAGCTTGTTCTCATGTTGTCCCTCCGACTCTCCAAAATCTTACCCCTGTACTAAGAGCTATCTCTTTCATAAAGTGTTTCATGTCTGAAATTCCCACTGAACAAATGTTGCTTCCATAATGAAGAACCCCAATTGAGAAAAACAAGACAAAACGAAAACTCAGTGACTCATTGAGTTTTGCACGCAATGCGAGAGACTTTTGGGTTGCTCTTGCAACATGTTCCGATGATACATAAAAATGAGATGAATTCTCCTCCATTGCTTTTACATCCATCCCTACCCTCCAAAGCTACCAAATTGAATGGACTATGGCATAGAGCATTTTTCTTCATGCTTACACAAACAAGCCTATGGGAAATAAGCTGAAATAAGCTCATATTGTGCATGTTACATTGCAACTTGTGTATTTAGCTTTCCAATGTGCCAGCACACAAATATCCAAGATATCTGATGGCTATGGGCTGGTGTTCCAGGTTATGCTCCTAGAACAAACCCAAGCTCTGAAGCTCACACATTGCGTAATGCTGGCGAAGCTGCTTAACTTCACAGTTCCTCCTAGTTAAATGAAGATAACAATAGTTTGAGCCTCACAGGGTTGTGTTAAAGGTGAGATGACTGAGCACCTATGATGTGCTTGCCAGAGCACACGCAGTGATAGCTGCGGTTCTGCTTTGCCTGTACAGGCCAGGAGATCTGCTTCACACACAAATGCTCATGCTTACGTGAGGGAGATTATCGTCAGGCGTTCTCTTCGGTGGAATGTTTTCTTCGCTCTTTGGTTCCCTCCTTTGTTCCTTACTCCCTGGTTTCTTTCCTCTTCCCTTGCCTTTCCTTTCTTAAACATGTTAAGAAATATTATACTTCACAAGTGAAAGAACCTTTAACTAATGTAGTCTGACATCTATTCTGTATGTTTCCAATGATTCAAACTGCATAGCTCATTCATATACAAATATACATATTTATACACACCATATACACTTAAGTACATAGTCATTTATGATGTCACATATTTATATACACATATATGCATATTTATATACACATATATGAATGTATTTTTGTATTGTTTCTACTCTAAAAGAAAAACATTACTTCTTCTTCTTCAGTATTACCACTAGAGAGTCCCTCCAGGGCAGCAAGAGTGGCTTAATACTACAGTGTTCTGTAACTTACAGTGACCTATCCCTTTGGTTATGTATTTTTGCCACTATAAAGAGTAGTGCAATGAACATTGTGGTTCATATATCCTTTGTTACTACTGGACATTATTCTGTAGGATACATATCCAGGAGATGGATTATTGGGTCAAAAGATTAACATATCTTTTGATTTTAATAAACTTTGCGAGGTTGCATACTAAAGGAGCTGTAAGAATGTACATTTCCACTAGCAGCATTAAAATACTTTCCCTCCATAGCTCTTCTTTTTTAGTTTTCTCTCTTTCTCTCTCTCTCTCTCTCTTTTTTTTTTTTGTGTGCAGGGTCTCACTATACAGCCCAGATTCGTAGTGATCCTCCTGATTTCTGCCTCCCAAGTGCTGGGATTACAGGCTTGGGCCACCACGCCTGGACTCCATCCCTGGCTCAGTGCACCTGGGGGCGGGGCCAGTGTAGCATGCGGAGCCAGGGATCGAACCCTGGCCCCTGCGCTTACCTAAGCCCTCTGAGCTATACCACTGGCCCTTCCGTATCTCTTCTGACAGTGCTATTATGGTCACTATTTAAAAATGTTGCCAATCTAATAGATTTCCTGAGTGACAGTTTATTGTTAATTCAGTTTCCATTTTCCTGTTAGAGAATTTAAACAGTTTTCCCCGTATCTCTTGACTGGGTTTGCTTGTCTGGGAATTCTTATATTGGTTGCTCATTTTTCTATTAGGTTGTTGTCTGCTTCTTGCCAATTTGTAAAGTGTTCTTCAAGTAATTATAGTTTTTAAACATTTATCTGTCATCTGAATCTAAAACATCTTTTCTAAATCTATCATTTGTTTAATGTCTTTCTTTACAGTTTTGTTTTTTAGCCCTGTCTAGGTCCTTCTCAGAAATCTTAGTAAAACAGTGATGTGGTATTTTATATTTACCTTTTGATCTATCTGATATTTTTATATCTGACAGGATCAGATAAGATTAATGCTTTAACTATTTCAGGATGTGTTCTCAGTTTGGAAGGAAATTTATTTAAGTAGATCATTTTATTTTCCTTCCAAAAATGAATTCCAACCTAAGTAAATATTGAAGTCTCATCTCAACACTTACTTTGCATCTAGCCATTCCATCTAATATTATCAGTGTTAAAAAGTGTTCTGTTTTTGAGGGTCTTGGGTTTTAAGGATACAATCATATCTAGGAAATAAAGTTAGTTATATCTCTTCATTTCCAATATTTATAACAACTATTTAATTTACATATCTCATTGCTTTCATTAGACTTCTTGAATTAATATAAAACAAATATACTGGTGACATTTCCTAGCTCCTAGAATTCACTCATTTATCTCCTTTCCTAAAGATTTCCTTTGTGCTAATGTCATATGATTGAAATCTTACACAGCAGTGGTTGGTTTGACTTCTTTAACCTAGCAATATGCACATAATATACACCCATGTTGTTGTGCAAACCCAGCTGAGCAGTCACCCATCGGTTTGGCATTCAGATGATTCTAGGTGGATCGTGATTTGCTTACTCAGTCGCCTGTGTGATGACTTCCGGGCAGTTTTTAGTCTTTGGTGATAATGGATAAAGCTGCTAGAAATAATGATCCAAAAATTTTTGTGTGACGATATATTTAAAAAAACATTTTTATTCATTTTGATGAGAAAAAAATAGCAACGAAACAGTTTCAAAACAGGTTAGTAGGATAGTTACAATAATTAATGCAAAGCATATTGCTGTCTTCATAGTTATTCAGAGGACAAGATGCAGACATGATATCTTGTCTAAACAATATTAGTACAAACCTTTCTTCTCATTGAACTAAGAGAAAATAGCAATATATATATTTTAAAATATCTATATTTGGTACAGGGTCTCACTGTGCAATTCAGGCTCCTACTGATCCTTTTGTTTTCAGCCTCCCCAGCACTGGGATTACAGGCATGCGTCGCCATACCAGACTTGGTGGCTGGCTCAGCAGATTCTAGGGAAGGGGCTGGTGCGGCATATGGGGCCAAGGATTGAACCCAGGTCTCTGAGCTTGCATATGCAGGTGCTTAGCCCACTGAGCTATCTCGCCAATCCTCCCTCCTCTTTAACTTTTGGCATAATGATTATTAAATTGTATTTTAGTTCTTTATATATCCCAGATACTTGTCCTTTGTTAGACATGTGTACATCAGGGTATTCTTCCTACCCAATTTCTTGTCTTTGGCAATCAGGATTTGATGTTCATGAGCTTTAATTTATTAATTTTTATGGTTAGTGCTATTTGTGTATGATGTAAGCAATCTGCCTGCTTCAAGTCTGTGACAATATTCTTTCATGTTTTACTTTTCTTAAAAAATTAATTTTAGCTCCACTCTTCTAAGCCTGCCACCCTTCTCAAGTTGGCTTTAATATATGGCGAGATAAGCACCATGATGCATTTGTTCTCCATATGGACACCCAGTGGTTCCAGCGCCATTCACTGTCAAGGCATCCCTTTCCCCCGTTGACATGCTTGCGTGTCTTTGTTAAAAACCAGTCGCCTACACATGTGTAAGTCCACATCTGGACTATTTATTTTAACCCATTGCTCCATTTTTCTATCATTACATCAATAATCACATTGTCTTAATAACAATAGTGTTGTAGAGACTATTGAAGCTTTAGTGTAGTCTTACAATTCTGTCTTAACATTATTTTTGCTGTACTATGTATTTTATATTTTCAAATAAATTTTAGAAAGAGCTGTTTATTTCTTTTTTTAAAATTTAATTTTATTATTTATTTATGTGTTTGTTTATTTATTGTGTGTGTGTGTGGCCAGCTCAGCCCACCAGGGGCGGGGCGGGCTGGCATGTGGTGCTGGGGGATTGAACCGCGGTCCCTGTGCTTTGCTTAGCTTAGCTTGTTCTAAGTAGGTGCTTTAGACCACTGAGCCATCTCACCAGCCCCAAGGAGCTGTTTGTTTCTTCAAAATGCCTGCTTAAATCTTGAACTGATTGTCTTAAATCTCTAAATCAGTTTGGGTAGTATTTTATGTTAACAGGACTGAGATTTCTAATTATTGAAAACATAACAGCTCTCTGTTTACTTCACTCTACCTTAATGAGCATTTTGTAGTATTCCATATATAGATACTGCAAATATTTCATTAAATGTATCCCTTAGCATTTAATGCTTTTGATATTCTTATATATAGTATTATTTATTTAATTTCATTTTGAAGTGGCTTGTTTCTGATATATAACAACTCAACTAGGGGGCCAGGGAGATGGTTCAGTGGAATAAGCGCTTCCCTGGCAAGTGCGAGGGCCTGAGTTCAATCCCTGGTTCCACAAAAAAAAAAAAAAAAAGAAAGAAAAAAAGAACTTAACTGATTTTCAGCATTTACCTCATATCCAACAACCTTAATAAATTTACTTACAGGTTCTACTATTTGCTTTCTGAATGCCTTAAAACTTTCTGAGATGCCATCTATGATTGGGGCTTGTTTGGTTGCTTTCTTTTTGTCCTACTTTCTCTATTGTTTTTCTTGCCTTATTGCCTTTGCTAAGACTCAATCTCAACTTGAATTGGTGAGAGAGGACACCCTGTCCTATGTCCTAGAGGGGCAAGCAATTAATGGTAACCATTTCTCCATTACATCAGTAGGCTATTGCCCACAGAGTGCCCACAGAATTTCCTGTTTTTGTTCTTGGTAGCCTATTTTTACCACATTCTTGAAGTTTTGAGAGCTTTTCATTTGTATGAATGAGCGTGTGAGTTTGTTAAGTGATTTTTCTGTATCTATTACAATGGTCATACAGTTTTTATTTTGTCCTTTTTTATGTCTCTGAGAGAAACTAATTTGTTACAATGGATTTATCTTTTATCTTCTATGCATTTAAATAACTAGTATTTGCTTAGGATTTCTAGGTCAAAGCTGATGAGGCACGGTATATTAGTTTGTTTTTTTTTATTTTGTTTTATTTGCAATGCCATTACTAGATTTTGAGGAAAGGGTGAGACTAACCACATAAAATGTGTGAAATGTACTCATTTTTCATTACTTTCCAAAATAATTTTTGTATTTTTTCTTAGATAATTGTTTGGCAGACTGCATCAAAAGAATTACTTGCAGTTACAACTTTTATGGGAAATTCAGCTGTTACTACGATGACTGCATTAACACAATGAGCGTGAACATGTCTGTGTTTACCTGTCAGTGTCAATATCTTTTCTCACTCATCTCATTCAGATGAAACATGTGAGTTTTATCTAATATCAAATTTCTTCCCATAATTTTGAAAAATATAAGCTTATTGTCTTGTTACTGTTGGTAGACTCTGTAGTGATCCCTGTCATTCCCGGTGATGGCATTTCCTCTCTCCTGCTTGAGAGGTCCTCAAGTGTGGAAGGCAGCAGGAAGTGCTCAGTCGTGCAGACCACCACTGCTCCTCCGAGATGCAGGAAGGTGCGCCCGCCTCCTCAGTCTCGCTGCGTCCTCCTGGTCTCGGTGTGGGGAGAGTTCAGTCCACCTGTTTATCTCCTCTTTGACTCTTTTCAAGAATCCTCCTCCTTCAATTCTTGAGCTTCAGTTAGATCCTGAGAGGCTCAGGGCAACTCCTCTCCTAGTCCCCAGGCAGATTCTTCTGCTGGTTCCAGCCGAGGCCAGGCCCCCAGGAAATGGTTGTCTACAGTGGAAATGGATGTAAGTATGTGCCAGGAACGGACGAGTAAGCCTTTCTATTTCGGGGTACAAACTTTATTCTTTGCATTTACATATGTTGTCTGAAACATCCTAAAAAGTCACACAATTTATGGGATTACACGTGAGCGCTGAGGTTGCTTCCTTGTTTTATAGTTCCTTTTTTCTGAATTGAATCAACTGGTTATATTACCTCTTCTTTTGCTACTCGGTAAATTTTCAAATGTCTTTTGTAAACAAAGACTAATCAAGAGATCATTATCTGAAGTTCTCTCTCCATGTGGTTCTTCTCCACACATCACAGAAACCACTGGAAAACATTTTACGCTGAACACTTCTGTCCTCTGAAAGCCACTTTGCTTCCACTTCCCTTTTCGGTTTCTCTTCTCATGAGGTCGTTTGCATGAAAATGGAACCTTCAGATGGCTTATCAATATGTTATGATTACTTTCACCTGCAGCACAGAGTACTCCCACATCTTTTGTTGTTTCCATGGAAACAGCCATACTATCAACAGAAGAGAATTAAGATTTCAGTTAGAGTAGAAATTAGGTTGGGTAGATAACATGGAAGAAATGCAAAGATGCTTAGGATTTGTACCTGAAGAAAAACAAGATACAAATAAGTAATTTAGTCTTTTGTCTGATGAATATTGGTAAGAATGTGAAATCAAATTTGGCTCTGTTTGTGTGAATTTTGCTCATACATCAAAGCCAAAAAGAGTGTCCATTCTGTGTCCTGATTGGCCCTTAATTTTTCTCAATTTCACTTGATCTTAAAAATAAAAGTTATTATAACCCAAAAGCCTGAATTTACTCCAGCTTTAACAAGCTCACTGATGTCAGACTGCAGTTCTCCTAACAAGGAAGGAGAATACTGTTAATAAGCTTACTTATGTAAAAACAAAATCAATCTTGGCAGATGAAGCATTGCTTAATCAACCTTTTATCACAGGAGCCATATTTCTGGAGCCTTCACAGGGGACCTTCTTTTTTTGTGTTTTCCGATAAACCCCATCCAAAGTTGTTATATTTCCATTGCCTTCCAGACTAGAGATAAATCACTGTCAAATAATATGGTATTGGATACTGAAGAGAGGCAAATTGAAGCTAATTGATTGTGTAAATTGAAAGAGGTACTCTATTTAAATATAATGGTAATTGCAAAATTTAACCTGGAAAGGAGGCCAACTAGAGAATACTTAGAACTTCAGAAAATTGTGGTGTAAAAACAAACACAGTTCTTTTTAAAGGAGTGTTTATAATAAATTTCCCCTTATGTTCTCTTTTTGCACATATTTTTCTTTTTTTGGGTTGTAGGCTGTTCAATACTTGGGTCTTACATATACAATATGCTTTTCCATAATTTTTTGTTTGCTTTGTGGAGAACACATCTACTGTCAAGCATCCTGAAGTCTGGGAGATTTTCATGGTGGACAAATGAGTAAAGGGTTTTTTTGTCATTGTTCATTGCATCCCAGGAGAGCTCCTTCTCCACAGCGAATTGCAATGAATTCACTGTGGAAGGATAATTAATCCTTCCAAGGTACGGAGTGGAAAAGGCCAATCGTGGTAAGATAGATGGGGCCTGGGTGGTGAGTACTCATGCTTTCCATGTCCTGTGCTAAGTAGGTTACATTCCAGTACTCTCGTGGTCAGAGGCTTTTGAGCCAGGCAGTGTGTTGTTGAGCCTGAACTCCTTGCTTACCATGAGCTCCTCAGTCCATCTCTGATTTATGTTCATCTCTAGTAAGCACATAATAACCTACCCACCTTCAAGGCTGGTGGTAAGGCACATAATTAATGCTATATAATATTTATAATTACCTTCCTTTTTAAGATTGCTTGTAAGAAAAGTACAATCGCTAATAAGTGCTATCACTATTCACTATTGTTAATAAGCTTACTTATGTAAAAACAAGATTAATCTTAGAAGAGGAAACATTGCTTAATCAGGCATTTATCATTTCATTTTAAGATAAAACATGATTAGAGAGGTTATAAACATAGTTTAGTCAAGGTCAACTTTCTCATTCAATAATAAGATAGAATTTAAACCTGGGCCTGTTTGACTTTAAAGTCATTGTTCTTTATGATTATACCAGATGTGGCTCTGCTCCTGAGTGGCGTTAGGAAAGATAATTAATCCTTCATAACCTCATTTTACAACTGTATGGCTAATAGAGACCTGAGCAGAAATACAAACAGAGACTGAACCTCCTGATGGAAGGATCTGCTGATGAGGTAGGGTGTGGCAGCCCTAGACACCAAGACTACCTTCGGGAGCCAAGCTGAGGCAGGAGCAAATGCATGCGGGGTTTTGTGTCCAGTGTGGCCCTTTGTTTGCTGTGAGGTCTTAGGCAACATGGCATTCTCTCCCCAAAGTGGGATCCAGCCAGCTATGAATTACTACTTCTCATCAGTGTCACACCAGGTAATGAAGGCCACCAGATGCTCCAACTCTACAGGCTATTTGAGGATAAAATATGACACTAAACAGAGACTCCTGGGGTCTGAGCCAGCAGAGGAAAGAAGGTCCAGACAGCACCTTCAGGCCATACCACACAAACTCAGACTTCCTTGCAAACATTTGTAGGCTTGTGTTTCATTCGTCTCTTCATCTACCTGTCATAGTAAAGAGTGCCCTCAGATTTCCAGGTTCACCAGTCAGCGTTGAGGAACCAGATCATCGGAAGATTATACTTCAAGATGGCAATTTTCTACTTTGTTATATATTTGAGGTTTAGGTGGCTCTGCTACTTCTTAAATAAGTCCTTAAGGATGAGAATGAAGTCACAATTCAGCGTATTCCGCAGGCACAGAGATTAAAGAATTTAGCACACATTTTATTTTATTGTTTTATTGTTTGGCAGAACTGGGGATTGAACTAAGGCCCTTGAGCTTTCCAGGGAAGCGCTTATTCCACTGAGCCATCTCCCTAGCCCTTAGCACACATTTTAAAGAAAAGTATTTGAATATTAATTCAAAATTTTCTTACTAGCAAAATCTAACATACAGTTTTCTTTTTTTTTCACTTTTTCTTCATAATTTTGTTGAGAAACAAATAGCAATGAGACAGTTTCAAATCAAATTGGTAGGAGAGTTTCAATAATTAACACATTGCATACATTCTTCCTAGTGGTTAATTGCTGTACAAGATGTGGACTTGTAATATCCTATTTACAAACACCATTAGAACAAATCCCTCTATTCATTAAGAGAACATAACTATATATCTATCCTAACCACTTTGAATACACAGATACAAAATGGACATTCATCTGCATCCCCTTTTTTGTTAAGTTCCATTATTTGAATATTATAGGTGTGTAAACTCAGCAAAATATTCTAAAAGAGTCCAGTAGTTCATAATAGTATTGGGTCTTCCGCTTGACTGGCAATGTCAGAAATTGTTGACCTGAGTCCCCTACAGCTCAACATAACAGCATGGCTTTACTTCTTATATTTTGTTTTTATACTTTTCTGCTGGATGGTTAAGACCAAGGTAAAGCAGGACCTATGTAACAAGAGTTGTAGCTTTTGGGTCTGATAAGGTCAGTGAAATCCCCTCAAGATTTTTCCTGAGATCCTGTACCTCAGATTGTAGAACGTTTGTCAGTGTCAGCCATATGGATGAGTCACAGCCATTGGTTGGTCAATGTGCTCTCTGTGAAAGCCTGAGAGAATGTTTTCTCTCCGTGTAACTCTCCTTAGGCATATTCTACATCATCCATCACTTTCCTCTTTGGACCCATTGTCTCCTTGATCAGAAAATTTGAGACACTACTGAGTTACATGACATTACAGTACAAGTTCTCATATGTCCTGAGTCTTAATTGACCTTGAAAGGCTAGGGCCAAAATGTTGGCTTTTCTTGCAGCCCTCCTTTTTCTCTAATTTTGGTCTGCAAACTTAGGTTGTTAACACTCCAGAAGAGAAGTTTATTGTTATTGCCGTACAACCTAGGCTGTTAAGCTTAATCTCACTATGTGTCTGAATATCAAACATCTTAGGCATAACATGGAATAGGTATTTTTCAACAAGTATTGATATGTTGACCTTTAATTCCCTATAGAATATGATGAAAAAACATTTAAAAATTAAAATATATTTTAAAAAATAGGCATAAAGAATTATATAATTCTTACGTTTACAGATAAGCAAAAAAAATCTAACCATATACAATCTTGAAGCAGGACAGTCCCACAACATTCCTTTTCCTGTCTCTTGCCTTCATTCACCACCCCTTTCTTTTTGAACAATCATCTACCCAAAAGACAGCACAGCAGAAACTGGCATGTCATGACAAGCAGCCCATATTCAGAAGACCAGAATGACAAGCACACAAAGCATGAAACTACTATTACAGATTACCATCTTTAGTGCAGTTGCTTAGTTCACAGGTATCAGTATATATAGTTAGGGTGAGAATCTTTCCAATTAACTGCTAGATTCAAAAATCTTCTGGAGATTCTCATGATCATTGCCTTGCCCATCGTCTACATATAA
>NW_004524593.1:16717218-16800154 GCF_000260255.1 Octodon degus
TATTAATTCTTTTACTGCAGTGTTTTTTTCAGATTTGATTTCCTCCCTATGTTTCTATAGTTGATTCTTTACTTCAGATGCTATGAGTTCTGAGAATTCTTTTTTATTTCAAAAAATTCCACTCTGAGTTCTTCTGTGACTTTCTGCTGTTGCTTATTTACTATCCACATTATTAATTCATACATTTGAGCTGAGCTAGTGTCCTCTGCACTTGTTCTGGGTGGGCAGGAAGTTCTGGCTGCTGTGCTCAGTTCCTTCCTGCTGCACAGTTCCTTCCTTCCACTTGTTCTGGGTGGGTTTCCTCAATGTTTCTGCATTTGATTCTTTACTGCAGATGTTATTAATTCACAGATTTCTTTTTTCCTTTCCAATCTGAGTTTCTCTATACCTCTCTACAGCTGTTTCTTTATTTCAGAAGCCATTGATTCATTAATTTCAGCTGTGTGAGTCCCACTTTGTTCTGTGTTAGTGTCCTCCGCATTTGTTATGAGTGGGCTTGGGTTCTGAGATTGCATTTTGGTTCTTTTTCTTGTCATTTTGTGTAGCACTGCTTTCTGATCTTTGTTGTAGATCTTTGGTGCAGTTATAACCTTAGCTCGTACTGAAGTTCAGGTGCAGATGTACAAAGTTTGGATTTATCCAGCTGTACCTGGCTTGGGTCTGTCTGCTCTCCTCAGTTCCTTCCTGCTGCTTCCATTGGGGGTGAACCTGTTGTGCACATCTGGCAAGATGTTGTGCTCCTGGACTAGCTGAGTGGTTCTATCCCCTACACTTTCTGCAGGGATTGCAGCTGCAGGGTTTCACCCCAGGCCTGTATGCCAGGCCTGAGCTGAGTCTGGAGGGGACAAGGTGGAGTAGTGGGGAGAGGCATCTCTCTCACACACTCACTGGGCATGGTCTAGGACTGGATCTGTGGATTCCACTAACGCAACAGAAATTCCTACTAGGTGGGCTGGGTGGGAGTGTACTACGGAGTATTGGGGATGTCTCAAGGGGGTGAAAGAGGGTCTCACCCATTCTGCACCTGGGCTATGATGGCAGGTCCCACTGGCTCAGGGTAGCTGGAAGCTCTCCCTCACACTCACCAGGCCTGGGGTAGGACTGGATCTAGGAATTGTTTCTTAAAGATTTGTTTTTTCTTTTCTTTTACTTGATTTTCTTTTTCCATGGTTTGCTATACAGTTCAAGTTGGCCTTGGACTCACTTCGTAGCCCAGGCTGGTCTCAAACGCATCCTGATCCTCCTGGCACAGCCTCCAAAGTGCTTCAGTTACAGGCATACACCAACATGCCCAGCCAAAATTTGTTTTTAGTAAACTTAAGTTCTCCTATCTATAAGCTGAGGATGATAAAAGCGACTTTTAGGAGTTACAGTAGGAATTAAAGTATGAGATGTACACAGAAAGCTCTTAACAGAGTGCCTGGCCCAGAGAATGTGCTAAGTGATGATTAGCTAGAAGATCTTAGTGATGTAAAAGGAGATGAAGGAGCTGAGAAATAGCTCAACGGCATAGGTGCTGGCAAGCTGAAGGTCCCGAGTTTGATCCTCTTTGTACCACAAAAATAAATAAATAAATAAATAAAATGAGATGAAAATCACCTGCCTTGGGGACTGGGGAGATGGCTCAGCAGAATAAGCACTTGCCTGCCAAGCACAAGGGCCTGAGTTCAATCCCCAGTTAAAAAAAAATCTATCTTAAGATTTTTTTAATAATTATAATATGAAGTGATAAGAAAGGGAAACTTTCATTTTTCATCTTCATCTACCATTAATGGGGCCACTCAGGAAAATTGTATGTTAGATTTTGCTAGTCAGAAAAGTTTGAATTATATTCATATGCTTTAAAATGTGTGCTAAATTCTTTCATCTCTGCGCCTGTGGATATGCACTGAATTATGACTTCATTCTCATCCTTGATGATTTTCAGATGAATTAGAGTTATAAATTATATTTTAAGGGCCATAGCTTCAGGGAGAAAGATGGCCTGCTAACCTTTGCCTTATGTTTCACTTTGATGGCTGCGAGAGGCTGATGCTGGCTTTTCATCAATGTGGCAAAGACCCCTGAAGAAGGCAACTTAAAAGGAAGGAAGATTTATTTTTCATGTAGTGGTCAGATGGCTCAGTCCTTGGTCACTTGGCCTCATCTTTGCTTTGGGGCTGTGAGATCGCTCCATTATGTAGGAGACATGTGGTGGAGGAGGCTTCTCACTTCAGGGCTCACTGTCCCCTCTGAGGACACAACCCCAACAGCCTAACATCCTTTCAGAGGCCACAACTCAGAAAAATTTCACTGCCTTTCAGTAATGCCCAGGAGGGTGAGTTCCCCTTTAGAAGGTGGACCTTTAGGGGACATTTAAGGTAAAAACCATGACAGAAGTCTAAGCACATGGTCTTTTCTCTGTAAGAAGTCATACTCTCACAGACGATATTTATGCAGAAAGTCACAGAAGGAACATAAGGTCAAGAGAACAAATACTGAACAAATCGTTTCGTTGCATTTGTAAGCATGATTTGTCCAGAAAGCGTGTTTTCCCTGGAAATAGTATAAACATTGTCCTCCTCTTGGTGTTTGTACAACACATTATATCTGGCAGTTCATATGGTAAAGAGCTCTATTAATCTTTATTTCATGTAGGACTTTCCTGGTTTATTTGCACAAGTTATCCATAACATCCTAAGACACATTTTGGGTACATGATGTAAATGAAAGTAAGAGGGATTTCTTAGGAAACCTGGATTTTAATGTCAGTGCTCTAAATTTCTCAATTTTCTTAGTTATAAAATGGGGCAAATATTATTAGGCTGAATATTGTGAAATATGTGTGTTTGGCAAAGTACTCATTAGTTGATTTAATTAACTGATCAATGATTTTGCCATGTGCTGTCACAGTCATGTGTCAGAAGTAGGATCTTGAAAAAGCAAGACTGTGTATAAGCACCGTTCAGTTAGGAGGTGTGCAAATTAGACCACAGATGAGGGCTCTTGGTTGGCTGTGGCAGGATCCTATGACTTGGTATGTGGGGTGTCTTTGTTTATATTTATATTTTGTTTCTATTTGTATTGTTAATACTTCAATGGTTAGTTGGCAAGTATTGTTTTTGTGTATTTAGTACAGGGTTTACAGGGTCTCACTACACAGATTGGACTCATAGTGATCCTCCTGTTTCCAGCCTCCCAAGCATTGGGATTATAGGTGCGCAACACCATGCCCAGTCTCAGTAGCCATCTCAGTGTGCCCCAGGGCCAGGGCCGACATGACTTGTGGTGCCAGGGATTGAACCCTGGTCACTATACTCTACCTAATTAGGTGCTTTAGTCCTCTGAGCTATCTGGCTGGCCAAGTATGGTTTTCAAAAAAAAAAAAAATTGACAAAGTTAAAGACAAATTTGAGATGAGCTGGACAATAAAGAATTAACTATTTCTATCAAATAGCTCTTCCTGGTCTCAGATGAAACCCAATGCTAGGCTAAGGGAGTAATATTACAGGTCTTTGGAAATTAATTATGCTCTTGAGTGTTCTAATCTCTCTTGTGAATGGGATAATTTTCCTTCACAAACTAAAATACAAAGTGAATGTGATTTTGCTGTTTGTTGCTCATCAAAAGATGACCTTGTGAGTGAGAGTGAGATAAGAGCGTTTGAAAGATTAGGCATTTCTTGTTTTTATTCCCCTAAATGCATGTTGAAACGACTAAAAATGTGCACGTAGACTTTGCTGGATTTGACAGACGGCATCTGAAAGTTCTGCCCTTGGAACATTATCTGAAAGCTTTCTTCTTCAGTCTATATATAGTTGGGCCTTGAATAATTTTTGAAAACAAAACAATGTCCTTGCGTAGTTGTCCAAGGTAATCTATGTCTTCGCAGTAGGGTTTTGGAGCTCTCATCTAGAACAAAAAATCCTCTCTGTCGCCTTCAGTTTTCCCAGGCCGTCAGGTGCATGACTTCGATAAGAGGCTGGTGTGGGCTCTATGAGCGCCTCTCCCAGGGCGGATATGGCTGCAGTTTGTAGTAATGCCTCTTGAAAGGCTTACCCCTGGCAAAACACGGGCATCCTTTACACTGTGAAAGCAGCTCCAACAGAGTAGAACTCTGCAGCTTTCTGTGAGATTAAAAATATATACGTTAGTAGTTCAAGTAATAAGTGAAAAATGTGGAATGCCAAGGACGGGTTTCAACCTGGGAGGGAGTCTCAAATGCTATGCCACACTCAGCCTGGCACATTCTAGGACAGAGCTAGGAACACAAAGCTATGGAAGTGTTCTGCGGGGTCAGTGGAAACCCCTGTTAACAAGGGGCTTTGATTTAGAAAATACCTCTTGGGAAATAGATAGCTCTATGTTTTCTAGAGATGGATGTTGACATACACATGTACATATCTAAGGAAAAAATCCTTAAAGGATGAAACATATGCACTGTCTAGTCATGAATTTTAATCTTCAATACTGTATCATTTTAATGTTTTTCAGGCATTGTGGATATGATTTGGAACTATATTTGACTCAGATCAAATCTGATCTTTATAGATAGGAATATGGAAGTAGAGGAGACCTAGTTTTCTGATATAAAATAGTCATCTGATGCTTGCATTTTTGACATTGAAATCCCATAACCGTAAACTCTATACAGCACAGTCAGGAGAAAACTGTCATGAGTTTACCAGATACAGGTTTCTGTGAATTGTTACCATGTTCCTAGGCTCGGATCAGATTTCACACCTTTTTGAAACTTAAAATCATTTATGAAAATCGAATGGCATGTTCTCCTTTTATATTATAAAATTCAGAAACATCTGAACAACATGACTTAAAAATTAAAGCAGTAGTAAGAAAAAATTTAAATCCAATGCATGTTTTTGGCTTTCTCATGTGACATGTCCCTGAGCACTGGCTTTGCTGATGCTGGCGTTTGGTCTAAGGAGGAACTAAAGTTTGGAAAGAGCGCAGGTCAGTCACATTCAGGTTAAGCTTGCTGCAGAAGGAAATGGATATCTGCAAAAGTGAATCGGTGACATGCATCCTTTATTTCAGGGATGAAGTTTTCTCCAAATTTTCTAAGATGATAAAGTCACATGCAATTTCAAAACTTTTCTCATAGAAGCAGGACGAGTTGAAAATGTTAAGAGGACCACAGACATAGCTCAGTGGTCCAAGCATCTGCCTAGACAAGTGCAAGAACCTGGGTTCAATCCAGTAATGCATGCCTTGCAGGCCCAGCCTCTGGGGGCTGGAGACTGAGACCTGGTGAGGTAGTGGTGCGTGCCTGTAATCCTAGCACTGGGGAGACTAAAACAGGAGGATCACTATGGGTCTGAGCTGGGTAGGGAGACCCCGTATCAAATACATAAAATTTTAAAAAATTGTTTCAAAAGAAAAAAGAAAAACGTTAAGAATATGGCCTTCTTACTACAATTGAAGTAGAAACTTCAGTATCAGGACAGAATCTGCTGATTTATTGCCCGAGTTGGCTGCCAAAAAAAAAAAAAAATTAAGTAAAATTTAACTTTGCTCTTGCAAAATATTTTCTCCACAGAAAATGAGCAGAAATAGTATTACCAATTCTCTTAATAGTAGTAACTTTAGAATAACATTATGAAAAATCACACCTAATTGAATCTTTGCCATGTGGCCAGTGTGCTTAGCACCTTGCATCAATTTGGGGAGCTACGGGACTTCAGCTAGGTACGTGGCAAGGTAGACGGTCAGTAGGAAGGTATCAGAAATCAGTTACTCAGTCAACAAACATTCGAGGGCCTAAAGTGAATGAGGGCCTCAGTTAAACACTGGAAAATGTGCTGGATGAGTGCTGAATGAATAAATGGGAAAAATGTATGTGAGGAATAAAGCGGGCAGGAAAATCAAAATATCGTGGAAGATGTTCAGTGTAGAAGGGAATTAAAAAAGTTTTTAAATTCATCTGAAAAAGTGGTATGTCTATGTTGGAATGCAAATCAGAACTGCAGACAGGAAATTCTAGATCATGGAAAATGGGAAAAGTGACTTCTCTTTTGTGTTGTGTTCTTAGCTTACAAAGGCAGGATGGAAGTATTACCTATTTAAAATCTTAAAGAGGGCCAGCCAGATAGCTCAGCAGATTAAAGTACCAGCTTAGGCAGGCACAGCCACTGGGGTTTGATCCCCAGTGGTGGTGGCGTGCTCCTGTAATCCCAGTGCTTGGGAGGCTGAAAACAGGAGGATCACTATGAGTCTCATCTGTGTAGTGAGACCCTGTACTAAATAGACACACACACACACACACACACACACACACACGCACGCACGTGCACACACACACGATCTTAAGAGTCAGCATGGATATTGTACATGTTTACAGGATCCAGTCTGATACTAAATGTAACGTGTAGTGATCAGGTCAGGGGCTCCATGTGCCTGCCACCTCTAAAGCTTGTCATTTCTTTGTGCTGGGAACCTTCTGCACACTCTCCTAGCTATGTTCAAGCAATGAATTGCATCATCAGCCCACTACAGAAGGCTGGGAGTTCCCTCATACACCAACTCACCCTCTTCTGCCTCTCTACCTGTCCTGCCTCGAGTCCTACACATTTACTGCAAAACTCCGTGCAAGCTCTGGCTGTGTCTCTTCAGAGCTGCCTTGTCTCCACTAATCCACCTTCCAGATGACACTGTGAGAGACAAGCCTGTTTTGCTGAATTGCAAGTATAGGTTTTGGATTTGGCTCCTTCTATAATGAAAGATATCTATGGTCGTGAGATTGCCCTTCCTTCGCTGCTGTATGTGTCCTATAGTTAGGAGACCGGCAGAGGCTTTTTGGAGCCTGTCTCTGGCAAGCACCATTCCTCGGTTAAGTCAGCTCGCAGGGCCCAGGGGCAAAGGAGTCCCTGCCTCATAGTCTTAAAGGCTGCTTTTTGTGCACCAGCCCTGCACCAGGAACGCGTGGTTCACCCCACCGGCAGGGAAGGCACTAGACTCGCTAGGGTGAAACAGCTGCCCAAGACAGATGCCAAGTACGCGCTGGCAGAGGCCGGTCACCTTCATAGCTGCGGCGCACAGACCCTGGGGTCCTTATGTGTGCCAGGGCTGGGGGTACGCAGCAGGAACTGGCGAGCAGGAGGAGAATGCGGGGAGTTCTCTGCTGAGGTAGCTCTTGTGCCTTTCTAAAAATAGCAGATAACAATCAAACATAAATCTATACAGAGACAATGAAAATATCACTTGCCTGGGGACATTTTTCCAGTCAGCAGGAAATGGCTTTAGGGCCTTTTCCCACAAAAACCAGTTCCAGCTTATTCAGGAGGGCTAGTCTCAGTGCACATAGTGCAAGTTATTTTTCTTTTTTCTAATGCAGTATGTTCTGCACATGAATTTTGTTCCAATTTGTTTTTGCCAAATGCCAAATTCATAAGGAAGTCAAATGCCCATGAAACCACCTCTTTAAATTACTAATCTGAAAGTGGAGCACACAATTCAAGTGCTAGATCACTAATTTGAATAATGAACATAGAATTAAAATTCCATGATAATTAGATCAAATGAATTGCTTGTTTGAGCATATTGTATGAATATCATTATTTATCATGGAATCTAAAATAGTGGAGAATTGTGTAAGATTTTTTTAAACTTTATTTCTGGCACTGGGGATCAAACCAGGATTAATGTCCAGCCCTAAACATATACTGCATATTTTAAAATTTGAGACAGGGTCTTGCTAAATTGCTAAATGTGATCCGCCTCTTTGGTGTCCTGAGGGGCAGGGTCATAGGCACGTGCTCCTGCGCTGCTGCTCCTAAGCTAAGACAGGCACAGGCTTTCCCTGTGAGTGGTTAGCTCATGATATTTTAGAAGCACTGAGTGCACCTTCTCTCTTCCAAAGTTTTGCTGGTATTCCTGAACTCAGGGCAGAGCATGACCTAAGAGGTATCAGTGTGGGATGTGCCTAAACCACCTTCCCACAAATGTCTGAAACTTCCTGATCACTGTCGGTGGTAAGAAATCCTCCCTGTGTGCTCCGATTGTGCTCCTGTTTCAGAGATGGTGACACATTTATTTCCTTGTGATGACAAAATGAGCTCCAAGAAAGAAGTGGCAGAGGAATGCTGCACACTGGTTGGCTTTCCATGACATGTGTGCTTTTCATCTCTAGCGGGGGCCAAGGAAAGGGACTTATTCTTGGAGGTCCTGATTGAAAGGCTTTCACTCTATCAGGGAGAAGTGAAATGGGGTCACTGGATGCGCTTGCCAGGTTCTGATATTATTTTGGGCCTGACTGCTCCTCACTTGGAGAAAGAGCCAAATTTGAGACTGTCCAATTTGCCTACTTTCCTCCCAGCCTCCCATGTACGGGAGTTAAAACTTTTTCTCTCCTGTTTGGATCTTTGTATCTGGTAGAGGTGCTCGCTGGGCCACTCGTGGAGCTGATGTCACCTGCCGAGATGCTCCGATGTGCTCAAGGAATGGCTACAACCAGTGGCCAGTGATTGTATGACTTTGAGGGTTCCTGCCTGGTGGCCCAGCAAGACTTGGTGAGAGAGGCAGGACCTGCAGGGAGGACCACGAAGACGTAGCTGCTGCCTCTGTCAGTCTTTGCACGTGATGGACAGCCATTTTGTGCAGCAGCAGGTGCTCTGCCTCTGCTGCAGAAGTTCTGCAGAAGTTCCACTTGCTGGACGCTAAGCTTTCTTTTTCCCATTTGTAATGGTAGCACATTTCAGATTAGTTAGGCAAGGAGCCCTGGGATTCAAGTAGAAGAGAGACAGAGACACACACAGAGAGACAGAGACACATACAGAGAAACAGATACACACAGAGAGACAGAGACACACAGAGAGAGACAGAGAGATAAAAATAGAGACAGAGACTGGCTTACCATTTCCCTTGTCACTCACTGGCCCAGGGACTGACCCTTCAGGTTTGTGACATTGTCCCTTTTCCCTTCTAAGAGCGACAAAAGTTCATCTTGTGCTTGTGTCCTTTGGTAGCAGGAGGCAAAATTTAATTGAAGCCAGAGTCCAGAATATTTGTTATGTGGGCTGGAAATGGATGTGCACTTAGCTCGCTCTCTGTGTCCCTCCAGGGACTTCTGAACACAAAGCAATAGGCCCCACTCCTCTTTCCCTCACCCTTCACTGTGTCCTGGTAGTTCACCTCGGAATCATGCACTAAATCCGCTCTCTATTTCTATTGCTCTTTCTCTTTCACCCAGGTGTCTGTAATGACCTTTGCTCCTGCTGTCGCCCCGTCTTTCTCCAAAGACAGGATTAGTCCTGTTTGCCCATTAGCCCTGTCCTGCGCCCGACCTCCATGCTATGTGCAAACCCAGGCCTTTCTCCTTGCTCACAAAGCCTTGCTTAATTGCTTCCTTCCATCAGCTTTTCCAATCTCCTTCTTTTCTCCTTCAGTTACCCTGGAGCCGTACGGAAAATGTGTATTGTCCTCTTCATTTCATGAATTTCAAGTTTTGCTTTTTCCCCTTTAGGGCATTTAGAATAGCTGTTACTTTTCTTTTTTATCTTACATGTTAGGCTTCTTGTTTCTTGTCTTGAGTGATTTTTAGCTTACAAGTCACCCATTGGGGAGCTTCCAATCAGCACTCCATAGAGAAGTCATTCAGTCTCTTCAGTGGTAATGCACTCGTTTCTTTACACACACACACACACACACACACACACACACACACACACAGTCAGTTTTCCTGCCCTAGAATTTAGCTACCTGTCCTAGAATTTAGCTACCCCAGAGCACAAGCCTTGCCTACATTGTTCAGAAAGTCCTTCCTTAATGGTCCTTTGGGTGATGGGGTCCCAGGTGAATTTCGAGGTTCTGATCATGGTGAATGAGGAATTGGATGTTTTATGGAAAAAACAGCAAAGTTTAATTTAGAGGCCAGGACACTCAAAGTGAGCAGGCCGATGCCACTGGAAAAGCAAATGGCATGTGCGCCGAAGGCCTTGAGTTTAGGAATTCACAATGTTGCTGCAGGTCTGCGGTGCCTCCATTTGGGTCTTTTAGAATAAGTTTGACAATGTGATTGACAGGGTGATACATCAGTTTTTGTCCATATCACACATATACCTTCCCATGATGCATCTCTTCTAATTGGATGTATGAGATATAGTCCGTGAGCATGAATTTTTAGTGAGCTCCAAGTGAAGGAAAGTTATTTCAGGTCATTTTGGCAAGTCTGGCAAGCATGTGTCCTCGGTTGGGATTTTGGAACTTTCCTGAGTGGGCTCAGGGATCTTGGTTTTTCTTATCTCAGCCTCTAGGGTGATAGATCTCAGGACAAAGGTTGTGGGTTGAGGGCGTTGGTCCTGGGACATTGCCCAGGCTCAGGCAGCTGGAGGGCTGCTTCTGAGCTTCATACTGTCTGTCTTACTAAGGCCAAGAGCTGTGTCCAGTAGATAATATGAACTCAATGAATAGTTTTGCGATGCTGTTGAATTAATGATTCAACCCCTTGATGCTGAATGTTTGCCAGGACTTGAATTTTTTACCGATAATAATGACAACAATACTGAACATCTTGCCAATGATAATTTAATGATGTGTAGAATTTGTTAAGTCCATAATAATAGAGATAAAACATAAATTTAGACAATTTATAAAGTTAGAAAAAATAACATGATTTCTTTAAAAAAAGAACCAGTGTATAAACATTTTTTCTAAGCCAGCTTATCCATCTGCCTTAAGGTAAAATTGGGTTTAAGATTGTTGACAAAGAAAAATATATTATTTATATTATGATTTTCAAAACATGATCATGAAGTAAGACAAGGACTTGAAGAGGCAGAAAGACTATTGAAAGAGAAATAATATTCAAACTTTCTACAGCTTTCATGGCTTAATTCAAAATGCCAGCTTGGCCCACCCAGATTGCAGAATTTTGTCTGTGGGAGATCTGCAATGGACAAGAGCGGTAAAGAAAAGCACATGAATTTTAGACCAGGATAAGGGGGAAATGTTGGGAGAGGAGAGACTGGAGTGGGATAGGCAGAGGCGCAGCCTCTTTTCTGTGCTCAGCCAATGGGGTGGCTGATACTGCCAGCTGCACAAGGGTCCCTGCTGCAGCAAGAGCCTGCCTCAGTCTCCCTGTGGCATGGTGCTGAGTCGGAGTCCAGGACTGGGTCAGGACAGCTTGAATCTGCAGTGTGGTGAGCAGAGCTAAGAAGAGGCAGAGTGAGCCCAGGCAGGGGCCACAGCATAGCAAAGGAAAAAGACTCTGGGTACTTTGGTTAGAGAGCTCAGGAATGGCATTCATTGGCTGGGTGTTGTGGTGCACAGCTGTAATCCCAGCACTTTGGGAGGCTGAGGCAGGAGGATCAAAAGTCTGAGCCCAGTTAGGGCAATTTAACAACTTAGTGAGACCTTTTTTCAAAATAGGAAAATGAAGCTCAGCACAAAAGCCCTAGTTCAATCCCTAGTACTGTTAAAAAAAAATGGTGCTAACAGAGTACTCCAGAAGGCAATCAGGCTGCAGGACTTTCAGGGGCATCAGGTATGCACCACAAAGAAGCAGCAAGACCTACCTCTGCAAGTACCTCCTGCCACTCAGTACCAAGTCTACAGGATTGGTTTTTCCATGTCTTTGACTCCATCTTTGAAAAGGGCAAGGAGAACATAGAGGGCAAAACAAATAATACCAAAAGACCTGGCAACACCTAGTTACTGATATCAAAGCCTGGCTCAAAAATGGACATTTATTTATTTATTTATTTGTATTTAGAACAGGGCCTACAGGGTCTGCAGGGTCTCACTACGTAGATCGGACTCCTAGTGATCCTCCTGTGTTCAGTCTCCCAAGAGCTGGGATTACAGGCGTGCACCACTACGGTCAGTCTCAATTGTCATTTCAGCGTGCCCTGGGGGTAGGGCCAGCATGCCATGCTGGGGATCAAACCCCAGCTATTTATTTATTTATTAAAGAATACAAAATAGTGATAGAAAAAAACAGCATCAGAAATGATACAAAATTTCGCTAAACAAAGTAACAGGAATTCAACAATGGTTGCTGTATTGCAAGATGTTATTCAGATTAGTTGCTCAGATTATCAGATATAATCTGGTATATATATATTTCTGGTTTAAAGAAAAAAACAAAGCAAGCAATAACAGAAAAAGTTGTAAGAAATTCAAAAGAAATAAAAATAATAAAAATAAAAACAAACCAAAAAACATTAACTGCTCCTTTTGAAATACCAGCAGAAAGGGCTGGTGAGATAGCTCAGCAGACTAAGCACCTTCTAGGCAAGCCCAGGGACTGGGGTTCAATTCCCGACACCATGTGCTGTGCCGCCCCACCCTCCCGTGTGTTAAGTGGGGGAATGAGTCGGGGTGTGGTGGCCCACACCTGTAATCCCAGCACTGGGGAAGCTGAAAACAGGAGGATTGCTCTGAGTCTGAGCTACATAGTGAGACCCTGTACCAAGTACATAAAATTTAAAAAGTAAAGAAAAGAAAGATTCAAAATGCTAGCAGAAATTGGTACTATAATTATCTAAAACATATACATATATGTGTGTGTACACACACATATATATATTCCCCTTCTTTCATTTATCCTTTTCCTCATCCCTAATTTTCCTTCCTATTGAACAAATTCTTTCCCTTTCACAGTATCTATTGTACCTGTCAGATTTTATTCCCGCAGGTTTTCACACTAGTGCACGTGGGTCTGATTTATTTTGCTTACCAAATATAGGCTCTAGTTGTATCCATTTAGCTACAAAAGCTTCAAATTTATCTTTTTATAGCAGAATAATACTGCATTGTGCAAAAACACCATATCTTTTTTAGCCACTCCTCAGTTTATGGGCATTTGGGTTGTTTCCAACATTTAGCTATGACAAATTGTGCCGCTATAAACATGGGTGCACATATATCGCTGTGGTGTGATGTTTTTAGTTCTTTGGGAAAAATAGCCAGGCGGGGAATCACTTGCTTGAATGGGACCTCTAACCCTAGGTTTTTGAGGAATCTCCATGCTGATTTCCATAATGGTTGTAAGAGTCTGCACGCCCACCAGCAGTGGAGAAGGGTTCCTTTCCCCCCACAACTTTTCCAGCACTTGTTGTTGTTATTGTTTTTAATGTATTTTAGTACAGGGCCTACAGGATCTCGCTACAAACATTAGACTCATAGTGATCCTCCTGTTTTCAGCCTCTTAAGCACTGGGAATACAGGCATGCACCACCATGCCCAATCTCAGTAGCAGTCTCCGTGTGCCCTGGGGGGCGGGGAGGCTGGGGCCGGCACAGCCTGCTGGGAGTTGGACCCCAGGCTCTTCAGTCCACTGAGCTATCTGGCTGGCTCTCAGCATTTGTTCTTTGTTAACTTCTTGATGCTACCCATTCTTTGTCGCATAAGATGGTATCCCAGCGATTGTTTTAATTGATCTCTTGAATGACCAATAATGTTGAACATCTTTTCATATATTTATTTGACATTTGTATCTCTTCAAAAAATTGGACTTTTAAACTAAACTGGACCTGTTTCTTTTTAAACATTTTCACATGAAATGCACCAAGTGAGAGGCCCAAAGGAGACCAGAACAGTTTTAAACAAAAGTGTGCATCTGTATTTAGCCACATACCAAAGGGTGATGTGATCTACTTTCGTGACCTAGTCTACCTCACTGAGCTGAAGCACATTCTCTGTGCTTTGGCCTTGAATATTCATTGGATGAGAATGATGTTCTCTAGAACATAAAGAATAGTATTAACATGACGTGGGCTTTCTTAAGTTTAGAGCAATTTGTGTGGCTATAGAAATACCGAAGACTCAATGTGGGAACGTACTTAGCTACTTACGCTAAATATGAGGTTTAAGAATATAGGATTGTGCATCTGAGAGACTAAACACACATGTCCTAAATTTATGATTGTAGAAGATATTATTATAAAAACTGGAGTCACCTACTATCTGCTAATAAAAATACTCTTCAAAATAGTTTGTGTATGCACAAAATAAAACCATAGATACGTATGATTATTTATTATGCAAAACATTGCGTATATTACCCAGTCAGTGAAAAAATGGTGCCAAGTCAACTAGAAGAGAATGACTATTTAGAAGGCTTGTCATTATCACCTTCAGATAACACGGCCTCTGCTACTTTCTACAATGTTTCGAAGCATTTGCTTTTGGCTTCTATGTTGAAATAATGAGGCTTGACACAGTTTATGTTTAACATTTTTCTACAAATATATCTTCCCGGTATTTATATGACTTCTCTTTTCCAAGTTGAATTTAAACACACCTGTTAACAAGTTTTTATTTTTTTAAACTGTTGTTGTTCTGAAATAAGACTATCATGTGTTTCTATGTTTGAAAATAAAATTTAAAAAAAAAACTTCTTCAAAGAAAAAATAAGTATTTCAACTGCTTTATTGGTGTGGGATTTTTGTGCTTCAAAAAACTTTCATGCAGATTTTAAAGAGAAAGCTTATTATAGTCTATCCTGTGTCCAAATAATCTTTTGGCTTGAAAGCTGACTCCTGAGCAACAACACTTGAAACCTTCATATAAAAATATTTTAAGAGTTAGTGTGGATTGCTGAATGGATTTAAAAAGGAAGTGAATTTCTTTAAAAATATTCCAGAGGTATTAGTTTTCTCTAATAAAAAGTAACTGTTGTTGGAACTAGATTTAACTGCTGAAAGGCAGTTGGAATCCTGGGCCTTGGGCTGTTTCCTTAGAAGTAAATTATTGAGGAAATGGTCAAAGACAAAGCGTGGTACAGAAGGAATTATTAGTGGATTACATTTGTTTTACTTTTAGAAGGAAATCATCTTAGAGGTACAGACGCTTTAATTAAACAATGACTTTACACTCTAAAAATTATTAATAAATTGTAACACAGTTTGAAGTAATTTTACAGTATAATAATAGATGTTAACAATCTTCAACACAATATTATGATTAGAATGGTAACATTCTCTCTTTCTGCGCTAGCCAATACATGGCTTTCACTAAACACTACAGAGGTCTCTAATAGAGGTAATTGTCTTAGATTGTTCAAAAGGCCAGAAATTACTCTCAGGGAATAAAAACATTATGCTGGAAACCAAAGACACAGATAAGAGTCTAGGCTTTAATTTAGAGAGAAGTGAAGAGTCTAAGCAGCAAACAAAGACAGTTGGTGTTAGTTTGAATAGCTACAACATTCTAAAAAAAGTGTACTACTTTAAATCAATTGAAACCCCTTGTGATAGGAACACAAGGGGTCAGCCCTGGCCACACCTGTTAGCCACACGCTCCTTCCGTGGCCCTACTTTAGCCAGCACTGGATGCTGGCAGGTAAGTGAGCGCACTGGGAAAATAAATATGGCATCTGCTTTCCGAGAGCGCACATCAAGGAGAGAAAGACAGTAAGAACTCTACGCCTAAAACATAAAGTGATTAATTATTTTATCCCCATTAAGAGAAACATAAGCCCTGGTACAAATATAATCATTGATCAAAGTCCTGATTTTAAAATCTTTCAGTTTTTTTAAAATGAAATTTGATCACTTAATTCATTTATTCCCTTGCGACTGCCCCAACACCTAGAATGGACTGTCGCCTTTCAGAAATTAAGGGATGCAAGAAGTGAAACATGCTGAATTTAGGGAGGAATGGCTATGCCAGGAAACTGATGCAGGCATGTGATCCAGCGAGGTAAGAAGGCGAAGGAGGTGGGTGTGAGGAGGAGGAGGGAAGGCAGTGCTCAGTGTTGCAGGGGCTGGAGGCTGAGTGGAGCGAGTCAGATGGTTTTGGATCAGGAGCAAGAGGAGTCGAGGCACGGGCTGGAAGTACGGGAGCGCCGTCCTGCCTGGGGGAGCAGTCAGCAGGAAGGCTGGGAAGGGAGGCTGAGTGCCGGCCAAAGCAGATGCCACAGAGGCCTTCCTCCCCAGACGCTGGAATCTTATCCCGAAGGTTGTGAGGAGCACCGGCTGGTGTCACCAGGGTTGTGCTGGCGTCAGCACAGTTGCAGCGAGAAAAAGTTGGAAACACACAGGACAGAGGCAGGGCCCCAGCCCCCCACCCCAACTGCAGCAGGGATCCAGGCGAAGTACGATTAGGTCATCTTGCTTGACCAGCCCCCACCCCCCTCTCGAGTGGGGTTTGCTGCTTGACATGTCGCAAGAGCGTGAGAGCTGACATCTGTGCCTCTCTAGAGCGGCTGGGCCATTGTCAGTAAGAGCTGCACGCCTTGCTGCGCAGGAGGCGCCTCGCAGCGCAGCGCAGTTTCCCAGGAACACGCCCTGCGGCCGGGCGCCTCTCTCCCCGGTCCTCTGCAGGAACGGAGGGCACACCAGGCCACGCCGCACTGGGGGAGAAGAGCGCTGCTCCATGCCATGGGGCCGCTCGCCTTGGCTTCCTCGGCGGAGCTTCCTGACCCGGAGCAGGGCTGCCTGCAAGGGGGACGGAAGACCGAGCGCACGCAGAAACGATCAGGAAGATTAGAGCCAGCAGAAGGGCCTCCCTTCTTATGCATTTTTTGTTTGTTTGTTTTATGTATTTAGTACAGGGCCTATAGGGTCTCACTATGCAGATTGGACTTATAGTGATCCTCCTGTTTTCAGCCTCCCAAGCACTGGGATTGCAGGAGCGCGCCACCACACCGGGTCTGAATTGTGGCTCAGCGCGCCTCGGGGCGGGGCTGACACAGCAAGCGGAGATCAACCTGCTCCCCGGGTCTGCCTAAGCAGGTGCTTTAGTCCGCTGGGCTATCTGGCCCTCCATGTGCATTTCAAGGGAAACCCCACAATAACAGCTGAGGAGATGTGCCACAGTCAGGGTGGCAGGGTGGCCACAGGGGCAGGAGATACAAGAAGCAGGAAGTTTTACAATGAAATCTGAAGGAGTAGAGTTCTGCTAAGTGTGTATATGGAGTGGGTGTGACAAGGCGGGGCAAAAGTCGCTGTTATTGTACTGTCTGGCACAGACTGATTTGTTTGTCTGCATGCTTGTTTTTTGAGACAAGGTCTCGCAATGTAGTTCAGGCTCACCTTGCACTCACTGTGTAGCCCAGGCTTGCCTGGAGCTCCTGGTGATCTTCCTGCTTCGGGCTTCCAGTGCTGGGTTGCAGGTGTGTGCCACCGCACCTGGCCAAAAGGTTCCTTACTGACCTGAGCTATGTAGACTTGCAGGTGGTCCTGCGGAGAGACTTAGAGAAGTAGACTGTCATCGAATCGAGCTAAAATACCACATTTACCCCAAACAGCTGACAATTAAATTGATAGTGGAGACAAGACGGTGCCCATTTTCCATTTTTAAAACCTTTCTGCTCTGGATAAATGTGTGTGTGCGTGTGTGTGTGTGTGTGTGTATGTGTGTGTGTGTTTAAAGCAGATCTCATCAAAGGAAACAAGTGGTTGGATTTCAGATAGATCAGAAACACAGAAGCAGTCCGGGACCCAGACACAGAGTGGTTGAAGGCCTCGCTCCGTGTCTCTGTTAGCCTTCTTGGGTGACCCCAGCAGGCCTGGCCTTGCCCAGTGTTTCCTGCGGAGCTAATGCCCTTGCACAGAGCTGCCCATCAGGGTGGAGGGAGCACCGGAGTTCGTGGCTTCCTCTTGAGACAGGGTCTTGAAGTCTTGAATTCATTCTGTAGCCCAGGCTGGCCTCAAACTCTCAGTAATCCTCCTGCCTCAGCCTCCTGAGTGCTGGGATTACAGGCATGCATCACCACACATGGCCTTCTTTATAATTTTATTTATTTATTTCCTTCTTTTGCAGTACTGGGGATGAAACTCTGGACCTTGTGCACACCATGCGGGCACTTATGCCACTGAGCTATCTGTCTGGCTCCTCCTTTGCAATTTTAAACAGAATTTAAGTCCCACTTCTTTCCAATTTTTACTTCTACCTGCCCTCATTTCTTGTTTCTGTAGGATATAGCAGTACTGGGGTGGAGGTTTCACATGTTAGCTGTCCTTTGTCAAATAGATTAGATTATTTGATTTGAGGAATTTTTGGAAAGGAAAGATGGTATATAATTAAGTTTTTTAAAATATTGCAATATGCTACTTATTTAAAGTAGTTTTAAATTGTCAAATGACACATTATATAATCAAAGCTTTTCTTTGTTACTCATACAGATTTATCTAAGTACTTATACAACGTTTTTGTGTGACACTATGGTGTTAGGGATTAAGCCTGAGGCCTCTGCCCTAGTGACATTCCTGGCCCTCTTTTATTTGAGCCAGGATCTCTGTAAGTTACCAAGTTGCTCAGGCTTCAACTTGGGATCCTCCTGCCTCAGTCTCCCAAAGTGCAGGAATTACAAGCAGGTGCTACCCTACCTGCTTTACTTAAAGACAATTTTGAAAATGTAACGAGAATTTTAGGGGCTCTTGTGATTCGCCGAGGCCCTGAGATAAATGGGCTTTCAAGGCCAGCGGCTGCTGTCTAGCCCACTTTATCTCTGTTTTGTACATGGCCTTCTTCAAGTACTTAACCTATGAGATGGAGGTCACAAAGAACCTTGCATGTTCTTTGATTTCTCCAAAGAGCTTTTTAATTGGTCTCCAGACTTACACAGACTTTCAGGGGGCAGCACATGGAAAACAAGGAGTGGGTAGGAGCGTCAAACTCATGAAGCTGGAAACACGAAATGTGTTTGCCACAGCACTGCAGACCTCGCGGCCACAAGCTCTGCGGAGGGATGTGGAAGCTGCTTCTCAGGTGTCGCTCTCATGAAGTGTTGATAATTGCTCTGCAATCAAGAAAAAAACTTGAGTCATTTGTAGGAAATGGATTGACCTGAGACCGCAGTGATATGTGCAGTGAATCAGACACACAAGCCTAAGTATTGCGCCCGAAGAGAAACCCAAATTAGAAACAAAGAGCAAAGTAAAAGAAAAAAAAATAGAAGACAGGAAGCAGGGAGACAGACCTTTCTCAAATGGGAAGCGGATCACGAGGTCGAGGAGGAGGAGCAGAGGGGGAGGGCTGGTCAGGGAGCTGAGATGTGTTAGGTCGGTGGACCAGACTCCGTGAGGAGGGGGTGAGACCCACAACGTAAGGTGCTGAAAACGTGGACTAATGATAAGCAGCCTTTACTAATAGTGACCAGGTAGTAGCTGACCAGAGGTCAATTGTGACTTATTCTGTTTCTGCTTCATATAAATGAGCATTAGGTGCCCCAGAGCCAAGTGGTAAAAGAGAAGTTGTGTAGGCGAGTGATTTTAGGAACTCATAATTAACTGGTACGTGTCTCTTTTTAAGTTGCTGAGGTTTTTTCTTTTTTTTCCCCCCACCAACACTACACATTTTTATTTGGTAGCAAAATGTATAGTGCCCTGAGCTGGTCTATTAAGTTCTATACCATTAAAAAAAATGAGGCGAGAAGGAAAGAAGGACATCGCTTCTGGAATTTCAGAAGAGAAATTCCTGTCTCCTTTCCTTCCTGGGGTTCAGAACTGGATGTGAGCTTGCCAAACGCTGAACAGCTTTTGCTTCAGCTCTTAGGGCCAAGGCTCAAAATTTTGCTTCACTTACTGTTTCTGAGCGTTGGGTCTAAACCCTGGCTTGATGCTCTGTTACAGCAGCCAGGAGAAAGAAAGCCCTGACAAACACAGCCCTGGAGTGTGAGGTATGAAGGGGATTGCTCCTCCCTCAGCCTTATACTCATGCCATCTATGTTGAGTTTTCTAATTGAAGGGCAAAGAGATTGTAGAGGATAAAAAGGTCTCACTGCACATCTGATCAGGGAAAATGTATCACTCAGAGAAAGCACCACATGTCTCGACATGAATAAATCTTAGTAACACAACTCTGAAAAAAGCAAATTAAAAGAGCCTTTAGATCTTATACCTACATACATACATCAGAAAAAGACATTTAGACCCATCAGAAGGACAGATACCAACTCCAATTGGATTATGGAAGAAAGAGAAAGAGAGAGGGAAGGAGGGAGGGAGGGAGGAAGGAGGGAAAAGGGACAGTGGATTAATCTGAATTGGGACTGTGGATTCATGTCTGTTTCCTCAGAAAAAAAAACTATCAGAAGAAAACTTACCCAATGTTAGTACTTTCAGTTTAATCAGTTTAACAATAATCCACAACTGTTGGACCAACTAAATGTTAGTACTTTCAAAATCCAGGTTTACACACATTTTAGATCTCTTATATATTTCTGAGATAGTTAATAATGAAATATTGGCAAAGTTAACATGATGCTGTACAGTTCCATCTGTGTTGTCACAAAGGCCGACCTTTCATTGCCTTTTATGGCTGGATAGCATTCTACTGCGTAGACGGACCATGTTTTCTTCCTGTATTCATCAAGTTTCGAGGGATGTTGAAGTGGTTGTTTATTTCAAGAAGCCTTTCCCGAGGACGTGCCATATAGTAGATGCTTTGGACACAAACCTAAGTGCGAATGATGGGGAATCTGTCTAAGGCAACACACTGCCCACAGAGAAGAAGGAATCCGAGTGATAGATGCCCTCAAACACTGTCACACTCCAGTTATTATATGACATCACAACATGATGATTGTTCCTTGGAAAATTCTGAGGAAGTAACGGACAGATGAGTGGTAAAGTCATTCATACTTGCTGAATTAAAAATAATTTAATTTTGTGTTCTTAGTGTTTTAACTAATTTCAAAGAAGGCATTCTCACAGAGAGGCAAATGGTCCCATGCAATTCATTTGGATAAATACCTCACACACTTCAGAAGATGCTTCTTAGCCAGTTCCTTCCAAGGCTGCCTTTATGCTTTCTTTTGTTTTCTCTTCATGAAAACACTGCTTTTCCAACTGTATAGTCAACCGTTTATAAAAAAGCCTGCCTTGTTGATGTGTACTTAGCATCTACTTTTTGGTATCATCCTATAAAATCAATACAGGTGTTTCAATTTCTTGCATGCCTACTGTGTTCTGCAGGCTTCTCAATCCCCAACTCAATATTCAGGGCCAGGGTCAGCAGGAAAGGTGCTTGGAGTTCGGGCTGCTTAGAGAAATACGCAGGTGGAGTGTACAGAGATGACAGTGCCACCTATGAAGTCTGTCACTTCGGGGGAGAGAAGCACTGCCGTTAGTGTCCAAGGCGGTTGGCACGGCATTTGGAATCCGAGCATTGTGTCACTGGCAGCCTTTCCTGAGGAAATATCAATGGGGGACGCTAAGCAAGATTTTTTTTTTGTTTCCATGCAACTTCATCCAAAGAAGAAACCACCATAAAATTCAGCATTCCTCAGTGGGGGTAGCTACAAAAACAGGGGAAAAAAGACCGTCTGTTCTATTAATAACCGTGCTTCGTGGCTGACAGATTTTCCCTAACAATTGTTAAAAATAGATCTGTAAATATTTGACAACTCAGTTTTAATTAAAATGAATATAATGGAAGACGGGTGATGGAAAAGCTGGATCCCTGATAAATCTGCCGGGAGAGAGCAGGTAAAATACGTGCGCCACCACAGTAAATACACGTGGCATCTGCTGAGTTGAGGCCACGCCCCTTTCTGGGGTCCTCATTGTATTTTACTATATTTCCATATGTTGGTCCTCTTAGCAGCCATTAACATGGGGTTATAAATTTTATTTTAAGCAAACATCTGTTTGTGGAACACAATGGTTTTATACACTCCCAGAAAATAATACTGATAACAAGAAAAGGAAAAGAAAAGCAAACCTCGAAGCACTGAAAGCAGCCATGATTGTTAAGGAGATAGAATAAAGCCAGACCATTTAAAGTATCCTCTAGAGAGTGAAAGTCCAGGCTGCCAGGCCACGGCCCAAAGGACCTCCGAGGAAGAGCACGCTAAGGCAGTTGGGCTCACCACCGCTAGAACAGTATGGATGGACTCTGAGTCCACGCCCCAGCCCTGCTGTCCTTGGCCGGCTCCATCTCCAGACAGACTTCTCTCACAACAGGGAACAGGAGAAGCTACCTAGGTGAAGAAGTGGTTGCCTGAGTTGCGGTGCTTTCCTTTCTAAACCAGAGGGTCCTCACTTGGACTCCTTTTTCTGCAACCTGAGTTATCTGAATATGTCCTAAATCACAACTGCTCATTTGGTTCCTAAAATTCAGCTTCCATGTGTTTTCTGGACTAAGCTCCAGAATCCAACCGGGCCCTCCTCAAACCCCCTGGCTATCTCAGGCCCATTTTTCTTCCCTCTCACCATGGCTCAGCACTGTCAGGGGTAATAAAAGTATTAACTAACAGTGGCTGATGCGTATTGAGTTGTGTCATTTTCCGAGCACTATTCTAAGCACCTTTAAATTACCTTAACAAGGTGAGGTTGATGTGAATTCCACCCCTACTTCCCAGATGAGGAAACTAAGGCACAGCTGACAACTGTCTCTGCCTTGGTTCAAATCTAGACAGCCTGTAGCCTTCATGAGCCACTTGTGATGACTTTCTTGTAACTCTGTAGTAATAGAACTGCTTGAGAGAATGAAGAACATGGGATAAGAGCCAGGACTTCTGATGAACCCCCAATACTTTGTGGGAAGTAAGTGTGTTTTGGTGACTAATAGCCTGGTTGTGATGAAATCCTTTGGTGCTCTTAAAGAGCTGATTCTCTGCATATTAAGAAAGTGCTTTCTTTTCATCCATTCAACAAATATCTGGATATCTAGCAATTGTGTAAAGAACTCAGACACCACGCTTTCTCTCAGCCTGTCCCACTACTTTTAATCTAATGGAGGAAACCAGCCATGCAGACAGCTATATCGGAGCATATAAGTTGCTGGAATGTCTAGCGATGCAGAAGCACTTGGCGATTACATTTACAGAAGAAAGGCACGGGGAAGATTTCACAGAGGAGGGTGCTCAGAATATGCGGTCAGGCACCTGTCTTGAGTCAATCCATCTCATTATTAATCTAATTACATTTTCTAATTATATTTTTCTTCTTCTTATGTACGGAGAAGCAGATTTCATAGGAACACCAGGTCACACTAAATGCTCCCCATCAGAGCCTGTTCTTATTTAAACACAGTCACCAAGGTTTTGTGCCAGTTCCAATTGTTTTGCTGATGGTGATTTTGACACTCCACATTTATTTGCATCATTGGCTGTATTAGTCTTCCTGTGGTGTTGACGTGTCTTGTGATTCTCAAGGTCTGAGAAAAAGCTTGTCACTGAATGCTGAATCAACATTTTGCCCTCAGTTATTAGCAAATCATGTACCTCAGCTCGTGCATGACGGCAGCTTGTAGTAATGATGGAGGAGATTTGTATTTGGAGTGGCTGCTCTGGAAAGGTCAGAAGTGCCTTCTGTGTTATCAAGCCATAAAGCACTTCAGATGTGATTTCCAAGGGGCACGCTGAGTCAACAGAAGAGCCTTCCGTGGTAACTAACCCGCATCTGTTGGCTGCAGAAAGACGCTGTTGCTGGATCAGCAGCAGAGCTCCATCTGCGGCTCCTGACAGTGTGGCAGCAGTAAGCAGGCGTTAAGGCAAAGCTTGGGAGGACGTACGACGGAGGCAGCTCCATCAGGTTAGACAGCAGCACTGCCACGTAGGAGAAGCAGTGATTCTGCTCTTTAGGAAGGGGGACAAGCTGGAGAGACCACCGAAAGCGGAAGTCCTTTTGGGAAGCACGTAGTGCTGTGCGTGGTGGGGTCGGGTGGGAGTGGAGCTTGCTTCTTCTGTAATGTAACAGAGAGCAGCTGGAGCTCCACAAAGGGGACACTGAAGCCATGGAAGGTTGATCTCCTAGGTGGAGATGGTATAATTTGGATCCACAATGTCTCCGCCAGAGGCCACTATTAAAGGCTTGGTTGCCAGTTTGGTGCTCTGAAAGGTGGGCTAATGAGAGTTCCCAGTCACTGGCCATGTGTTCTGGAAGGGGTGGTGTGATGGCTGATGCGTTGTGTCAACTTGAGAAGTTTAGAACCTCGAGGAAGTGACTTGCAGTTCTATACCCTAGGGCGTAGCAGACATGCCCTTACCACTCTGTGATGTTGGTCGTTGTGTCAACTTGCGAAACTTAGAAGTTCAACTAAGTAACTCAATAGGTGCTGGAGTCCTCCCTTTGTGAACATCCTGAGCCTGTGCAAGATAAGGGCTCAGAGACAGTATGAGTGTTGCACCCATCCAAAGGCAGGTAGCCTGCTTACAACATAAAAGAGGAAAAGGAGCTTGCTGTCCCCTCCTCTTGCTCTTAATGCTTTGCTGCCTTCTGCCAACCTGGACTGTTGCCCCTCAGCCATGCCACCCTGCCTCGAAGCCAGCTGATAAGGGACCGAAACCTCCACAAAGTTCATGCTAAATAAACGTTTTCTTCCTTGATTTGGGTTGTTGGTATTTTTCCCCAGCTATGAGAGAAAAGTATCCAAGACAGAGGGTGAGAGTCAGCCCTGTCCTTTGCAGCCCCACCATGAGGTGAGTGGCTTTGCTCCGTTACATCCTCCTTGCCGATATGTGCTGCCCAGCCATCCCACAGCAATGGGGCCAATAGGCCATGGACCAGGACTTCCAAAACCGTGAGCAGAATAAACCTGTCCTCCTTGTAGGCTGATGCATCTCAGATATTTGTTACAGTACAGAAAGCTCATTGATAAAGTTATGTGGCAGGAAGGAAGTATGAGGGAAAATCTGGACAGAGCCAGGACTAAGGGAAGCGGGGAAGGGAAGTCTGTTAGGATTGGGTTTGGTCTCTCTCTTGGGTTTTCTGGCATTAATGTTAATGGTTCAAAGTACTGTATTAAAATACTATTTATTTTGGTTATTCTGGGCTGTTGAACCTTCTCAAATTTTGCACCAAAAGGCAGAACTTCAGGCCTGACCCTGCATAACTGCAGTCAAAGCGAGGCATTTGACCCATTCTTCCATCTAGGGAACACGATCACTGTACTGCATTGGAGATGTGACCTGATGGCACACCGGATGTCATGGGGACACAGAGGCCGCTAGCAGGTGGCTTTGGGTGACATTATTTTTGCCATTAACATTGCTCATTTTTGAAAATTGATTGCTCACTTAGAATATTTCCCCTAAAACAATGTGGTTTCTCCTGAGAATTTGAAGTTCTAACACTTACTATGGGCACAGCTAACGATGAATGGATGAGTTTCCCAGTTCTTGGCACCCATGTTGTTGATGTATCTTACTTGCTTAGTGCTGTGGGCATTGACATGTTGAGCCTTGATTAATAGCATGGTTCTTTCAGTAACAACTCATAACTATGGGCTTTATTCATTTTATACATATTGAATTCTACCTACTCTCTGCAGGATATTATGCTGAGGAACAAGGTGACAGCCCCCATCCTTCCATGAATTTGCCTTAAGTCTCGTAGGCAATGTTATAGGTTGAATTGTATCTCCCCCACAATAAACTTTTAATAAAATGAAATCTTTGCCCTAACAACTCAGAATGTGACCCTACTGCAAAACGGAGTTTTTACAAAGGCAATTAAGTTTAAATGAGGTCACCTAATCCAATAGAACTGTTATGTGTGAAAAAAGAGGTGGGTTAGAAGATGAGGCAGATCATTCAGGAAGAAAATAATGGGGAAATATGCACAGAAAAGACCTCCATAGCACCGGGCCAAGGCATCTGCAAGCCAAGAAGAGCAGGTTTGCCCTCAGGGACTGAGGGAGAGGAACACTGACTGTTCCACACTAAACAGCAACGGAGACAAGTACTTCACCACCATGATAGTGGTGCGATGGTGGAGGGTGAATAGGGAGTGCTGTAAGAGTGCAGGCTGAGGTGTGCGGGCCAGGCTCACTTGGAGGTGGGGTGTCTTCAGACAAGGGGTGTTTAGCTGAGGTCCGAAGGTGTGAGTTGAAGTCATATTCCAGTGAGGAGGGGAGAGGCTGTACTCAGCAGGGCAGAACCAGTATGTGCACAGCTTCGAGGCCAGGAAAGGGCAGGCATTTTCAAGAATCTGGGAGTCAGCTTGTTATGGTTTGTGTCTAGACATCTCCCCAAGCTTCATGCAGTCATGGGGCGGCTTCTAGAGTTTGTGACTAATTCATGATCCAATGCTGGGATTATGGGTGTGAGTGCTCTACCTGCCCTGGGGCGGGCAGCCTGAAGGTAATATAAGGAGAGGAGAGAGGCTTCCTCTGCGCTGCTTCTTTGCCGCTCCTCCTCCCTTTTTGCTCTGCTGTTTTCCACTGCTGTGAACTGCTGCCCTCTGCCATGTGCCACTCTGCCTTGGAGCCAGCTGAGTATAGACGGAAGCCTCCTCAAAGTACATGCTAAATAAACCTTTCCATCCTTAATTTTGGTTGTTGCGTATTTTGTCTCAGCCAAAAGTGAAAAGTGAGACACAACTGGTGGCTGAAGATTGTGTCCCCTGGTGAGGGGACCCTATGCAGCACGGTATGCTGGCTTGCTTCAGTGTGTTACTCTGGGCACAGTATTTAACTTCTCTGAGTTGAGTAACAGTGTTGACATTGCAGGGTCTTATGAGGTTTCAATGAAGCAGTAAAGAAAATGGTCTTAAAAGAATGGCTGGGTCATAGTGAGCCCTTGAGAGAGGCTGCCTGACATTAGGATTCTTGCTCTTCGTACTGATGGGGCAGGCATGTTCAGGTCCTGCTGTGCCCCTAGTGCTGTGCTGCAGCTTGAAGGCTGCAGCAATCTGGGGCGTGATCTTAGTCAGGGCCTCAGGGCAGGCAGATTTTATTTATTTATTTATTTATTTAAAGATTTATTTATTTATTTTGTATAGTACGGGGGATTGAACTCAGGACCCTGCGCTTGCCAGGCAAGTGCTTTTCTACTGAGCTATCTTCCTGGCCCCTAAGCAGATTTTATTTAGAAAGTTCCACATGGCTGCCTTATTGAAAATGGACTGCAGCACCAGTAGAGAAGGGGCCTGGGCAAAAGACCCCATGGAGAAGGAACGAGGGGCTGATGGCGTGACCCCTACAGTGGTCACATTGTAGAATTTGTATGAATCTCATGACTATCTTAACAAATTTTGGATTTTCACCAAAAGAGGCATTTTCTTCTTTATTCTATAGTTTTCTTACAGAAAAATGCACCCTGGGGCGAGATGTAGATTTTTAACCTCAACTCTTCTATAACTTTAGCAAGTAGCCTTGGGCGAGACTTTTGTGCTCAGTGATAGACACCAACAAGTATAAGAGGAAGTTAAATGCTACACATACTTTGAGGTCAATATTGGTTGCTGAGCACATTAAAAAATGACTTTCAGAGATTTCAGGAGCTCACATTCTCCACTTGCTTTTCATCGCCTTTGTGGTCTGGGGTTGCATTTTTGAAGGAAGTGGCCCAGTTTGTTGCTCACAACGCTGTATTCAGTATGATCAAAATTGGTGACCTCATGTGGAGGCCAAATGCTAGACTGGCAAATGCTCTCAGAAAGTACAAGTTTTACGTAATGTACTGGAGGCCCCCAAAATTCCTTAGATAATGAAACTCCCCTCCCTCCCAAAGCATTGAAAAGGCTCTAATTTTCTCTGGATTTCTGATTGAGTTTTGAAGCAATAAACCACAGTTGACATAATTGGCTTGTTTAACATTGGCAGGCACAAGAATTAGCTTATGAATCCACTATGACTGGAAGTTTGACTTGTGAAAAGAGTGGCAGGAAATGTGCATATCTAGATAAGTACCAGGTAAACGTGGGCTTCTTAGCAGTGGTTTATTATGATACTCAGCTTCGAAAGGGATAAGAACCACTTCTCAGACTTTTGGTTCAGAGCAAGTGAAAGGAGTAAGGACACCTGAAGCAGAATCCTCTTATTGACATTAAGATCAGTGTTATTTGAATGTATTCTAACGGGGGATCACTTTATAAGGGTTTCTTTCTTTTACAGTTCCTTTCAGGGAAAATAATATATTAAAAAGTCAAATATTTAATATTAAAAATATAGACACTGATTAAAGCACTGATTTTGTGTGTGAAAGTTGGGGTTTGAATTACACAAATTTGGAAAATTAAACAGAAATTATTTTGGATTAAAAACTACCACTATAAAAAAGCTCTTGTTTCCATTTTTAAACTTTATATTTTTGTGTATACATATTTCTTCTAAAGTAAGCTCAAAAGCCTCTAAAACATATTCTTGAGGGCTAGGGAGGTAGCTTAGTGGCTTAAGCACCTGCCTGGCAAGTACAAGGTCCTGAGTTTGATCCCTGGTATAATTATCTATCTATCTATCTATCTATCTATCTATCTATCTATCTATCTATCTATCTATATCTTGCAGAGATTTTTATTTTTTGAAGTTAACCAATGAATTTTGGTGAATTTTACAAAGCATTCTGATAAAATGACATTTGCTCCTTTCTTTTTCAGGGTGAGGTACTATAATCTGAAACCCTCTCAGTAACTCTGATTTTTTTATTGGGTAGCTGTGGATGTAGTCACATTAGGGTCCTCTCCCTAGTATGTTAACCTAATGACAGAGATTTGCTGCTCATCTTCACTACTACACCTCCCCAAAGGTTGGCAGGCACCTTCCTGTTACATGAATATTAGCTGAGTATATGAATATACATTTATTTATCATCGGTAACATAAATCATGTAGTTGAGGCTGGAAAAAGAAAAACCTTTAAACTTCACACCTTTGAGGTGATAAGTGGCAGCGGATACGTGACAACACCTGGCACGATTTGCCATCTGTCGCAATCTAGCCCAGCTCTGCCTCTATGATGGAGCTGTCAGAGCAGAGAGCCTGACACAAAAAACAAGAAACACTAGAAACACTGCCTCTCAAAGTGTGGTCCTTGGCCGAGTAGCATCAGCATCCCCTGGGGACTTGTTACCCAAGCCAGTAACAGGGCCCTGCCCCTGACATAGAGCACCAGAACCTGAGGCTCAGCTCTGCAGCTGGCGTTCAGGTGCTTTAGGTACTGCTTGGGACTGGGGTGCTGTGGGTCGCCGCACTTGCAAGGACACTGACAACATCTTTGCTCCTTTTCCCATTCTTCCAGTAATTTCAACCTCCTCCTCCAATTGATACACATTCATTTTCAGGACATAACTACTTTAAAAAAATTGGCCTTTGAAGAACTGTCTCTCTCTCTCTCTCTCTCTATATATATATATATATATATATATATATATATATATATATATTTCACTAAGTATCTCTGATAATTACTGAACTGCTAGGAAATGGACTCTTAAAGGTTATATATGTTGTCTATGGCTGTATAGAAAATTACTTCAAATCAAAGCTACTGAAAACAAGAAACATTAGAAGCACTTACGATCTCACAGGTTTTCAGGCCCAGGAGCTTGGGAGCAACTCCTTTGGGTATCTTTAGCTCAGAGTAGCTCAAGAGGCTGGACTCAAAATGACTGAGACTGGAGAAGTGTCTGCTTTCGCATTCACCTTCCTGGCTGCTGGGAGACCCAGGAGAACTTCTCCAGGCATATTCATGTGTGCCATTCCACAGTGCTCCCCTATGCCCCAGCTGCTGACTTCCACGGGAGGGAGAGAGCCAACAGAGAGGGTGTCAGCACAGCAGTAACTTCATGACCTAATCATGGAAAGAGAATCTCATCACTGTGCTGCATTCCACTCTTTAGAACTGCATCAGTAAATCTAGTTCATGCTCGAGGGGAGAGCGCAGCACAAGGGTATAGATCTGAGGTGGCGGGAATCAATGGGGAGTCAATTTAGAGACCGTCACAGAGCTGAGTTATGTTGGACTTCTTCTTCTTCCTTGCATTGCAGTGTTTCAATTAGGGCACTTGATCTTAAGTCTCAAAAAATCTCAACACAAGCTGGCTCATACACCAAGGAAACATGTAGCTCAGGTGTGCTTTGACATCAGGGTTTGGTTACAGGCAGTCACCTGATCATCTTTGTTCTGTCTGCTCTGCACTGCCTCTGCCCTAGGACACCTTCCTTCTTGTCTCCTGTTAGTATAACAGTCTCCACGCCTTTCAGGTTCAAAGTCAACGGTGGAGAGAAGTCTCTTTGCTGAGAAATCTCAGTGAAAGTCCATTTGGCTGAGTGGGTTGCAAAGCCACGCTTGAGCCAGTACAATGGCTGAGAGATCCTGACTATATGAGCTGAGACCCAAGACTCACTCTGCCCACAACTGCAATGAGTTTCACAGGAAGCCCAAGAACTGTGAGCGCAGAAGTGTATGCCTGGCGTGTGCACGTCACATGGGCATTTCACTTGCATGCTGCAGGTGCTGTCCTCTCCCGCTGAGTCTGCAGTCAACCAGACCCCTAGGAAGATGTGTTCCTCCCATCAGCCCCCTTCCTCACACCTAATGGATACTACAGAACTCTGCTGAGCTACTGCCTCCAGCACCCGAGTCACCATGAATCTCTCACCTGGGCTGAAGCAACAGTGTCTAAACTCATTTGTCTACATACAGTTTCTGTCTACCTTCTGTCTGCTATGCACATAAAAATTGGAGTAATTTTGAAAAAAAGATGTCCAGTTAGATGAGATTTTTGAAGTGGAATGTTCAGAACTGTCAGTCAAAATAATGCCTTTCTTTTTATAAATTAATTACCTCAGACATGTCACAGGAATGTTATACTGGTACCAAAGTGATATCTCTTTGATAGATTTCATTATGAGAGAGACTGTTACAGGAGTCACTAAGTCCCATTAGTGGAAATGCATATTCTACAGCGCCTGTGCTGTCCCTGCTTTACTGGTCTGGTCCCTGGCCACCGGCAATCCTCACTCTTTGAGTTCCCCAGGTTCTTGGAGCAGTTTCCTTCGGTCAATTTACAAGCTCCTCCGCTGAGCTTATACCACACTTCTTCCTACCACATAGTGCTCCACACTGTACTCCTCCGCAGGACCCAGGCCTTTTGCCACTGCTCTCACCAGGCCTTTCGTGAGCTTCCAACATTTAATAGTGTCGCAGACCCTAGTAACACTCTTTTTGATACTTTGAAAATTTTACTTCTTCACTCATTCAATCCCTACTTTCTCTAGAATAGAAGGTTTCTGAAGGCAATACCCTTTCTGTGACCTCAAATGTCCTGTTCAGGATGTAGTAGGCACTCAAAAAAATTTTGAGGTGAATGCGATTGATTCTTCTTCATCTTACAATTGTACAATGGAGCTACCTGAAAGATAAATGAAAGGGAAAATTCATTGGAGAGCTGGAATTTGTTAGTGGTCTTTCTTGGTCAGGAACTCCCTGGTTCATGGGGTTAGGCCAAGCAAAGGAGGGAACACAATTATTTCTGAAATCTATGTTGAACACATACATGCTGCTATTATCTGAATGTTGACTGTCTCCAAAGGCCAGTTCGTAGAAGGCTTGGTTCTCTGGGTGACAGTATTTGAGGATGCTGTGAACCTTTTGGAGGTAGGGCCTGGTAGAGAAGTTCAGATCATTGTCCCCAGAGGGAATTGCCAGACCTTGGCCATCCAGTTGTTCTCTTTTGCTTCCATTCTTTTGGTCTAAGTGATTCCTGTCTGCTGTGTGTTTTCTCCATGATGTGCCATCCTTGAAAGGGACCACATTACTTTGGACAAGGATCTTAAGAACCCTGAGCCAAGGGAGCCTTTTCTCTTTACAAGGAATGCTTGATATATACAGTGGATGATTACAAGACACATTGCTATTAATCCTCCTCAAAATACCCTTCTTTGCTTTGAACACGTTTATTTCATCATTATTACCAACTGTGAAGCAGTTCTAGAAGTCCTCTTTCATGAATGTCCTTATGAGGTGCAATTCAAAGTACAGTGAACACTGTTGCCCACCGAAAGGCAAGCTCTGAAAAGTTTGCTGTATGTTTCCTGCCACCTTATTCACAGAAGCTAGCACGGTGGTAATTCTGGCTCTTCCACACAGTTAAAATCACCTTCAGAAGTAAATGTTTTAAACCAGGTCACAACATTGAGGCTGCCATGACTTGCAATTTTGGCAGAACTAAAGACACTGAAGAAAGAGAACTTCCGAACTGTTTCAGAAAGTGGAAAGAACTATGGGACATGTGTGTTTGGAGTGAATCGAAGTATTGCGAGGGCAGTTAATGGCAATGTGTTTTTCTCTTTAATAAATAGTTTTACTTAAACATGCCCACAGATATAAGTTAAGTTGTCTCTAATATTTCTTTGTAATGTAAAACCTACATACAATAACTCACTTTGTTCTTGATAATGATCTCATGTAAATTCAGGAAATCATCTTCATTCTGTAAATTAGAAACATAGTTGCAGAGACAAAACGATTCTGCACACTCACATATTCAGAAATGTGAGAGGAAGGAAAACCCAGAAGTCTAACTGCAAAGGCCCAGAGAGGCTGGAATTCTGGGGAAAAAGTACGAGCGTACTCATTAAACGAATTGCTTTCTTCTATGACATTTTGAGGAAGTCAAGGTAAAAAGCAAACAGAACATTAGAGTCCTGTTGACTTCACACTGGTAGTTGGATCAGAAAATAAATCTGAAGCACCAACATGGGGTCTGTACAGATTTTGGGGGAGCTAAATATTTCATGATATGGTTCACCATCTCCTACCCATTCAAAGAAGGTCGAGGGACGTTGAGTAGCACTGTACATGAGTGGAAAAGAATCCACCTACCTTTTCTCTCCCACTACGGTGGGATTCGTATGACCTGAGTAATGTGGGTATTGAACTAAACAGCATAAACGACCCTTTTCCTGACTTCTTCAGTTTCAGTGATACAAACAGGTCTTTCCCTCTTATTTTGCACACAGAAAGTTCGTGTTTGGCCTAAGAGGGCTCCCCAGAGGTCAGAGTACAGGGGGCGGCGCTGGAGGGGCTGCAGTGGAGCTGCAGTCACCGCGGGGTCCGTGGGTGCCCTGTGCTTTCACTTCAGTCCTTGCGCAGATTCCTGCTGGTGCGGTCCTCTTCTGTCCTCTTCCTGTTTTGAAACTTTTCCTTTTCTCATCCTAGCCCCTTTATAAGGTACATCTTCAGCCACCCTTACCTGGGACACCTGTTATGGTGACAGTTCATGGAGGACGGCTCCTGTGTCTGAGTAGACAGGGAAAAAGGCTGCCCAGCCGCTGGGGTTGCTGGAAACAGGAAGCGCTTTCTGAGCATCTACAAATCCACGTGGGGGTATTTAAACTGTGAGCTGCCCCTCCCCACATGCAATAAGAATTAGCCCACTACATTAAGGACCAGAGCTAGCAGGCTGGGTATAGTTAAATTTCAGAGAAACCAGAAAGTTGGGGGCAGGGGAGTACAGAATTACTAAATTATTGAGCAAAATGGAAAAAAAAAATTAAAAGGGAAGAATTATTTTATTTGGGGACTACAAAGCCTGTCTAGGTAGCCAAATATTTTGAATGTAGTGAATTTATGTCTTTTCCAGGACATATACTTAAAATGAACTGGTTCCAAATTCTCAAAGGGCAACCAGATGAATAATGTCAGCTATTTACTAGCAATCGCCTGATCGTTTGGATGTTCATCCTGCACTTAATCATCACCAATCATGAGTGATTATACATAGTGCAGTGAACAGAGACGTAAGTCACGCCCTCACGAGCCTAGGGTCTAAGGAAGGACACGCAACCTGGTTGGTGTGAAGACAGAACTATAAGTGGACCTGGGACACAAAGGGTAAGACACCACCTAGCTGGCGCTCTAGGGAAACTTCCAGCAGGGTGGAAACCGGAAGGATGGTTCTGTTGGGCAGCTTGCCTAGCCCTTACTAACCAGTTATTTAATCAGACACTAATGTGGAATCTATATCTTGCCACGAAGGTACTTTGGAGATATGGTTAACATCTACAATCAGTTGACTTTAAAGAAGGGAGATTACCCTAGACAGTGCAGGTGGGCCTCCTGTAAACACTTAGGAGCCAAAAGTTTCTGAAAAAAAGAAATCCTGCCCTCGGTCTCAAGTCTCTGCTGAGTTCCACGCTGCCAGAACTGCCTTACAGCTCTTAGATGGACAGATCCTTAATGCGTGAGCCTATTTCTCTAAGTAAATCTTTTATCATGTTTATGTGGGTGTACATGTATGGTGTGTATGTGTTCAGATTCAACGCCTCAGTCATGTAAGATGTGAGAGTGTGTGAGGGTGTGTGTATGTGTGTGTGTGTGTGTGTGAGAGAGAGAGAGAGAGAGAGAGAGAGAGAGAGAGAGTTGGGGAGGAAAAGAATAAGTCAGATCTTCAGGCAGTTCCATGTGATCTGGAGACTTTGGAAGGATTTTAGGTCTAGGACTGAGAAGATTAAATTCACATTTTAGAAAGGTCTGTTACTATGGAGAGCAGAAACCGGAAAAAAAAAAAAAAAAAAAAAAAAAGAAGCTTGTTTAAGTTCTAGACCGACTCACATTAGTCTTTTTTTAAAATAGGGCAGTGAGGTGCTGGATCTATATGGTTGATGGTGGGTTTGGTCTCACAGTAGACCCTTCCATCATCACTTTGATGGTTTTCCTAGTTAGAGCTTGCAACCGGGAAATACTCCAGCCGGCTGCGAGCAGGGCTGGGAGCTCCCTGAGTACACACAACGGTCGGGTGGGAGGGTGGAGGTCAGCCAGGATTCCCGCTGCGAAAGTGGGAAGAAAGAGAAAGTTTACGGAAGGCTGCAAGTCCCGCTAGCTCCAGCGCGCGCGCGGATTCGCCTGTCACGGAGAGGCCAGCCTCTAGCCTCGCCCTCCGCCTCGCTTCCTGCGCCCCCGGGTCGCCGCGAGGTCAGCGGTCTCCGCCTCCGGAGCTGGGCGCGGCCTGTACCTGAGACCCAGGCCCGGCAAGAATGGGGCGGGGGCGCCAAGTGTAGGCTGAGGTCGAGGCCCCCACCCCGCCGCCTGGAGCAACCTCAGTCTCCGCAAGGCGGTCTCTCTGGAGCACCTGGCCGGGTTTCTTCCCTTTCCGCCACCCCCGGTGACTTCACCCTGGCACTGCGGGCTGCACGGCCTTCCTTTGCGGTCAGGTCCGGGATGTTCCGCAGATCACAGCTCCTGGCCCAAGCCGGGCACCACTGGAAGTGCAGGCGGGAGGCTGGTTGCCGGCTACCTCCAAGCTTTGCCAGGTGCTTTGCCACTGTGAGAGCCGGAGGCTGGCATCCTCCCACACTCCAGTTCCGCCAGTGTCGGCGTCCACCGGGCCGCGTCCCTGCGTAACCCCGGGATACAGGGGGGCGCGTGAGGGCGAGGAAGACGCCCACAGGCGAGGGGCTGGGGACCCTTGCTCTGAGCCAGCGCCACATCCCGTTGCTCGTCCTGGCAGGGGCTGGGCTACGTGCCCGAAAGGGACAGAGAGGAGCCGGCGGGAGGGCGCGGGAAGGGGCGCGCGCGAGGGGAGGCGGCAGGTGAGCCGGGGCTGCCCCCGACCCTGACCCCGGGGTGCACGACGGGGGGGTTGGGTAGGGCGTCCCGCCCGCAGGCGAAGGAGCCCTGGGGAGCTGGGGGTGGCCGGGCCCGGCTTGGAGTGCGCCACACCCCCGCGGCGGGGACGCACAAAGACATGCGAGGCGCGCGCACAAAGACGCCGGGGCGCTCGGCTGCTCCTCCCGTCCCCGGCCGGGCCAGCGAGGAGCCCGGGCCCAGCGCGCGGCTTCGGGGCTGCGGCGGCTGCAGGGTGGCGGGGACCCGGGCTCCGAGATCCCGGCGACCCAGGCCGGCCACAGGCGCTCGCGGGGGCGGCGGCGCCCTAGCCCAAGTTGGCCTCGGCCTCGCCCTCTGCCCAGCCCGCGGTGTCCCCTCCTTCCCGCGATTCCGTTCCTTCTCACGCTCCCCCACGCCCCCTCCCGCGTCCAGCCCCGCTCTCTGCCCACCTTGTAAAACAAAGCCGGGGAAAATGCCTGCCCGTGCAGCTGGGAGCTCGCAGCCCGTCTCGGAATAAGTGAGTACAATGGCGTGTTGGTAAAAAAAAAAAAAAAAAAAAAAAAAAAAAAAAAAAAAAAAAAAAAAAAAAAAAAAAAAAAAAAAAAAAAAAAAAAAAAAAAAAAAAAAAAAAAAAAAAAAAAAAGAAAAGAAAAATAAAAAAGCTTCAAGTCCGTCTTTGCCCAAAAAGCATTTTGAATGCTGCATGCCCCATGCTTCCCAGCGCCTCGCGGGAGAGACCCGGCTACGCAGCAGGAGGTGAGACCGGTCCCCCTCCGGCCCAGGCTCGGCGGCGCGGGCCCCGGCCGCCTGCATACGCTTCCCATCTCCATTTCCCGACCGGAGTGTTGGACCATAATCTGGATTTGGACGCGAACCCATCCCCTGGCCGCTTCTGCTCCATCTCCCGCTGGCGCCTGGGGCTTTTGCGTATGCCTGGGGTGTCTGGATTGGAACACCTGGGGAGAGTTTGCGATGCAGGCAGAGGGTCAGTCTTGAAGAGTGGCCCGCTGGCAGGTTGCATGGTGACCCTGGTCACACTTGTTGCCCACTGCATGGTGGTGTTTCCGCAAAAAGAGAAAAAGCTCATTTTTTTCTGTGTGCGGTGGTCATTTGCGGCTGCAGCGGAGACGCGGCTGGGTGAGGACTCCGGCGATGTGCTGGGGGAGGGGGTCTGAAGGTGCAGAGAGCCGGGAAGGGTCCACCCTGGTCCCTGATCTTCCTCAGACACGGAAGACAGAAACCCAGAGGTTCCCCATGTTAGATCCGGAGAAGAGGCTGCTTTTATTTATGTATTTATTTATTTTACCCATTGCTGTCCATTCTGCCTGCCAAATGTGCATTAGATGTATTTCTGCTAATTAAAAAATAAGGCAACAGCTTAAACGAATTAAACTCCTTGAAATATATTGGTTTACCTCTCTCTCTCTCTCTCTCTCTCTCTCTCTCTCTCTCTCTCTCAAAAACCCTGTGCTGACAAAGCCTATGATGATGACAGTGTTTTGGTGGATCTCAGATCGGCATTTGGTAGCGTTAAGGTAAACAGTCTTGGTGCTTTCCAGTTCTGCGGAGTAGAAACCACTGACGTGGAAGAGCAGAGCCGCGGAGCAGAGCGCAGAGGAGAGGCTGACAAGGGCTGCTCTGGGGAGACACCGTGAAGCACCTGTGTATTTTTCTGTGATTTTTATTTCCAGCATGACTTAGCTCTAGATTATTATTTTTATTTTCACTCTGCCTCCCTAGCCAGCTTGGAGGTGGTGCTGGGGAGTCTGCAGGTGACAGTGATCTTTAGCTGATATGAGTACTATTTTTAAAAAGTATGTCTTGTAAAATTTGAAACATTATAAGCACATACACAGTGCTAGTTTGCAATGAAATTGCCTTCCTGAAGGTTTTAAAGGTGCCTTCCGGTTTGTGACTGTCCTCAGAACAGGTGACTGTTCAGGAGGGAGCCAGGTGCATACCTGTGTGCAGAAGGCTGAATCTTAGGGAACTACTGGGCTGGGCTGTAGGGCTGAGGAGTCTGTCCTTAGGATCGGGATCCTGTGTCTTCATCAGAGCTCAGATTTTGTCCCTTGAGATAACTGTGCTGAGCTGTGCTGGTTGAGGACCTCTCTTACCTGCCATGATTTCACAATGCACTTTCCTCTAGTGCCTCAAATGGCTTTGTATGGAGAGCTGGTCGCCAGTGGAGATGCTGTTTATGAACTTGAACTGCGGTAGCTGGTATGGTGCTAGGCGAGAGAGCAGGGCTGCAGCCATGTGAAAATTGGCATCTTTATGGGCACCTTGTCCTCAAGTACTTTCAGTAGTTGTTTGGGTGCTAGGTGCAACTCCATTGGGATTTCTTGTATACTTACCTAGAAGTGTGTTTCAATTTTAGGGTATAATTTTAGAAAGCTTATATTATATACGATAACAAGGTTCCTCATATCTAGCAATTATAGACTCTGAATTGATTTTTCTATCTGAGTTGGACTTTTGAAGTCCTATATCTTCTAGCCATTCTGTCAACTCTAGTTCAGGGTTACCTTTGCAATCCAGTTTTCTGTAGTAGATGGCTTATTTTCCTTTTAGCAACTGGAAGCCTAGTTGCTCTTGTATTTTCTGAAAAGAGACCAATTAATGATATTTTTGACCAGCTGAGATAAATAATAAATGAAGGTAGAGTCACCTCAGAGTATGTGAGAGCTTGTAAGGGAACCTATAATTACTCTAATGGAGTAATTAGGTCTGTGTAGAGAACAGAGAGTCTAAGGTTTGAGTCCAAGTTTTAACTTTGTTTTCCTGATGTTATTCACTGTTGAAAGGGGACTTAGCTTTTCTTGACTACCTCAGATTGTGCCACACAAGGGTTAGAAATGATGTATAGTTTTTAAATGTGTCGGAGGAGGCATGATGATACTTCATAATCTCACTTAGGAAGAGAAGCACAAGCACCAGTGACTGGACAGAGTGGTTTATTTACAGCATGTTTTGTCAGAAAAAAAAATGATGTCTTTTGAGTTGTAAGGTTTCAATCACACAATCTCTAACGCTGCAATGACGGTATGCCCTTTATTATTACAAATTTTAAAATAGAGGGTGTTCTTCATATTGATTCCTCTTGGTATAAAGTTCTTGAGAACAGTAATAAACTAGGGACCTTCCTTAACATTCATAACTGCCCTTTCGTTCCACTAGCTCTTGGAAGGTCAACAAGCCTTGATGGACTTGAGTGGTGGACAGATATTAATTTAAAAATTAATGAAGCCCTTGGGCATTACTTTATTTTTTTTTTAAGTGTTTTGGTATGACTCCTGTATTTTCCTCCCCCCTTGGAACTCCAATGGCAGCTAAGAGTGAAAACCCAGCCCCCTTTCCCTGACCATATATAGGGTCCTGCATTCTCCAGTCGGAGCCTTCCTGGTTCAGGTTCCAGCACCCACCAGGAGGACCCAGAGGTCCTGCTGACCCTTTAGCGAAGCAGCCCAACCCGTTCCCTCCAGCCTCCTCCAGCCTAACCCTCCTTCTCTGTTGTTGTCAGTGGCGGCACCTGACTTGCTGGATCCAAAATCTGCCGCCCAGAACTCCAAACCGAGGCTCTCCTTTTCCACGAAACCCACAGTGCTTGCTTCCCGGGTGGAGAGTGACACGGCCATTAATGTTATGAAATGGAAGACGGTCTCCACGATTTTCCTGGTGGTTGTGCTCTACCTGATCATCGGAGCCACCGTGTTCAAGGCGCTGGAGCAGCCGCAGGAGATTTCCCAGAGGACTACCATTGTGATCCAGAAGCAAACGTTCATATCCCAGCACTCCTGTGTCAATTCCTCCGAGCTGGACGAGCTCATCCAGGTAATTCTCCACAGGACCTGGGACTCCCTTTCCCCCAGAGATGAAACAGTGAGGGTAGGAAAGGCGGTGCTGTTCTTGGTCCTGATGTTCTGGTAGGTCTCCTCTTTGCCCTGATGCTGCTTGGTAGCTGCCTTTTTTTCGTTTCCCAGCCTTCCTTGTGCTCATCTTCCATCCTTTCTCATTTCTCCCACCCTGTGCGCACTCCCTTTTCACTTCCTCCTTTTACTCCTCCCCATCACTCTTCTCCCGCTCCTCTGCATTTCTCCTCTCTTTTCTTCCTGTTTCCTTTCCCATTTCTCTTAGACTGCTGTTGAACACGGGGTTATGCTGTGGACACCCTCGTGGCTAGGGTGACCCCTGCCACTGAGAAGGGTTCCATGACAAGTGACAGGGAAACCAAGCCCTTAACCTCGGTGGTGTCCAGCGTGAGACTGAGAAGGTGGAGTTGCAGGACTCTCTTGAGCTGGGTACCCTGTCAGTGACAAATTGTCTGCTTTAATCTGGCCAAGGTATAACCCTCATCGTAGTCCCTTTGAACTGATTAGGTAGAAGTGACTAATTACTGTTGTTCTGAACCCCAACCAAAGTGATTTCCTAGTACACAGAAAATAGTTTTTTGACTAAAATCTTAGTTTTAATTTACTCTATAATAGCAGGACAATATGGTTATGAAAAAAAACTTGTACATTTAACCCCAAAATGATTTGTAAACTTCAGAGAATCCTGGCTTCTGGCTATTTGTGTTGCAGTTTTCTTTTGGAACAAATCATTGGTCAAACTAAGGATCTCAGCCAAAAAGAAAGTCCTAGAATACTTTCATAAGAAGAGAAGTGACCACTTATTGAAAACATTGTAATTGTACACACATTTATTTTCTTGTAGAGCTCAAATCTTCAATTGAACAGAAACTTTAAGTCTGGATATTCTTCTCAGGAATACCCAGGATATTCTTCTTCTGGATGTTCTTTATACTTGATTTTATGCCATTTGCATGAGTTGGAATGAGAAGGATTATTACTCATCTTAATTCCATTTTAAAAGTTCTTGGTCCTCGACTCTAACTTTGTCTTCCTGTGGCTCTCCTGTGGCGGTCTACAATGTTCCCTCTGCTCTCCTCAGCTCTCTTGTCTATTTCTAGCTACCACGACATGTTCTTCTTCAACTGTTTTTGGAAGCTAAGCAGAACTAGTACTGTCTGAGCCTTCTCTAGGTCTTGTTTTTTTTTTTTTTTTTTTTTTTTGCAGTACCAGGGATTGAACTCAGGACCTTGCACTTGCCAGGCAGGCATTTATGCCACTGAGCTATTTCCTCTGCTCTAGGTCTTGTTAGATTCAGAGAATTTTGCATTCATCCACTGGACTTAATTTTGTTTTAGTATTTTACTTCCTAATTTATTCATGGGTTTAAATTTTGAAAATGCTCTTCAGGAACCTACTCACTGAATTCTCTACTATTCTTAGGGGATGGTGACACTTGCAGTATTGACAGTGAAATTGTCAACTAATGTGATTGTCCCTGGTCTCCCCTTCCTTGCTCTTGCATCAGATCACTTTCACGACCTCCTTCTTTGCACCACGTAATCTAATAAGGCCCTAGAAATCCTTAAAGAGTCCCTCCTTGCCCTAGGTTTTAGCAGAAGAGCTGTGGATTGTCTTGCTGAAGGCTGAGCAGAGCTTTATTATACTAAAGCTTCTACTTTGGGATTCCGTAAGATATGTTTTTAACTTCATTTAAGTGTTTTGCTAGAGATGTTGTCTTAAACAGATAATTTTCCACTTTAAGCTTTAAATGACCTACCTGGAAACGGGAAAAGATACCTACCAAGCAGAGGCGTTGGAGAGAAAAGTGTGGAGATGCCCAGGAAGTGTAAACCTTGCTTGTAACAGTTGGCTACTATTTGCCTGCTCCCCAAGCCCTTTCCTGGGCTGTAGTCGCTGATTTAGGTTGTTCCCCTCCTTAGCATCTGGGGTGAAGTGCTTGTGGTGGGCAAGAAAACCAAAGTGGAATTTTAGAAACTGCTAAAGGAAATTGCACGACTTTGAAAGCAACCCCCACTGCCATCCCCCCGCCCCCCGACTGATTCAGAACTCTGAAGAGAACTTGAATTTCATGCCGGGTAGGGCCAATCTAGTGGTTAGTAGTGATCATTTTTTACTACATTTGGAATAGGCACAAACAAACCTCAAAATGTGACCTAATTGTTTTCTGTTTTTTGTGAACAATCTATTTTCATTTTTTAAATATTCACTGCTGGTTAAGCAAATTTGCTCCCTAAACATCTATTTTTGTGCTTCATGCTTTTAAGTGCAGAAGTTATATATTATTTATTGCCAATATCACTGACCTTTATCACCAGATACTTTTAATAAATTATTTTTCTCTTGGAATATAATTTTTTCAAAAAAAATTATTCTTTTTGTACAGGGTTTTGCTACACAGTTCAGACTCATAGTGATCCTCCTGTCTCAGCCTTCCCACTGAAGTGCTGGGATTTTAGGCATGTGCCATCATACCCAGTTTCAGTGGCCAGCACAGCATGCCCAGGGCAGGGCCAATGTCATTGGCGTGTGCTATCAGGGATTGAACGGGGGTCCTTGTGCTTCCCAGGCAGGCGCTTAGACTGCCGAGCTATATCTCCAGCTCTCATTGAATATAATTTCTTCTGATGGAAGAAGTCCATATAATGGCATGACTTCCAGCATCAGGTGTGTAAATAGGGAGGAAGGAAAACGAGCCAGTAACCGTTTACTAGAGTTCTGTTTCGTGCACGATTTTCATGAATGTTCATTTTTCTTTTCTCTGCTTAATTCATTTCATCATTTAATCCTTCCTTCCACCTCTTGCGTAGTGTGTAACATGCAGGTATAGCACAGCATCAAGGGCTAGGAGACTGAGATGCAGAGAGGCCCAGCGAGTGACCCTGACAGCATCAGTGGGGTGAGGGCGCTCGGCTTCCAAGCCTTGGGCTGGCGTCAGAGCCTTGGGCTGGCATCAGTCCGTCAGTCCTCCATGCCTCTGCTCTTTTGGGACTCACTTTTCAGTGCCGGGGTAAACAGTGGGAGTGCTCAGCCATTCTGTCTCCGTGTTGGTCAGGAGGGAGTTCTGGCTTCTGGTTACGGGGACTCGTTGGAGGAGGAAGAGGAGGAAGATGAGAAGAAGGAAGCAAACAGAAGGCCAAGGGCAGGTGTACCTGGTCTCGTCCTAGGCCCCAGGTGGCGCCTTGTACCTCTGAATGACTGTGAGGCAATCAGGATTTTTGGACTGTTTTCTCTTCTCTTTTTGTGATGGCATTTGTTGAAGACCTCCAATGTGTTGCTAGGTGTGGGGTCAAATATAGGGCTGGAGGGAGCACCATTTCTCTCAAAGTACCAAGGCAGAAGAGACTGTTACCAACACCATTATAACCAAATGCTTTCAGGACGGGGAGCTGGTAGGGCCACAGCAGGAGCACCGGGGAAGATGGTGGCCTTTTAGGGGCACAGGAAGATGCAAAGCAGCGGTGAAAGAGAGACAGACTGCGGGCATGCTGGCCACCATGTTTAGAATGAACTGCAGGCACAGTGGGAGTATCTGGGAGGCTGCCATCACACCCTGCAGAAATGAGGGTCCTCGAGCTAAGGTGGCAGAGCAGGGGTGGGAGACATAGGCAGATACTGGATGTATTTTGGAAGGAGAGCCAGCGAGGCTTTCTGATGGACCAGATGTGCAGCACAAGGGGAGGAATCAAGATAATCCCTCAGTTTTTGTCCTTAGAGTGTACTAGGGAAAGAAAAAATGCAAAGCGGCACAGGTGTGTTGTGTCTCAGTAGCTCAATGACCCGAGTGTGAGGAGCAGGGCCGTGTGCAGGCCCAACAGAGCAGACCAAGGCCTCATGTGGCGCACCAGGGAGATGGCTTTCATCTGGCCTGATCACCCCTCACCCCCTGGCATGGGTGTGCTTTGTGGGTGCGTGGTTGTATAGCAGGGGACACCTAGAGCTACCAGATAAGTTCTAGTCCATAGACATGCTTTCCTAGGATGTCAATAATGCAAGAGTTTAGATAATTAACCATCATTTTATGTCAGTTTTGGAATTATTTAAAAAATACTTACAGAATGCTTACTACGCAGACTGTAGGCACTGCAATATAGGACAGTGGAAGGTGAAAGTTCTTGCCTTCATGAGACCTGAACCCTGCTTGGGGAGGATAGAATGATACCTGGTGATAACTTGCAGGAGAATGAAGAAAGGTGGAGAGGGAACATAGCCATGTTCCAGCTGGGTTATTACTAGGGTATCAGAGTAAGATGCTGAGTCAGAAGCTGTAGATGTGAGTTTAGGGTTTGGGGGAGGAGCCAGTCTGAGGGTGCTTGTTTGGAAGTCGTCACTGTGTATAAGGTATTTCAGACCACGATGCTGTGAGAACTCTTCCTGGAGCCTGAGTGCGGGCTGAGATGAGAAGGGGTCTAGTGTGAGCCCAGGGGCCTTTCCCCTTGTGAAACTGCTGAGGAAGGAGTCCACAAGAGAAGTGAGCAAGCGATTTATGACAAGATTTAAGGGCATTTCTCATGTTAGGGAGCTGCATCACCTATGTGCTCAGATTTCTGGAAATTTTATTCTTCTTTGCTTTTAAGGATTTTTTAAAAAGAAATATTTCAGAAGCACATTTCTCAGCATGGCAGCTATTGAACATACATGAGTAGGGGATTCCATTTTTGTTTTGGGTCGTGACTGTCCCAGTGGTGGAGGGCTCGGTCTGCCATATAAGTGGCCTTAGAGCTGGTATACGTAGTGACGAGTAAGGGTACATGATTGTATGCGCAGCAGCTTGGTACTATTACCGCAGCATCTGTATGCACTTAGATAGATTTAATATTTGACCTCACTCTAGGAAAGAAAAGAATCATTTTAAAATTATCTAACCTATCATTTTATCAATAATGTGCCCTGAAGGTGTCTAAAATGCTTTCTTTTTTTTATCAGTGGCCTTACTCATTTTGTTTAACAATTTATACGAAAATACAGATTTCGAGGTTGAAAAAGATGGCCTTTACATTATAAATACTTTATGTACTTTGAGTTAATTTCTGGAGGAAGCACTTTTGAGAAGGGTCATAGAGACCCTTCTTGGGTGCGTGTTAGCTTGGATTGGTTCACCAGAGGAACCAGTTTAACGTAGCTGTCGGGGTTTCAAAGGTGAGACTTCCAGGAGGAAACTGGGCTACAGTCTTCTCTTGTCTTAGAGAAGACTAGGCAGTTGCTGATTTTCCCAGGATGCCTCCTGTGTTGTTTTCTCTGCACACAGAATACCCCATTCTTACCTTTATTCCCAACCCATGTGGTCACACTGCCCTGACCTTCACAATGACAAGAGGAGAAGAGCTATGCTTTGTCTGGTCTATTAAAGAAATGTATTTTTCCATTTACTTGTTTCCTGAAAATATTTAGGTGTTTATTTTAAGGCATCAAAGTAGTTTGTCAGAAGAATGATTTAGAGAGTACATGAAGGGCTGGGGAGATAGCTTGCTGCGTAGAGAGACCCCATACCAAATAAATAAATAAATGATAAAAGTACAAATTATAGTTATGTGCCAATACATTGTAACTCAAACTGATGTTTTCAACAGGAATATTATTTTAAAATAATGGTCAAGAAGTCATTTGACAGATGGAATAGTTATTTGAGAATGAGGGGAAATTATTCTGCACGTCCATGCCAGTACGTTATGAGATCCTTTTTGTTTGACCTTTTATTTAAACTAAAAATACTACTTGAGTGGAAAGCTCAGGTAGGCAGAGAATAGAGGAGTGAGGCCTGACCAGTGTGGAACAGCTCAGAGTGGTCATGACAGTGTCTGTGCAAGTCTTAGCCCTGGACATTCCAGGGTGGATTTTTATTGTGACGTTACATATCATTTTATATTTTCATTCTGTTTCTTATTGCATTACTTAATTCTCACCTCCTTGAAAATGCATGTTGCAGTTTGCAATTGTAAAATGAGGAACCTGAAGGGAAGTGTCTTGCTGTTCAGAAAGATACCGTGCAGTGCCTGGGCCAGGGTCTTCCTTGTGACTCTGTTGCCGTCACTTTCCTTGAAGTGGTTCGGGACTACGCGCCACGTAGGCCTGCCCATGTAGACACCTGCAGCAGTCAGCACTGTACTGCTCTAGTGAAGTGACTTGGGCAGGTACTTATGAAGAAGAGGGGTGGTGCAACCCCCAGTCTTAGAGGCTCAAGCGCATGGCTGTAGCAGCGCCTGGGTTCTGGTGAGACCCTCATAGCTGCGTGACTTCAATGTGATAGCTCATGTGAGAAGTGATCGCATCTTGAACAGCGAGCCAGAGACAGTTAGGTGGAGCCAGGCTCAGGCCACAGTGACAGCTGTCATTGGAGCTGCTGAAGGGTCCCAGATCAACCACATCGATCCCTTTCAAGGGCACCCCTCTCCCGTCACCTAAGGATACAGCGATGCAGCCCTTTTCAGCTTAAGATGTGAACAATGGCACAATAAGTGTTAAAATTGTAGAACTACCTCTCCGGTGAGTTGGATGATTACTTCTGCACTGAACGGTTGCTTTAGAAATCACAGCCCACTGTCTTGTTAGGTTTTCCCATCCTGGGCTCCTCTTCCCTCTAACTCCGCAAACCAAATCTGATGTGTGAGTGTGCCTCTGGGATATGTTCCCTTAAATTTAAGATGATAAACCCAGCAAACACTGCACGGAGTCCTTGTGCTCCCCGCCGACCTCGCCAAGATCAGCAGCAGAGGAGACAGCAGGTGTGTAGGTGTGAAGGCAAAACTTATACCCACGCAGCTCTGTAGTAAGGCCATGAGAGGGCAGCAAAAATATCAGGCTAAAGCTTGCGTGGTGGGCGCCAGGCGTGCCGTGGAGGATCAGTGGGGGCAGCAGACTGGGAAGGTGTGGCCTGGGGAGGGCAGGAGAGGGAGAGAGCAAGGAGGGCAGAGGGAGCAGCCGTTGGCACACAGCTGGGCCTGGTAGGTGGAGGGATGGAGGATGTGGAACCTCTTTGGTGTCTCTAACATTCGCAAAGTAATAGCAGCCTATTGCACAAACCTTGAAGACTACGAGAAGGCTTGGAGAAGAAAGGAAGCACTGAAAACTCCTCTCCAGCTGGGCCGTCTGTAGGCACACGAGCACATGTGGGAATGCCAGGGGAAGCATGCACGCATGCGCACATCTTCACACATCGTCTTACACCTCTGAGGTCACAGATGCATGCTGTCTTGCTGTCTTTGTTTTTCCTTGAATGTAACACAGCAGTTGATTCAGGCATATCCCCGTTTTCTTTTTACTGACTTATGTAAATGCTGAGTCGAACCTTTGTGCATGCTGAGCGCACACACTAGCACTGAGCTGAAACTTCAGTCTCTCTGACTTGTTTCTAGATATGGTCTGTGAGGGTTTGGGCTTAGAGGAGTGGAAGCAGAGGGAAGCACCTCAACTAGCAGCTTGTGCTGGGGACCCAGGCACATAAAGTGGTCCCAGGTAGTAGAGTGAGTAAGGGTCCTCCCAACATGGGTATTTTGAATTTGTAGGTATTGATTGATAACACAGTCACAAGCTATCGTAATAGATTTGTAAAGAAATTTTTGAACATAAAGACAAATGAGTGGGGTTGGGGACATAGCTCGGTGGTCTAAGCTTGAGGACCTGGGTTTATACCTTAGCACCACATGCTGAACTGACCCAGCACTGAATAGGCCACCAAAACGAGGCACCGTTTTGGTGCATGCCTGTAATCCCAGCACTGGGGAGGCTGAGACAGGAGGATCACTACAACTTTGAGCTGTATAGTGAGACTCTATGCAAAATAAATAAATAAATAAAGAAAGAAAGAAAGAAAGAAAGAAAGAAAGAAGAAGAAGAGACAAATGAGTGTGTGGGCCATAGAGCTCCTTTAAACAAGGTTTCCCTGTGGGGTTCATGGTGCTTGGAGAGTCCTTCGATTTCCTCATCTTCTGTGCAGTGAGCAGCTCCCAGTCATCCATCCCTGTTGCGCTCTCTTCTCCTCATCTTAGCACTTTCAGAATTCCATCAGTAGAGCTACTGCTTTGCCTTCTGGTCTCTGGAGGGTGGAGCTTGGGTCCTCAGCAGTATTAATGCCAGGATAGAGAACTCAGTGTTGGTGAGCGAGCTCTTAGTGTGCTGAAGGGCAAGGAATAATTAATAGATCAGCTGAGAAGGTAGGTAGAGGCTTTCACCTAAAAACATGCGATGGGGGAGGGAGAGGGGAAAGGGGGAGAGGGGGAGAGGGAGAGAGAGAATGGAATGAGAGAGAAAGGGAGGATGGGGAGGAAGAGGAGGGGGAGGGGGAGAGGGAGAGAGGGAGAGAGAGGAGAGGGAGGGAGACAGGGAGAGGGGGAGGGAGAGGGAGAAGAGGGGGAGAGAGGGAGAGAGAGAGAGAGAGAGAGAGAGAGAGAGAGAGAGAGAGAGAGAGAGAGAGAGCTTTTGCAAAAGAGAAGACCTAGTGATGGAGAGGTGGGGTGAGTGGAGAAGAGAAGGGGAGGAACTGCGATGTGTTGTGTACAGTACTAATTCCCCAGGAAAAATGCAATCATGGTGTCTACAGACATGTACTAATAAAAGAATGAAGAATGTGCATCTATAGTCAATAAGAATAGTTAGTTTATGTTTTTTAAAGAGATGGCTCAGTAGAATAAGCAAGTGCAAGGATGTGAGTTCAATCCCTGGTTCCACCAAAACAATAAATAAATAAAAATAAAAATAAATAGATGAGACATTAGGGACGATACACATTTTTAAAAACAAGATGGAAAGTATTCAGCTGTGGTTGTACTGCACACTGCTGTGTCTAATGTAGTTGCTCAGATTACAGATATTAGTGTACAACGTTGGTCAAATTAGACATTTTAGACATTACCTGCTACATTCAAAAGACTGATAGAATTAGTAGTACAGTCAGCTCAGCTATCCTGTGCATATACTTACATGATCTTTCCTTTTCCTTTTTTCCCTCTTTCCCCCTTTTCCTCATCTCAGATGTTTATTCCTTGTGCTGTTTCTTTCCATTCTACTGTATCTGTGGTACCTTTCAGATTTTATTTGTTCTCTCAGGTTCTTGCACTAGGAAGACAGTACGATTCCTACACATGTGGGCCTGATCTATTTCACTGAGCATAGCCTCTAGTTGCATCCATTTGTATATGAAAGCCTCAAGTTTATCTTTCTTTATAGCTGAGTAATACTCCATTGTATAAAAATACCACATCTTTTTATCCGTTCTTCAGGTGACGGACATTTGGGTTGTTTCCAAGATTTACCTATGACACAGTGTGCTCCTGTAAACATAGGTGTATGGATATCACTAGGGTATGAGGTTTTTAGTTCTGTAAAAGCGTCCTTGACAAGTTTATTAGTCAAGAAATAAACAGGTTTCAAACCAATAGCCATGGTTTTCTCCCAAAGTTACCACTTATAGACGTGCCCTTTTTTTAAAAATTAATTTTATTGAGAAACAGCAGTGAGACAGTTTCAAAGCAAGTTAGTAGAACAGTTACAATAATTAGTACATTGCATATTGTTGTCTTTATAGTAGTTATTTATAGTACAAGATGCAGACATAATTTCTTGTCTAAACACTATTAGTACAAATCTTTCTTCTCATTGAACTAAGAGAATTTAGCTGTGTATCTATCCTAGCTATTGTGTGTGTATATATATATATATATATATATATATATATATATTTCTTACTACAAAATGGTCCTTCATTTATATTCTTTTTTGTTTATTTTTGTCAGAGATGGGTATTCCATTGCCATTCAAATATTGTAGCTGCGTGAATTCAGCAAAATAATCCAACATAGTTCAGTAGTCCATAATAGTAGTGGCTTATCCGCAGGACTGGCAATGAGACGTGCCCATCTTTGTCTTGTCCTCCTCCTGTCCTTTCTCCCTTCCCCTCCTTCCCTTCCCTTTCCCCTTTTGCTCTTCCCCTTTCTTCCCTGTCTCCAACTTCCTGTCCTCCCCTTGCTCCTTCCCTTCTTTCGTCTTTTCTTTTCTTTTTGTTTCATCTCATTTAAAAAAAAAATTCAGACATCTTTTGTGTTATTGGTCATCCCTTTCCATTGAGGGGTGAATGTTAATTAAGAAAACAGTTCTTTTGGCAGTTCTGATATTACATAATTTTCCTGCACTCTGCTACTTTGTTGAATGTCTTCCTGAATTTCATTACTTGATGATTTAAGGCCAACACAGCACTTGTGTTCATTTCTGACAGTGTCCTGGGGTGCGAGGGAGGAGAACTTTGACACAAGTTCTCCAGACGATACCAGTTCTGTTGTGATATTAAGCTAGAACTGTGAAGGCTGTGCGTGATCTTCTAAAGTGAATGTTAGAATTCGAGGGCAGGTGAAATAAGCATGAAGTTCCTCGTGGTCCTGTGGTGCTCGTGGCGTATTCTCCTGGCAAGCAGTGATGAGAGGAAGCCTTTGACACTGGAAACTAGGACTTCTGGGAAGGGATTGTGGATTCTTTCAGTCATTTAGCTGGGATCCTCTACTCCATGGTCCTGCTATGGTTTGGACCATAAGTGTCCCCCAAAGTCCAGAGGCTAAGAGCTTAGTCCCTAGGGTAGTGCTACTTGGAGATGGTAGAGCTGCCAAGAGGTGAGACTTTGGAGAGGCCTTGGGCCGCAGGGGCTCTGCTTTCAAAAGGCTCCATGGGTCTCTGGTTCTTCCTTTTTCTCTTCTGCTTCCTGGCAATGCTCCAACAGCTCTGCCCTTCTGCTCACTCCCTGCCATGTGTCACTGTCTTTCTACAAGCTCGGGAGCATTGAGGGGCTCATTGATCACAGACTTCAACACTGAGAGCCCATGTCAACTTATGTGCATGGTCAGTTTGTCATCTCAGGAGTTGGTAGTGGTGGTGGAGGCCTGACTCATCTGCGTCCCATTGACTCCTACTTTATCGCAGACTGAGTATCTGTAGGATAGTTGATGTCCCTATCAGAAAGTGGATGAAATGGTATTCTCTGTCTCCTCCAGCTGTTTCTCGGCCTTTCGTTTTATGAACATCTGAATGACACAACCGTGCCAAGAGCTGGAGCTCGTCTAGGTTGGCATTTTTAGTCTAACAAGGGTACTGAGGGAGACTAAAAACAGTTCTACAGCTTTAAAAAGAAGGATTGTACCCAGAGCATTATGTTATTTGAAAAATCCCTGAAGGATCTGATATTCACAGACTTAATTTACCTACACATTTGGAATTTAACTATATTTCCGCTTATGCCTTCACTTGAGATAATTGTTTTACATTCTGCCTAGTAAAATTTTCCATTTTGTTTGATCTTGTACAAATGATACCTTCTAAGTTTTAAGCTATTTGCCTAGTGCGTTTTATGAATAGTTATATGTAATTTCCTCCTAAAGACAGGGACATGGAGATGGATATGGTGACCCACGCCTGCAGTCCCAGCGCTCTGGTGACCACAGCAGGTTTGCAAGTTGGAGCCCAGCTTGGGAAACGTAGACTTGACAAGACTCTGTCTGAAAATAATAATAAAAAAATTGAAAAATGATAAGGATTTAACTCAATGCAAATACCCTTGGTTCAATTCCTAGTGTCATAAAAATGACATTTGAAAAAATCTTTATCTCTAAATCGTTCTAGAATTCATTTTCTTTCAACACTTTGCATTTATGTAATCCTTGATCCTGTGTGTCTTAGGTCTTTCTACTAGTTTTGTTTTTAATCTCTTTCTTGGCAGTTACACTGTCCTTTCATCATTTTCATTGTTTTGTTCACAGCTACCTTCTGCTCTGCTAACAGGTTGGTAAGTACCAATTAGTAAGGTGGGCAGGATTCCAAAAGAGGAGCAGTCCTGTTAATGCAGCGATGGCTTTCTGTTTTCTTTCTTTTCCCTTGTTTCTGCCCTCACCCTGCTGCCGCTGTGTGTCCTCGTCGTTGGAACCCACAGTGAGCCGAGGGTCTCTTTCTAGGTCACAAAGGCCACTATTGGAAAAGGGCAGACTGGCTTACCTTCTCTCAAATCTCTGAGTTTTCACATGGCCTGGATGGACCTAAGCTCTCATCTGTCTCTTCCCTCTGGCTTTTGAGACTTTAAAAATTTAATTGAATATTGGACATTTTATAATCTTAAAGATCATAGTGATATTTCCAGACTTTGATACTTCCCTTTCTAATGTTACATTAAAGCACTGTAGAAAAGATTCATCATTTTTCACTTATAGCTTCAAATATATACTTCTATTCACATTTTAAAAGCTGTTATCACTCTTTCTAATAGATAGGTTCCAAAACATACTCATGAAGACATGAATGTACTTTTATCAGTTGTTGGTAAATGCTCTTTCTTTTATGACTGCTTATTTTTTACAAATTGATTTTTCTTTCAGTTCTAGTTTATCCTTTCTCATTAGCTATTTCATTGGTAGAATGCAAACCAATCCCTCTGGTTAGTCCGGTTTGCCTATGTGTTCAAAAATGTAATTCTTGGGTGATTTCACTCTACTTTGCTTTCTTATTTTCTCTGGAAACACAGATTTCTTCATCATTTATCATTATGTGTGAGTGAGAGAGCTCTCAGAAGAGTATCTTTAGTCTACATTGATATTGATTTTTTTTTTTTTTTTTGGTGGAACCGGGGATTGAACTCAGGCCCTTGCACTTGCCAGGGAAGTGCTTATTCCACTGAGCCATCTTCTCAACCCAATATTGATTGGAAGTACTGATATACATGCGTCACTAAGAGATAAAGCATATAGTCTTTTCTGAGGGGTACCCAAGGAGTCAGAAGTTATCGCGGGCTTGCAGAAGTATAGTGGATAATGTGTTCTCCAGTGGCTTGGAGGTGAAGGGAAACTTAGGGAAATCAGGAAATGGGCATCTAGGTGGAGGAGAGGGAGGTAGACCTCAGGAGACACCATCATGTGATCACATGGATTACACTGAGAAACCTTTAAGGAAAAAGTATCTTTAATTCTCACATTTTCCATTTTTAAGGTCCCAGTATAGCGCCTTGGCTATTGTATAGTTCCTCTTCTAGAGATATACATCTGTTCTTTCTATTTTGATAAGACTCATGTAGAGGCTAGGAAGAATTCAAGACCTCCTAATTGCTAAGCCAGACCATGCTACTATTGGGTAGAGGGGAAAACTCCTCGCTCCTGTTAGGATTATGCATGTAATGGGTGAGGTGAGCACATGTGGTTTCAGTGACAGATGCAAGAAAAGGGGCTTACCTTTCCCTGGATTTCCTGTGGCTTTTGCACCTGTGTGACATTCGCAGGACCTGGGAAGTGGATTCCGAGATGGATGAGCAAAGAGGCAGTGGGCTGTATCTACCTCGACATCTTGGTGATAACCCAGAGCGGCGCAGCCTCACTCCCTGGGGATTTGGAGAGGTGAACCTTGGGAGTTTCTACCCAGTGAACCAGGACTCTCCAAAGCAGGGGGCTGTGCCACTGTCTATGTTCCCAGCAGGGTCACAGTGGGTTCAGGATGCCCAAGCAGATTTCCAAGCCAGGCAAGCCCAAATGGACAAGGAAGAAGCAGATGGTAATTATTAGAGGGATCTAGAAGTCTGACATCTTGTTTTTAATTGGCAATAAAAGGGAGGTCTTAATTTCCTTAAATTAGCCCTGGAGAGGGTTATAAATTATGCTCTGGAATAGGCAGTATATTTTACACATCAGTCTTTCAGATGTCCTGGACCTCAATGTTTCTCCATCAAGGAGGAAGCTTGTAACTTGCATAACAGTTTGTAAAGAGATTTGAAGATCGCTGGTCTTGATTTCAATTTCCTGTTGCACTAAGGTTTCAGCAGGGCTCCTTAGAATACCTGGTTATCTTCTCAGGAGGAGAGGCCAGGAGCTACTGTTTCCATGTATCCCAGTCAGAACCAGCCATAAATTCATAACAGAAATGGTGATAATAATTCCCAGTCATTACTATTCCTACGTTTGTGAGAAACTTAACCATTAATCATCAATTATTAATCATGGTTAATTAGTTATTTAATCATTGGTCAAATAAACACTCATATAAGAAAATAAAAAAAAATTGAAGCCTAGTTTTCTGATCCTGAATGTTTCTGATCATTTAGACATACAATGAATGTGCTGAGCTCAGAGACACATTTGCAGAGCTGGGGAGACAGCTCAGTAGCATACGTGCCTACCTGGAAAGCAGAAGGTTCTGAGTTCAGTCCTTGGTACCAAAAACCCCTCCGTTTTCTCTCATCTGGCATCTTCTAGTGGTGGCATAGCTGCTGTACAGACCTGAGCAAAGAGAGATGCTTGGTGTGAAGATCCGTTCTTCTGAAGTGCTTATTCGTTTCTTCTTTCATTCTGCATTTCTGTGTTTTCTGACATGGGACATGCACACCACAGAAGCAAACTGTTCTCATGAAACTGCTATGCTAGTGATAGCCATTAAAAATTAACAGATAGGTGCTGTATAATAATGCTATTTCAGGAAGTGGTAAATTTTGAGGACTAAACAATGGCCTAGTAAGGTGCAATGGTGGGTCATGGCTTCTTCTACATGGGCTGAGTTCTGAGAAGTTGCGTCTGAGGAGGTGATGTTGGAGATAGACCTGGACAGGGGAGATCATGCTGGAGAAGTTTCCAGAAGATGCCAGCCAATGCCAAGCCTAGAGCATCCTTGCTGTGTTCCAGGAACCAGACAAATGCTGATGTGGTCAGACTGCTGCTGGTAAATATGGCAGTGGAGAAGAGCAAGTGAGCAAGGCGGCCATATAGCTTTGTTGAGCTTGACATACAGCCTTGAAAACTTTCAGAAAGAAACCTACATAGTCCCATTGTGATTGTACTAAGTGACTAATTAGTTGGGGGAATTATGGGGAAAAATTAGAAATAATGGCTAGACAAAGTTGATGAAATTTGGTTGTGTAAAGAATTGTACAAAAAGAGTTTGAAAGGGTTGAGAGGGCTTGGGCTAAGGAGAGTTGAGAGAACCTTCTAGAAGCAGCAGCACTCTTATGTGGACAGGAGATAGAGGAAGAAAGGAGATGGCTGGTGCAGGGTTCTGCAGCTGGTACTAGGTGTTGAGCTGTTTGTCGGAGATTCCTTAAAAACAAGGTAAGTTTTATGAGCGTAGATAATTACTCTGTGATTCTTTTGTATGAGCTCTGTGTGGTAGAGCCCTTCCTGCCATTTTTATTTTCTCAAAATAAATTTACAATGGAGACTGCGTAGTTCACAGTTTAAAATTACTTTTTGTTTAAACCCCATACTTCTGGGCCAGTTGTAGCTTGTATGCCACCGAAAATGAGTATGTAATTACTTTAGCCTTAATAAACATAGGTTTATTGGATTCTTTTTGGTTAGCAAGTTCTCAAGCTTCACACCAGATTTCTTATTTTCTGGGAGATGTTTTCATCAGGCCTGACATTTTGCTCTTGATTTGAGCAGGCCTAAAAATCTGTTTTATGAGGGCAATTTAAAATAATTTGGTTTAATTAAAATGGTAAATGATGTTGTTTTGTAATAATGATGTCATTCCTGCGGCACAGTTTACTTGGACAGATGTACTGTGCCATTATGCAAATCAGTAGTTTTTGACAGGACCACGACTTGCAGCCATTTCCCCAGCATCAGGGGTCACAGCGGTCTCATCTCCTTCCTTGGAGAGGGCTCATCTGGGCTTGTGTGTCATGTGTCCATCTTTTTCACTGTGTTTCTTTTCTGATGCAGGATTAATTAATTCTGATAAACTTCTTAGATAGAATTCCTTTTAGAAGAAGCAAAAAATAAGTTAATCTTAGATGTAAGCCAAACAGTGCTTTGTGTCATTAAGTTTGTTCAAAAGAGCAACTATGTTTAAAAGGCAGAGAATTTTAGGAAGGTGTTAGCAAACATTTTAAAGTAATAAATTTTGATTGAATTGGATATGATATTCTAAAGAGTACATTTGGAACTGGGGGTGGATTTGGAGCTTTGGGCCTGCAGCGGATATAGCTTAGTCAAACCCTTTGTTTAAGGATGTAAGCATTTCACTTATCTTCTCTCGGGGAATCCTCCTAATTAGTAACAGAATGAACATGATGTTCACAGCTGCTGGGGTCCCAGACAGTGCGCCCCCAATTTTTCATATTTTCTTTTATAATAGAATCATCTTTCTAGAATCAGAGCTACTTAGTCTAATACTCCTTATTTTTTTTTGAAGTAATTTCTGTATTTTAGCCTTTGTGCTTCAGAGAGGCAATCTGAGCCCAGCTCCACATAGATGTGACTGATTGTCTTGCTTTTATTAGCTCCACTTTCTTGCCTGGTTGATTGCTGCCTTCTGTGTACTAATGAATTAGTGAAAATCTCAGACATTTAGAATTATGGGAGATTCTTCCTAAGTCCTGAAAAACAACAGTGGGTAGTGTTGTTGTAAAGCTCCTTATCCTCCTGGTGAAGTTATAAATAGGTTTGTAAAAAGGACTTCACAAACCAAAAAGTTATAAATCCAGCTTGCAGTGCAAAAGAGAAGTGAGACTACTTTAGGTTGTTTTGTATTGTCTAGTATGTGAATGAATATCACATGAATTCAAAAATCTTTGTTAGATATTTATTGTTTGGTACTGTGAGAGCCTATGAGATTTTTTTTAACCCTTCTCCATTTTATACTTTATTATATATCATTTAGCAACATGATTGATTCAATTTGCAATGTATCATGAATGCACATCTATATTTGTAGTCATAGGCTTATAGACTGTTAGTGACTTTGTGGCGTGCCCTTATTTGGAGATGTTAGAATTTTTTAAAACTATTTTTCCATGTTATGAAATTAAGGAGAGTCACATGGAGAGAAAACATTCTCTCAGGCTTTCACAGAGAGCAAACTGGTCAAGCAATGGCCGTGACTCATCCACATGGCTGACACTGACAAAGGATCTGCAAACTGCTGTACAGGGTTTCAGGGTAAATCCTGAGGAGATTTGACTGACCTTTTCACATACAAAAATTATAATTCTTGTTATATAGGTCTTGCTTTATCTTGGTTTTAACCATCCAGCAGAAAAGTATAAAAAGTAAAGCCATATTAATATGCTGAGCTGTAAAAGGCTCAAGTCAACAACTTCTGACATTACCAGTTTTATGGAAAACCCACTACTACTATGGACTACTGGACTATATTAGACTATTTTGCTGAATTCACGTACCTACAATATTTAAATGACAATGGAATACCCTTCTGTGACAAAACTAGACAAAATGGACACAAATGAAGGACCATTTTGTTTCTGTATATTCAAAATAGCTAAAATAGATATACAGCTGCATTCTCTTAATTCAATGAGTAGAGATTTGTTCTAATAGTGCTTGTGGACAGGATATCATGTCTACATCTTATACAATGAAACACCACTAAGAAAACCATATGCAATGTATTAATTATTGAAACTGTGCTAATAATCGGTTTTGAAGCTGTCTCATTCCTATTTGTTTGTCAATAAAATTATTTGAAAAAAAGAATTAAAAGATACGCCATTTTCACAGATTTGTAAGTGAAGGTACAATAATGTTGGCTCTATGCATGTTGTTGTGTAGGAGACCTCTAGAAATTATTCTCTTCCGACTCAACAGTAATTCCTGCTTTTCTTCCTCAGACACCTTGATACCTCTCATTCTCAGCTTCTATGAGTTTGATCGTTTTAGATATAGTTACTCATGTAAGTGAAAGCATGCAGCATTTGTCCTGACGTGACTGATTCACTTAGCATAATCCCTTAGAGTTAATTCTTGTGGTGGTGTGTGGCAGGCTTTCCCACGATAAATAATATTCCTGTCTGTGTGCATACTCCGTCCCTCCAGTTAAGTCATTTCCACCCCTTGGTGAGTGTGGCTGATGCTGAGAGCATCTTCAAAGTGGGCAGAATAATAAGAGAGTACACGTAAGACAGCACACGTGACTGTGAAGAGCTGTTTGCAAGTCTTGTGACGTGGGATTGCTATCATAGGGTAATTCTATTTGCCATTTTTAAAAATTTTTTTAAAAAAAATTTTTAGGGAAGGGTCTATAGGGTGTTCAGGGTCTCACTACTAGATACTGATCTCATACTGATCCGCCTGTTTTACAGCCACCCAAGAGCTGGGATTACAGGCCTCGCACCACTGTGCCCAGTCTCAATTGCTGTCTCAGCATGCCCTGGGGGTGAGGTTGGCACGGCGGGCCCGGGGACTGAACCCCCTGTTTGCCATTGTTTGAGGGGTCTTTATGCTCTTTCATAGCAGCTGCACCATTTACTTTTCTGTCAGCAGTGAACAAGAGCTTGGTTTCTCCAATCCTCGGCAACCCTCGTTATTCCCTGGTGCTGTACTGGGAGCCTTCCTAAGGGCTGTTTTCAGAGTAGCAGCTCATTGTGGTTTCAGTTTGCATTTTCCTGATAACTGGCAATGTTTCGCATCTGCTCAGGGACCTGTTGTTTAAGGTGTTTTTTTTTTTTTTTTTTGAAAAAGCTTTAGTTAACACCTTTACTCACTTAAAAAGATGAGAGTGTGTCTTTCTATTAAGTTATGTGAATTCTTTGTGTATTTTGGATACTAACCACTTATCAGATGCATGACTTCCAAATATTGTCTCTTGCTGCCTTGGTCGCTTTGTCATTAAGTTAGTTCTTCCTTTGCTGGACAGAAGCTTTTAGTCTCCTGAAACCCGACTTGCTGATTTTTGCTTTCGTTGCCCAGTCTCCTGGGGTCATAGATGAGAAAACCTTGTCAAGGTCAATGTGATGGGAGTGTTATAGCTTTTACATTTAAGTCAAGGGTCCATTTTCTTTTTTTTTTTTTTTTTTTTTTTGTGTGTGTGTGTGTTCCAATACAGTTTTTTGAACACTGTTTATTGAGGAGTCTGTTCTGCCTCCATTGTATAGTTTTTCCATCTCAATCAATAAACATTATATATATATATATATATATATATATATATATATATATACATATTATCTGGCTTTGATCTGTTCCATTGATCCATATGTCTGTGGTTATGCCAGCACTGTATGGTGCGTGTTTTTATGTATTAGAAATAAATTATTTTGTTATTCCAAAAATCTTTTTAAACTTTTGAATGGAGGTTATTTTGAGAGCACTTTTAGGTTTGTAGCAAAGCTAAGTAGAGGGTGCACAGATTCCCTTGCCAGCCTCTTCCCACCGTGTGTGGCCTCCTGTACTGTCACTGCCTCCCACTGGAGGGATACACTGTCGGAACTGACAAATGCGCATCGGCACGTCGCTGGCACCCAAAGTCCATAGTTACTTTGGGGCTCGCTCTCACGCTGCCCATTCTGGGGTCTGGAGAAATGATGCTGACATAAATCTACCGTTGTGGTACTGTGCAGAGAGTAGGTTCCTCATCCTGACACTCTTCTGTGCTCGAAGGCCCACCCCTCGCCAACCCCAAGGCCCGGTAAGCACGGGCCCATTTCCTGTCCTTGTGGTGCAGCCTTTCTCACAGCGCTGTAGAGAGCCACACAGTGCGCAGCCTTTTCAGCCTGGCTTCTGTCTCGTAGGGGCCTGAATTAAGTTCCCTCTGTATCTTCTCGTGCTCCAGCAGTTCTTTTCTTTCTCAGCCCTGAAGGACACGGCCTTGTCTGCTGCAGCGCCTTCTTTCCCCACTCCCACGTGGGCACGCTGGCTGCTTTCAGTTCTTAACTGTTATGAAAGAGCAGCTATAAGCATCTGCGTGTAGAGGTTTCTGTGACACATGAAAGCTTCCCTTGGGTACATAGCGAGGAGCATGATTATTGGATCATACGAGAGAAAGTGTGTGGGATTTAGGAGAACTGCCAAACCTTCACAGCAGGGGTCGAGTGCTGTATTTACGCTAGAATTAGAGAGCTGCTGTTCTGCATGCTTGTGAGCTTTTGGTATGGTCAGTGGTTTGGATTTGGCTTTTCTAGGAAGTGTGTGTTGGTATGTGACTGTTGCAAAATTGAGTTTCTGTGATGCTGTATGCAGTGAGGCACCTTTCCGGATGATCATCTGTACTGTTTTGATTATTGTGGCTTTGTAATTTGTTTTGAAGTCAAGAACTATGAAGTTTCTAGATATCGTCCTGTTTTTTAAAAGAATGTTATGACCATTTTTGGGCCTTTGTGGTTTTTTATGGATTTAAGGATTTTTTTTTAATTCTGTAAAAATATCATTGGGATTTGTTTTACTTGTGCATAGAATGGAATTTATTCTGACATATTTAGGCATGCATGTAACTTATTCAGATCATTTCTCTTCCACCCGTTTTCCATCTCATCCCTTCCTCTTATCTGATAGCCACGGATGGTTTTGTACTCTGCAACTTTAATGAATTCATTTATTGATGGCTCAAAACACTCTTTAAGTGTTTAAGGTCTTTTCTAAAGTCTTTAAAACCTCTCAAAGATTTCCCACATACAATTTCATGTCACTGAAGAGCAGAAATAATTTCTCGACTTCTTTTCTGCTTTGGCCCTTTTTTTTTTCTCCCTAATTGAAACAGCCAGGGCTTCCAGCAGTGTATCAGCAGAAGTGGTCTGACTGGGCCTCTTTGCCTTTTTTCTGATGCTTGAGAGACAGTTTTCCGCTTCTGCCTGTTGTGTATGAGGCTAGTTACTAGATTTTAAAACTTACCCTCATGTGTTGTGAATGTTCATCCACATGCTAGTGTCTCTCGGAAGTGACTAGGGTTTTGCTCTTTCACTTTCTTTTTCTTTCTCTGGCTGGATATTAACGGATTGCCCTGTTTTTTTTTTTTTTTTTTTTTTTTTTATTGCCCTGTTTTTATTCACTGAATCTCTCCTTGCTTGATCCAGGGTGATGCGCAACTTGCCTAATGAAGTGTTCCAGCCAACTCCTGTATTCCTTCGCTCTAGGATTTTTTTTTTTGGCTCCTGTTCAGATTCTGTATCTTCTGTTGATATTCTTCTTTGGCTCATGAATTAATTTTCTGAGCTCATTAATTTTCTTTCTGCTGATTATTTCGAAACTTTATCAGGAAATTCATAGTCATCTGGTTCTTTCCATCACTTCCTGCAGATTAATTTTGTTCCTTTGGTTGGACCATGTTTCTTTGTTTCCTTACAGATTTTGCAATCTTCTTAGTGGACTCTACACATTTGAAGAAATCAGTTATCTTTCTTAATCTCTAAGCGCTTGATTCTTACAAGAAAAGACCTTCTCTAGATGGCTTAAATGAAGATTCTAGAGTCTCCTCGAACTGTTCCGTGGCTCTATGTCCCCTGGCTTGTTTCCTTCTCGTGCGTGTGTCAGCGTTCCTCCCTCTAGCGTCGGATTGCGGCACTGCGGATTCTCCGCCCTCACGCAGGCCGCCCAGCTAGCTCTGTGCCCTCAAGGGCATCCAGTTCTTGAAGTTGTTAGATTCCCTTCGCGCTCTGAGTCTGAATTGGATGAGACAGAAGCCAAAGCCATGGGCAGCACCATGGGAAAGATTTCATTCTGGACATGGAAGTTTCAGCCTTCTCTTTCCCTCCCCAGGGAGAAACTGGGAACTTTTCTCCTGGCTGGCTCTGTGCGTGGAAAGGAGTTAATACCAATGAACGCCATGAACTCTCCTGCTGGCTTTAATTCATCAGCTTTCACATTTGTGTGGGTCCAGGAGGGTCACATCTAGTTTCTGTATTTCTCACAAACAAAATGGATCTGTGCATTGCTGAGCTTGAATCTTGAGGACATGACGGAGCATCCTGTGAATGCCTCCTCTCTGGAGGCTCCGGGTGTAAAGCCGAGAGCAATTTGAATGAATGTTTTATAATTTTAAAAGCAAAACACAAGCAAAACAATGTGAATGAGATGTGATAAAAATACAGTGAATGCATAAGATAAGAAATGTGTTACAAGGACCAGCCAGAAAGCTCAGCAGACTAAAGCACCTGTCTATGCAGGCACAGAGACCAGGGTTCGACCCGCAATGTGCTGTGCCAGCCCTGCGCCCAGGGTGTGCTGAGCTGGTGATTGAGACTTGGCATGGTGTCTCCAGCCTGTAATCCCAGTGCTGGGGAGGCTGAGAACAGGAGGATCACTACGAGCCCCATCTACGTAGTGAGACCCTGTAGACCTGTACTAAATACATTTAAAAAAAATGTGTTACAGTAAAAGACTTATTGCCACAGTCCACACTCCCCTTACTTGGAGCTCACTCATCCCACTGTGCTTGGCGCTTCCTGGAGCAGTTCTTGATGTCCTCTTTCACAGGCGTCTCTAGCTGTGTTGTTGTGGCTGCCTCAGTGTCCTGAGCTGATTCCAAAATGTTCACCTTTTGTCTTCATTTCTTTTCTTATTGCTGGGATAGAATACCATACACCCACAGCTAGAGAGGGCTGCATTGGTCAGGGTTTTACTTAGAGGAACAGATATAATATAAGGAACAGATATTAACACAAGATACACAAGGTATAAGGAATTGCAAGACTGGCTTACGACAGTCAGCCGCAGAGTCAGATGAGGGAGCGTGCAGAGGGCGTCTGCACACCCCGGAGCGAGGAATTCAGTCCCAAGGTCTGAAGCTCAGTGCTGTGCTCCGTGGGAGTCTCTATTCATCAGCTCATGGGTCTGCGAGGGAAGACTGAAGAGTCTGCGAGGGAAGGTGAAGGATTCAAGCTGGACATGGAAGAGTCTGAGCTGCAAACCAGGCGATGAAGTCCAAGCCGAATGCAAAGACTGAAGCTCCTCCCACGAAGTAGAACATTGATTACTTCCCCAGCCCTTTGTATGGTCTCTTTGTGCTGAGTCACAACCAATTGTGCCCCAGGGCGGGACCCCTACCAGCGGGAACTGCATCCTGGAGTCTTCCGGCCAAGTTGACACAAAGCATCAACGACTACAGTTCAGCATGATGGAAGGGCTTGGGTGGAGGAAAGTCAATCCTGTCGTGGGAGCCAGGAGGCGAGTACCACGGGGGGGAGCATGGAGGCGGGACATCTATCCAGGCTGTCTCAGTGTTGCTTCTTCTAATCACTGCTGTACCCCAGCACTCCCAGCTGCAGGGCAGCCCTGAGCCCATCATCACCTACCACAGACTTCCACCTCTGAGCGCATGTGGTGCCAAGGAACGTCCAGATAGAAAGCACATAACGTTTCAAGGATTGGGGAAGAGCCAGGAGTTGTCTGGCTTCAGATCTTATGAACAAGATGGATGAAGACACATGAAGACACAATGACATGTTTTTATTTAACAGAAATCATTGTACCCATGTGATCAACCCTTGGATCAAAGCCCCATGATGCTTAAAATTAAAAATCATTACAGTAAAAAAAATCATTCCTACTGATCTCAAACAGTGCTCTACCACACTGGAGAACGCGCTTACCCCACCATTCTTGGCAATGGGTCTTTTCCTGTAATTTGTTTAAAAATAATTTAAACGCCCATTCTATTTTTCAGTTACCTCTGTCCATAAGACAATTTCAAATACTTTTAAGCATTTTGAAAAAGTAATGTCAGTTGCTAATGAAATTGGTGATCAAGGAATTCAAATGTTTTGACACAGATATCTGAAAGAAAGTAAGTTAGTTATATGCGGACCTGTGAATATAGTGGTACCTCAGTTCACGAACTTACTTCATTCACTACTCTGGGGAAGATGTTAGGTGTTCATGCCTCGATGCAGGGTCTACAAACAGAAGCTAAATTTTGCCAAGTGCTTTTTTTTTTTTTTGCCAACTGAATTGTTCATGAACAGAAGCGTCTGTAACCCGAGGTATTGCTGTACCTAGGAAGAACACCGCAGGTAGAGAAAAGAATACGTACCAAGGTCAGAGGCCCGCATAGTCTTGGCCAAAGGAGCACGGTGAGAGGGGACAAGGGCAGGCAGGATTTGTGTGCAAACAGGCCAGAGGGGTAACTGGGGCCCCGTGCTTGGGACCTGTAGAGCACTGTAAAAGATCTTAGGCTCCATTCAGAGAGGGGAACAACCATGAAAGACTTTGTGCTGAGTCAGGGGCGTGACTGGGTTTCTGCCCCAAGGAATCTGTGTGGATGTCCTGCGGATCAGGTGGCTGTAGGGGCACAGAGGCGGGAATCTGCTGCTCAGCTGGTCGCTGGCTAACTGGTTACTAGGAGGGAGGTGGCAGTGGCCTGGGCAGAGATGTGATCTGAGGTGGTTGCGATTTGGGACATTTTGAAGGTGAGCCCAACAGGGTTGGGTGTGACTCCTGTGAGAGAGAAGGCAAAGGTGAATCATAGATTTCTGCCTCAAGAACTGGGACATACAGTTGCCACTTAGTGGGGTACAGAAAACTCAGGGAGCAAGATTGGAGAGGAGTGTGGTCCTTTGGAGCCGCCCTCCGGGCCTCCCCCGGGAGCAGAGCAGGTCGGGTGTCTTCTGGGGTTCTCCACCTACTGAGTACTTTAAAGTCTTGAATGTGCAAGAATCACCTGACAGGAAGGAGAGGTGGAGCAGAACAGAGGCCTGCGCTTAGACACAAGCCCAGTGGTGAGACATGCTGGGCTGAAGAGTGCAGAGTTCCCAGAGGCAAGGAAGGGGTGCGGTGGTGCAGAGGTGCAGACGCATGTAGAGGTGCCGAGGTGCCAAGGTGTGCTCTCAGGTGGCAGAGATAAGCTGCCCTGAAATTCTGCTGCCCTGAAATTCTGCTGCCAAGACTTGATGCTGGTGTTTCAAGTTAGTTTCTTCCTGTTTTGTTTATTTTTGACTCAAAGGTCTACCTCACGGCTGTATGCTTTAGCTTTTGTGAAAGGTGAACTCTGTGCATCTGATCCTGTCAAGTGACAGCATTCGGATAGTGCTCCCAAGAGAGCTGGGGAAGCGCCCCAGCTCCTGCTCTGCTGTTTCCAGATAATTCCCCTGGAGAGGTGGCTTGCCAAGGAACACTGGCAGGTGCACAGCAGGAAGTTAGAAATCAACACCGGAGCAAGGTGCAGGTGTAAGTAGTCACTTCTGAATGCTCGTCCCCATCCCCTGTAGGCCTCTTCTGGGGCCTCAGGGGACTACATGTTACTTGACTGTGATGGTCTTTACCTTACTCTCTCTGCCTAGTTTCCTGCTTGCATCACCAGCAGAAGGCGAGCACATTCTTGCGTTAAAGGAGTCAGGGGACAGGAGTTGCGAAGGTCCCTGGGGGGCTTGTACTCCCGCAGGCATTAGACCCATTTCCGCTGGGAGAGGACTCCTGTGGGTTCTGGGGCGTCTTCTTTCATTGGCCTCTGGGCTCTGAGCCCACCCTTGAGTTTGCTGTCCTCATGTGTGTGAGGACGAGTGACCCAGGCAGAAATCCGGAGGAGCCGTGGTGCTAGGCTCGTTTGCAGCGCTGATGGCTGCGCTGTGACAGGCTCGCATCAGCCTGAGAGGTGCCTGAGGGGAAGGTTTAATTGTATTTTCGTGTAATAACCACTGGACAGGTGTCAAGGGGTAGCTCTCTTTCTTGAGTTGGTTTGGAAAAAACTAGAAGAAATTCTTTCCAGAGTTCAGCCAGCTCCGTGTGAGTTCCTGTGGGCGAATGAGAAGGGCGGGGAGTTGGGGGAAAGCTCCGACGCTTAAGGCATTGTGTATGAATGGCTACATTTTGAGGAGTTACTCATGTATTATTTTTGTGACACTGAGCTAGGGAATATAAACATGTTAAGTGGTTTGCAAGGCTTCCTTGTCTGTGCTTAATGGTAGAAGTCGTTAGCAGACTAACTTCCCTTTGAGTATATTCAGAAACTCTACCTGGCATCTGAAGGCACAGACATTTCTCGGAGGCTTATTAATGGTGGTGAGTCAACTCAGTTAAGTGAAAAATACAGAAATTTTATGTGGCCTAAAACAGGATCTATCATAATGTTATTGGGATGTTTCAGTGTGTGGTGTTTGGCCTTTATCAAAGACTGATTTGGTTTCTAGAAAGTTTGTTGATTGAGCTACAGGATTTGTTGACTGGTCACTTTGTTATTCATGCATGTGTGTGGAGATAGGGTCTGATTTTTAATGTGTGTTCTGATCTTCTAGTGGTATCAGAAAACATAGAGAAACTGTATTTGTTTGAAAGATTATAGTTAGGAAATGTTGCTTTTCTGGGGAAATCTGAATGATTTCTCTCTTTCTTCTGTGATTACTTCTATATACATACACACTTTTATTGTTGTTGTTTAAACTTGTATCTGTTATGGAAATACAGGATTAAGTGTATTAGAAAATGAAATGAGTAGAGTTCTATTGGGAGAAACCAATATAATTTTCCAAATTTGAGAACCCTATGGATGCAGGTTCATTAATAGAGAAAACCTTTCTTTGTAGCATGTTAACTTATTTCTTCTCATTTTGGGCTGGCCAAATAGCTCAGCTGATTAAAGTGCTTGCTTAGGCAGACACAGGGGCTGGGAGTTCAAATCCCATCCTGCCAGGCTGGCCCCGGGCGTGCTGAGATGGCCATTGAGTCTGGGCGTGGTGGCACGCGCCTGTAGTCCCAGCACTTGGGAGGCTGTGAACAGGAGGATCACTACGAGTCCTGTGCATGCAGCGAGACTCTGTATACCCTGTACACCCTGTCCTAAAATAAAAAAAAAATTTTGGGGGGGCCTTAAAAAGCCTGAGTGAATATACACACTGGTTAGCGCAGCACCCTTTAGGCTCATAAGGCAGAGCCTTTTGGAGACCGAGTGCCTAACTGTAGGCTCAGACCCACTTACGTACTGCAAAGTGCCAACACTGCAGTTAAGCCTGAACAACTCAGTTCACAAAAAAAACAACTCATATATTAGCATCTTTCATCTTAAAAGAAGAACACAGTAACACTCATGTCCTAACTTTGCCACTGCTGCCTCAGGCATCAGACTATGAATACATTGTCTTCTGCCTGCTCGAATCCTGCTTTGAAGATAGTCTTTGTTAAAGGGAATTCCTAGAAAGGAAGAGTGACTATAGCTTGTACCAAATTCCCAGCGTATTGATCTAGAACCATCTCTTCTCTGCCATGTGGACAACCTTTATCTCGACTTATTCTACCTGCCTTTTTGATTGCTGGACTCTTCCTCTGCCCCTTTTGCTCTCCGTATCCCCCACTTGTGCTGAGAAGAGGAGGAAGAAGACGAGAGAGACAGAGGAAGAAAGATGAATGTCTCCATAAAACATTATTTTGCATAAAAATAGGGAATCTTAGCAGGCTCAAGGGCAAATGGGCAGCTGAGGACATACACTTCAAGTGAGTTTTCCTGGCTCCTCCAGATTTGCAAGGACTGGGGTGAGGGCTGTTTTGCTCTTTCTGTATATACTGTGCTCGTTTTGTTCAGGCTCAGAGAATGAAAGATTCCTGGGTGCTGGTTCAGTCATTGTGTGATGCATGCAATCTGCCCCGTGACAGCTCTGCACATGGCCCTTGCACTTGGGTCAGAGTATGCAGACTTGTTCAGTGACAGAGGAATGGCTGTGGAAGCTGTATCACATGTAGGTTCCCAATGAACTGTGGTGGCCGCTAACATTAATGGCTCTAGAGACCCCAAATGCATCAAAATATGCTGACGTTACATGAAAAGAATTAAAGGCACATTTAATGAGAACACTGTTAAAAACTAAGAATTAAATGTATGCATGTTGCAAAAAAACATTATGAAGACATTTTTCCTTTTAGCATTATTTTTGTAACTCTCTGATTGTGTCCATATCAGCTTTGTAATTAAGTTTCTGTGATCAGAAAAGACATTTCCAATACTAAGAAGTGTGGTTTCTTGTGTTCGGGCCTTTTGATGTCATCCAGCCCCATATTTTCTTATTCCCTGTTTGGATTTTAAGCTTTTGTTTCCACTAATAGGAAATAAATTTACACTTTCAAAAGAGCAAGAAAAAAGGTGTCCAGTTCATCAGCCTGTACAAAAATAGCTTTGACATGCAATTGCACGAGCCCCCCTGAGCAGGAGGGAGAAGGGGGAGGAGCAGGTTTTAGACACGGCTGCAAGTCTGGCGCTTCCTCCTGTAGGAAATATCGTTCCTTGTCAGTCTTGAGAATCAGGTGTCTTCTTTCTAAAAAAAATGCTTCTTCATAAGAAGTTTCTGATTAATGTGCGGCTGTACTTCGGTTACATCTTACTCGGAAACATATTCAAGGACTTTGAAAGCCTTCTTGAAGACAACATGAAATATATTTTGACACTCATTGTTTCTAACAAAAACAATGGCTTGAAAACATTGCATGTTACCTTTTTTGCTTACAAAATGTGCTCTGGGAAAGCGTGGAAAATGTGCTTCATAGGCTATAAATATAGAATGAGTTAATCGCCTATATTTTATATCAAAAGTGCAAAATAGCACTCCAGCTACTTTATATGAAATCAGAACTTTTTTAATAAGACAAAAGGTTGATAAATATTAAACTTAGAAAATATAACATTTGTCAGTATAGGACTCATAATAATTAATCGTGGAATATAATTCTGGCATTCTGCTTCTTTTTTGGATTTATTTGGGTGCCTCTTGTTCATGAGAGTAGGGGATACACAAGTGCTCTGTCTATGTGACTGTAGAATTTTTGTAAAATAGTTTCCTGTGATGAGTTGCAAGTTCATTTATCCAGTTAGAGGCTAGAATGTATATTAATTACCACAGAATGTCTGGTGCCAAGTCATGAATATAAAATTTTACTTCTACAACATGTAATCATCTTAAATATGGAGTATGTCTAGATGTTTCAGAAATATGCCAAAAATTGAGCACAATTTGAATTTCCAATAAGGATTCATCAGTCAGTCCATATTTCCAGAAAATAACATTCTCAGCGATATAAGGTTTAACTTAAATTAGTACATACACATAGTTCTCTGAAGAATCTTTAGAAATATCATCTACAGATTGATTTCTTATTAACAACTTGCTGCATATTCTGTAGTAATGAATATCACACTGTGTGAAGTTTACTGTTATTACAGTGTTCATTGAAATGCAAATTCTATTCTTATGTATATGCTGATATGAAATCACCATTGTGTAGGCTACAAATGCCCAGCTATTAGCAGCATCATCTGGTCTAACCAACGTTGTGATTAGCTTTTGGCTGTTCCTGGAATGTTCTCAAAGAGCAAGTGCTGATGTAATGTGGTTTTCATGAAGTCAGTTGCTCCCTTGGTGGGTTCCCAGAGATAAGCAACACTTACAGAAATGCTGTCTCATGGAAGGAACCCTGTGGCTTCCTTGCTTTAGTTCTAGAACATCTCAATAGACTGAAAGGAGTGGGTGGGTCTGACCCCCAAGCTACACTCCCATTGGTGTGAAGAGTGAGCTGTAGAGGGTTTTGTATGTGAGTTCAGGTGAAGCCAAATGCTATTGCCCCCTGGCGGAGCCTGACATGTTACGGCTAATGGCACAAGAAGTGGGCCCATTGATTAAGAGTGTCACTGACATAAGTGGAGGTACTTTTGTGTAAGAGTGGTGGTACCCATAGATAACACTCAGGAAAATATATCCCTTAAGTTTTCAAAGCTTAGGAAATGGGCAAGCGAATGTGGGCCCTCAGTGGTTCAGGCATGCACACCAAGGTTGCCTGGAATCCATCAGTGCTGGGGGTGAGTGAATTCTGAGCCTGGAAGATAAAAGTCTATCTTGAGATGCTCTCTGCTTGATTAGCAGGACCTTGCAGTGTAGTACACATCATCTGGAAGTAGGTAATCAGAATGTTGACACACAATCAGAGGTTAGCGATGAGATGCGTGAGGTTCCGGCAGCCTCTGCCAACAGTACTCATATGTAACCCTGTGTTATCAGTGGGTGATGACTATTTTTGTGCTATGATCATAAATCCCAATGATACCTACCGTTATCTTCTCAATAAGTCCTTTAGCAACGAGTGTGTCATTTATTACCTTGGTTTTCCCAGCATACATTCTTCAATTTTTCCAAATAGCCTTGCTTATGTGGTGGAAGTGGTCAGATATAGTATTGTATATGGGTGGTTTGATTTATTTCTGAAGAATAGCCCTCTCTTACAGTGGTGGTTTTGTGCACAAGAAAATAGTTGTAAATAATGATCTATAATTACATATAACAGAAACTTGGCAGGGGATTGCTTATATTACATTTCAAGGGAGTGTATAATTGTATGGCTATTGGTATAACTATAAGTGAATTTGGCCATTGTAATTTATTAGAAATAAATTTACCTCCTTTTTTAAAAGGAGAAAACATGAGGATGTTTGTAATATTCAGTTAGAAGAAGTCATTGAACTAGTTATGCAGACATCACTGATGTAACCTAATTAGGTGCTAACACCTTGTCCTTATGGTGCAGAACTTTTTACATTACTTAAAAATATTCACATTATTAATGTGCCCCAACTTATAGGATTATAGGTATAGTAGTGTACTTTATGGAAGTCTTGATTATGCCATGAACAGGAGAAATTTATAGAAAACATTCACAATATTTTGTATTAAGGAATATTAGTATCTAAGTATAGGGAAAAAAAAGAAAATCAGAATTTCAGTGTCACATATATTTTCAAATTTACATTGAAATACTCTGCCAACAATATGTTTGTTCTTCAGGTCTTTTGGAGATTACTTCATTTCTTTCATGTTTTTCTTTAATGAGAAAAGTAGTTTATCTGGTTCTTTGTAACACACGAGAAGTTTTCCTTTGTGTTGGACTCACGGGTCCATTTTCCTGGTTGTCAGATGCTTCCTTGAACGCCAAGTCCAAGCCTCTCTCACATCACCACAGAGCAGTGAATTGCTTTCATGTCAGGAGTTCTAGCTGAATATAGTTCCCCAGATGACACTGAGATATCAGGGTTTTGCAACTCAAGAACTCTCGGACTGATGGAACTCCGTGTACTTTGAGTCTGAAGCCACCAGTGTCATGGAATCTGAGATATTCTGCAGTCTCCTTTACCAGCAACTGTCTTTTATCGTCTCTGTGCATGTGTACCTCTTGGAGCTCTGTTTCTAATGTGTAAGCCAATATTTTTAACCAGAAACAATGCAACGCTTCTTGTCCTTGTCACATTCTACGCTTCTCTGTGAACTGAAGGGGAAAACTACGTGTGAATCCAGTCAAGCTCATCTTTTACTATTTGTGGGCTTACATTTGCAAACCCAGCCTCCATCAATGCTTGAAGTAATGATGTGCTCGGATTCAGCGCACTGGATCATACACTCTTTGTCTCAACCCAAACAGTTCAACCGACTCCTAGGCTGTGCGCATACATTGATTTTCCACAAAAGTTGATTTTAACAGCAAAGCGAATTTTTATTATCTACTAATTGATTGTATTAGCCATAGAACATAGCTCATCCAGAAACAGTTTTCATGGAGGTATTTGTTAGGTGCGCTGTTGACCTCTTAGATCTGTGTCCTCTTGTCCAGAAGGGCATCCAGTTTCCTCTGAATGTTGAGCAAGAGACTTTGCACAGAAATATAAAAGACACTTCCAAGATCTGGCACAGAACCCTCATAGTAGCCTTATTCTTACAGTGATCCGACATATTTTTAGTTCAATCTCAAGCCTCTGTTTCAATAATCACAGCTTTGTGATAGCTATTTACAGCCCACACATTGCCAGACATTCCTGTTTCTGATTATAGCTTTGCATTTGCTTCTTTTGAATTTAAATAATTTGTGGACCTTCTCCAAGTGTCTGACTGAGTGACAATGTGCTTTGTGATCGACATGGAAAAGAACAAAACGCAATTATGGTGCTTGCCTTGAATTCTATATTGAATCAATTATCAGAGGTGTAAGCTTGCTCTCGTCAGTAAAATAATTTATGTTCTTTAATTGAGTGAAGTCTAAAAGCTTCCCTTATTTTTCTCATCTGTATTGCTCACATATTTACTTTATTCTTGTTTTCCCACTGCCTAGCACTGTACACTGGTTAACTATTTCTGAATGAATTAGATATATTGAAGAAATGTCTATAATGTGTAAAAGTACATTTTGAATGAAATTATAATCTATCTAAGTTTTCTTTTCTGAATCTTCCTGAAAGTTTTAGTTCTTTCTGGGAGTTAGGAACCTGGAGTTCCTGGTGCTTGTGCCAACAATGATAGGAAACCCATATGTGAATGTGGTGTCACCAGGCCTACTAACTGTGAGGCTGCTCCTTCCAGAGCAACAGGGTGATAGCAGGACTGTCCTAAGCAAGTTTTCAGTTGGTTTTATGATGCTCCCATTTTTTTTTTTTTTTTTTGTTAGTGATACAGCCTGTGAAGCTGCTGGGGTTAGATCTTATGAACTAAGGATTTTTTACTTAATTTTGTGCTAAAAATGAAGTAATATGTTGTATCTGTATATGCAAATGGTAGGGATAGATATACAGCTACTTTCTCTTAATTCAATGAGAAGAAAGATTTGTACTAATAGTGTTTGGACAGTATATCATGTCTGCATCCTGTACTATGAATAACCACTACAAAGACAACAATATGCAATATATTAATTATTGCAACTGTCCTACTGACCTGTTTTGAAACTTTCTGAATGCTATTTGTTTCTCAATAAAATTAATAAAAAGTAAAATAAAACAGAATATTTTTTATCTTCACTTTTACTCTTGTATGGTTACTGCTATCTTAATCCTTTTCTCTGTGCCATTTTTAGAGTTTTAGATTTAAATATTTTATTTGTCTATTGTTTTTATTTGTTTGCTTTCATTATGTATTTAATAAAGAGCCATTTTCTATACAACAGTTAGTATATATAATGATAAAACACTGAAACCACTGAGGATTTGAAAGTGCTGGCCAATACAGTAAGAGATGAAAAGGAATAAAACAGGTATTGACAGGTAGAGAGATGAACTGCCACTATTTGTAAATGGTAGGCTTGTTTACTTTTGTTTTCCAATCAGAAAAGAAAAATTCAGTAGTAAGCAGTGACTCTCAAAATATGGTCCTAAGTACCTCACAGCAGTTTGAAAAGTCAGCGGTGTTACAAGTTGACCACTAGTTGTGCATTCACCGCAGAAATATTTAGTATACCTCAGGGTAATATGAAACATTCATGGAAACAAAAATTTCTGCAAGTTTTAACTATATGAGTATAAATTTCATTAAGAACAAGAGAGCAGTAACTGCAAAGAACATGTTTTTAAAGAATAATGGGCATTTGTCTTTTATTTATGGTTATAGTAGAAGGTCAGATGAACAGAACTGTCTCAAAACTGTCTTTACCGTGCACTGTACATATGTGTATATGTATATGCATCTATATGCATTTATTGTAGGATAAAGGAAACACTAGTGCAATATTACAATGAAAGGTATACAAATGAATTCTTTTTTAATCAGTTCTGTAATGATAAAATGCGATGGTCATAGAGGTATTGGTAAGCATTCACCCATTGTTATGAGGTAGCTGTAAATGTAAAACCTTCTTGGAAGGATGTTTGCGATCATACATCAATCAATACTTTAAAATATTCCTATTCTTTATTGTGAACAATTTATTTCTAGCTATCTCTCCTGAGAAAATGCTCAGAAGTGAAGTATCTGTACACAAATCTATCTGCAGCAGCATGTTTCATAACAAGGCAAATTTTATAACAGCATATATATATATATCTGTATCTTGGTCCATGATTGAGTAAATATCATAATGATAAAGAAAAACTGCATTATATATAAATTTTTTGGGGGAATGGGGGTGTTTTGAGACAGAGTCGTGCTACATAGTCCAGGCTGGCCTTGACCTCACTGCATAGCCTAGACTGGACTCAAACTCTTAGTGCTCCTCCTGCCTGAGCTTCCTAAGACCTGGGATTACGGGCCGGTGCCACCATGCCCTTGCTGGAACATTGTTAAGCAAGAAGAAGATGCAACATTTCATATATTTGAACAACACACAAAAGACAATAGAATATTCACAAATTCAGTTATGTAAACATTTTATCAAACTATGAGGCTCTACATCTTAATACATTAATAGTGATTATGTCTCTGAATTTGGGAATTATAGATAATTTTATTAATGCCATTCTGCATTTTCAACTGAGGAACATATATCAGTATAAATAAAAGTAGCCCAATTCAATGAACTTTACAAACAACTATTAAAGTTTTAATTTATGTAGTAGGACTAGTCAGGCAGCCGTTTTAAGGATGAGCTTAGAAACGAGATTCAAAATTCTGCTACAGCTCTTGGTTTCCTGTCCTTTTCTGTGTGCTGGTCGTTCCCATGGGTGGTTCACTTATTTACTGTCTGTTCGCTAGTAAGCTGCATAGCTTTTCTGGATCTTTAATTTCTTTATCCACCAAAGGTTACCCTTTCCTATTCTGAAAGCTGGAAATTAAGTGATAGAGATCTCTAAAGCTTGCCTGTCCAAAACTAATACCTTTTGTCTGTGTGTTTCTCATCTGCTATCTATTGCCTTTTAAGATACTCTCTTTCCATTTGGACTTCTGCATTTGCACCTTTACTTCCCAAGATCTGCAGACTGGGGAAGGGATTCAAGGGTTGTTTTCCTGTCCATCCCTCAGTGCTGCTCTAGGTAGCATCCAATCCTCATGGTACCTGTGTGACTTCTGCTCATTGTAGATTCTATAAGAAACTGTGGAAATTTGAAGACTCAGTGTAACTGGGCTGACTTCCACTCAGCAGTGAGTCGCTGCTGCCTTTTTTCTTTCCACCTGACCCTGTTTTAGGGGACCTTTTATTATATGCGATAAACAGTTACAGACAGCTTGGGCCTGAGTGCATATGTTTAACATTTGAAATGATTAGCAGGTGGGAAATACAAGTTTTGATTAAGCATCTTATATTGTTTATGAAAACTTTAATTTGTAATGAGATATTGTAATCTGTAACTAGTCTGTGGTGCTCCCTGGAAGACATGGTTATATACAGTTGTTAATTCAAATGTCACAAAATACATGAATGGGTGATGCTGCGCATGCGCTTTGGTACAATATTAGAAAACTTATACAGATCCTTTTACTTGATATTAAATGTAAATATCTTAGTATTTAACTGCTATTAAATTCGACAATATATAGCTTTAATCCCTGTATACATTTTAATTAGAAAGCAAAGCCTTAGGATGGATTCTCTTTGCCTAATTTGTCATTGCTAGGGTGGGATTTTCAGTGTTTGTGCTTCTTTATGATTGATGTATACTGATAAATCTCTTTTTAAACTTGCAGCAAATAGTGGCAGCAATAAATGCAGGGATTATACCCTTAGGAAACACCTCCAATCAAATCAGTCACTGGGATTTGGGAAGCTCCTTCTTCTTTGCTGGCACTGTTATTACAACCATAGGTAGGAGACAACTTATTTTGTGTTTTACTTTGGTATAGTTTGTGACTTAGAATACACTTGTGTAAAAAATTTTATACACTGGATCATAATGGTTGACTTAAGGTAGCAAAATAGATTATGATAAATTGGCTTGAAAATAAGGTTTAAAACTTTGATCAGAGAAGCCGTAGAAATGAATTAGTTATTATTTCCAAATAGTGAGTAGCCTTGAAAAATACATGGAAGTCTGAGTGACACAATGTTCTTTTGACAAATGCCCGGTCCGATTAGGACTGACTTAAACTGATGAGTTCTTTGAGCAGACAGTTCTTAACTTATTTGCATCTTCATTTCTTTAGTGTAGCTGAAAAAAAATTGAATATAATTTTACCATTATTTTCATGAAATTTTTATTTAATATCATGTTTCTCAATTTGTGAATTGTAACTCTACATTTCAATGGGCTGTGTGTGGTATTATATGGGCATGTATTGTGTTGACTTCAAAGTTTGTTTTCTTATGTTATATTTTGCCTGTAGCAAAACATATAAAAAGTTAATGCAGAAATGTAAGTTACAGAAAGCACAGCAGTTCAGGCCTTTGATGTTTCCCTTAATCACATTGTGTGTTGTGTTAAAAGAGTCACATTGTAGAATGCGGTCTCTGTTTTGAGCTTGGTGACGCGTATGGTCATAACCTTGGCTATAAGGTACTGAAGCAGACACGGTGTGTGCAGATGTCCCCCTTGTCAATCAATCCTGCTTTTTATAATTGTTAATTTAGTATCAGGACATTATCTAGAGGCTGTTAAACATGTACTTCATGTTCTGGGATGTGTGGGAAGTTTTATAGATTTCCTGCTCATGGAAGGAGGTGGTTTTTAAGAAAAGAAATTCACTGTCCTGAGCACATTTCAGGTAGAAGAAAATGTTGGTGCAGAGGGGAGTTTTTGCCTTCGCCCTATGCTGGTGATGAGACTTTTGTGGTACCGAACTGAACTTAGGTTACTGGATGAAATAAGATTCTGAAAGGTTCAATTTTATTCTTTAATTCCATTTACAAATGACAAAGACGGTAAAATTTTCAAATCTTGTTTTATATCAAAGTCTTCAGTGAGAGAAAATGAAATAGTTATGGATGAATTTTTGCTTAGGTATTTGCATTGTCCTGTAATTACATGAATGCACAGTATTGTCTCTGTGTGTTGCATCACTTCCCAGCTAAATGAACACCTTAGCCTGTTGGAGTTTACCTTTGTTAGGAGGTCAAGAAGCAGTGTTTACTCGTACATTTCCATCAGCTGGGTCAACTTTGGTGTGGCTGTGAAAATCTGGACTAAGGGCAGCCTTGGTTTAGAGCCATAATAACAGGCTAAGTTCAAGGTTTAGACATGTTGGCCATTTCTACCCGGGAAATTACTATTTATTGTGTAAACTACTTAGAATTTTCAAAGGAAAAAAAAAAACCCAAAGGCTGAGGGAGAATGGTTTGTTGCTTCCCAGTGAAAACTCTGAAGGCTGAGTTAGAACTCATCATGACCTCCTCTAAATTATTTTGCAAGAGACTCAGTCATTATGCAGGCTAACTGGTGCATCTTATGTTTATGAGCAGTCTCACTTTTGGATCTCCCAATTCAGTAAGCTTTATAGACATGTACTTCGATGCATGAAAAAATAAACGACTATTACCAGCTTTACCTCAAATTATAGCCAGTAAGTACTGTAGCTGATTATTTAGGTTATTTAGGTAGCTGTCCTGATGTTCTGCTCTGCTGTCTCAGTATTTAAGCTCAGGTGGCTTATGTTATTGTGAATCATCCACACGAGTCCCTTTTACTCCACGGTCATTTTACTCCCAGATCAAAGTTGTATTTTTTGACCTTGGACTAGATTATGAATGAGGCCAGGGTGAAAATTTTCACCTCTTTCTTAAGTGTGCATTTGACATGCAAATCATGATTCCATCAATTTAAAGTATAAATTTTTAAAATTAATTTTATTGAGAAAATATTGCAATGTGACAGCTTCAAAACATGTTGGTAGGAGAGTTACAACAATTAATACATCGCATATTGTTGTCTTAGTAGTAATCATTCATAGCCCAAGATGCAGACATGATATCCTATCCAAACACTATTAGTACAGATCTTTCTTCTTATTGAATTAGGAGAAAGTAGCTATATATCTATCCTATTTTGTATATACAGATACAAAATTGTCCTTCGTTTATCTCACCTTTTTTGTTCAGTTTTGTCAGAGGTGGGTATTCCATTGCCATCCAAATATTGCAGGTGCATGTATTCGGCAAAATATTCCAATATAGTCCAGTACTCCACAATAGTAGTGGGTTATCCACAGGTCTGCCAATGTCTGAATCCGATACTTGAATCTTAAACAGCTCAGCATATTAACGTGGCTTCACCTTTCCTACCTTGTTTCTACACTTTTCTGCTGGATGGTTAAGACCAAGATAAAGTAAGACCTATATAACAAAAAATGCAACTTTTGTATCTGACACGATCAGTCAAGTCCCCTCAGGACTTATCCTGAAACTCTGTACAGCACTTTGTAGATCCTTTGTCAGGGTCAGCCATGTGGATGAGTCACGGCCATTGCTTGACCAATTTGCTCTCTGTGAAAGCCTGAGAGAATGTTTTCTCTCCATATGATTCTCCTGAGGCACACTCTACCTCATCGACCACTATCCTCTGTGGCCTCATAATCTCCTTGATCAGAAAATTTGGGACACCACTGAGTTACGTGATGTTACAGTATAAGTTCTCCTGTGTCCTGAGTCTTCACTGACCTAGAAGGGCTAGGGCCAAAATATTGACTCTCCTTGAAGCCCTTCTTTTTCTCTAATTTTCTGTCTGCAAACTTAGGTTGTTAATCCTCCGGAGAGAAGCTTATTATTGCCCTACAACATATGCAGGTGGGTTTAGTGATACATGTGTACCTATGTTTATAGCAGCACAATTTGTGATAGCTAAAACTTGGAAACAACCAAGATGCCCATCACCTGAAGAATGGATGAAAAAGATGTGGTATTTTTAAACAATGGAGTGTTACTCAGCTATAAAGAATGATAATCTCAAAGCCTTCATATTTAAGTGGATGCCACTTGAAGATATACTCATAAGTGAAATAAACCAGACCCACATGAGTAAATATTGTATGTTCTCCCTAATACAAGAACCAAAAAGAAGAAATACAAATAGAAAGGTACAACACAATTAAAAGGAAAGCGAGAAGAAGGCAAGGGTAAAAGCTAGGAAACATGACGGGGCAAAGACATACATTTATATGTACAAGATGGGTAAGGCAATGATCCTGAGAACTATCAGCAGGTTGTTGACTCTAGCAGTTACTGGGTGGGATTATCACCCTGACTATATATGCTGATACATGTGAACTGAGCGACTGCACCAAAGATAACAATGTGTAATAGTGGGGTCATGCTTAGAATGCCCGTCATTCTGGTCTTCTAAGTACGTAGTGCTTGTCATGACATAACAATTATAGCCAGACTGTATCTCAAGTAAATTTATTTTAAAGATGTTCCATCTTATGCCTAAGATGTCTGATATTCAGACAGATAGTGAGATTAAAGTATAATTTTTAATATTGATAATGATACTAATCATGAGCTTTGAAGTGTATAGAGTATTAGCAGTCATAGAAATTGGAACCTGTCTTACTGGCTACTTTGTATTAGTCATTACAAAAATACAATTTAAGAGCATTTTGGAAAATATAGTGTAGTGGCTGTTTTGTAGGGTGCTTAGCATCAACAGTGGATTGTGGAATTCCACTCGTCAGAGCTGTCCAAGGTTTTCTATTCCAATTTATCAGTTTGTCTAAGAATCATGCAATTATGCAGACATGACTTCTGTTTTTCATTGGAAATATTCCCAAAGAAGTTTAGTTGTACAAGTTATCACAGTAAAATTCAAGACAGGAGGGCCAGTGAGATAGCTCAGTGGACTAAGAGCCTGCTTAGGCAAGCGCAGGGACCAGGGTTCAATCCTTGGCACCACATGCTGCATCAGCCCCCACCCCTGGGCACACTGAGACAGTGACCGAGACTGGGTATGGTGGCATACACCTATAATTCCAGCGCTAGGGGAGGCTGAAGACAGGAGGATCACTACAAGTACTAGCTGCATAGTGAGAACCCGTACAAAATATGTAAATTAAAAATAAATAAATAAAAATTCAAGACATAACTTTAGACAATCACCTCATAGACCTACATATTCTTTCTGACATTGTGTTGTTCCAAATTTTCACAACTCCCCTCCCGCAATTACGCTGACTGAGGTGCACCTTTGGTTTCCCTCCCCACACCCTGCCGTGTGCACAGCTGCTGACTCGGCTTTTGAAGCCGATCTGCTGTCTAATGTGTGTGCCTTCAGCCGCCGCTGTTTCAGCCCAAGCTGGCCTCGTCTTATGTTCGTATCGTTGTCTAAACCTGCTTGGACCTCCTCCATAGACTCCAATTCAGACACCAAAAGCCACTGTCCCTGGACTGTCCCCGTAGGAAGATGCAAGTTCTACAATATTAGGTTATGGTTATTTATTTGAGTTTTTGTGTATCCCCTATGCCTGACACATAGTAAATGCTCAATAATTATGCTTCAAATTAAAAACAAATTAACATTCCAAGTGGTAGGAGCTGCAGAATATTGAATGTTACTTAACACTAAATTGATACATATGACACTAATTTAACTCACTGAACAGGTTTCTTTACCAGCTTTTTTTTGCTAATCAGTTTAACAAATAATAAAAAAGCCTAATTTCTCTGCTGCTGTAAGGATCAAAGATAAATCTCTTGGCCTTCAGTGGTACACGGATCCACTAGGGAGACCAGCAGGCAGACATTCACAGGGTAGAGATCCAGGTGCTCTCAGCTAAGAGCAGTTAGTGGACATGTGTGGGATGGTGTGGGCCAGCCTTTAATTCACATAGGCCTTAGCGGGTGAGGAAGGGGCAAGAGACATTCCTTTCCTTGGTAAGTGTTGTCCTAATTGAGACTGGAAAGAAATTAGCCACCAATCCCATGGACAAAAGTGGAAAAGGGAGTAGTCTGGGCATCTAGCATGTGTGTGGAAAAGCTACAGGGTCAGAAGCAATACTGTCAGTTGTCTGGGATTGCTGAAGCTGAGAGGACCTGTCCTGAGGATGGTGTATGTCAGCCTCGGTATGAGTAACTCCTGTTAGCTCCTCACACAATTTGCCACTCGTGGAGAAGAAGGCCGTAACTGCCTTACAGTCTGAGGAGTGGCTAAGTGAAAATACAAAGTGGGTAATGAGCTTAATTTCTTTTGGGACTAGAAAAGCAGCTGAGTAACCCAAAGCAGTTGTCTAAGGGAGTAGTGGGAAGTAGCACTGACTGGCTTAGAAGGAAGAGTGCGGCTGAGCACAGTTTGGCCATCGAGGATTTTGTGTCTACAATAATAAAACAGAATATAGTTGGGGGAAGAGAGGTGGAAGGTGAGCGATGATGACATTCGAAGGTGTGTCTCTGGGAAGAGGATGAGCAGGAGCAAAGATTCACCTGAGAGGGCAACTGGGAAACCACAGCTGTGACCCAGCAGGCTCAGAAGGAGGTGAGGACATCGCTGGGGTGACAGGAGTTGGTGTGGAAAGAAGAGGGCAAGACAAATGCTGAACCAATGAGATGCCAGAACTAGCAAAATTCAGGAGAGGAGTCAAAGTGTTGGAAGTTAAGTGAGTACTTCGGCAGCACTCTCATGATTTGTAGAGTGTTAGTCAAGGCTGTTTAAAAAACAGCTAAGATTCTACATGTTGTCATGTCTGGAAGTTCCATAATAGATTTTTTGGTCCTTCAATTTTTTATTTGCTTGTTTATTCTTTGAACTAGCCAGACTGGGGATACATGATGGTTACACTCCCTCTTTGAGTTTGTGCCAGGGTCCAAGAAAGACCAGTGGCCAATCAGAGCATGAATAAACAAACCACAAGTGATCGCAACAAAAACCACCAGAGAAATACCTGTGTAATAACTGAGAAACCAGAGGAGGGAGTGGGAGGCTTTCTGAAGAGGCTGAGGCAAGAACTCTCTGAAGACGTGACATTTCATCTGAAAGCTAAAGGGTGACAAGAAATCAGCTCAGGGAAGAGAAGTGGAAACATGAGTTCAGTGAGAGGACACAGCAAGGGGCCAGATCCAGGCTGGGTAGGTGGAGGCCAGGTTCTCTCAGGGAGCACAGATGCGGCTGTGGGGCAGGCCCTGGAGGCAGGAGTAGGGCAGATGTGAGCTTGGCAGGAGGAGCAGGAGCTCCTGCCCATGGACTCAGCAGGTCACGCATGATAACATTTTAAATTCAGTGTGAAGCCACCATAAGTTCTGCGCAGACATGAGCTGTGCCACCACTCCAGAGGGCCCAAGCAGAAGCAGAAAGACCTAGGCAAAATATGTGGTACTTCTAGGGTTTCAGTCCACCGGCACTGTGTGGAGAGATACACCGATAAGGGGTGATCAGGTCCTCAGGGCTTGCCCACCTTCCCTGGATAATGCTGTTGTTGGGAAAGTGGGCAGGAGGGGTCTGGGGTTCTGGATTGAAGGAAGAGCTGGCTGCCACTCTCTCTCTCTCTCTCTCTCTCTCTCTCTCTCTCTCTCTCTCTCTCTCTCGTGCCCTCCTGCCCTTCCATCTTCTGCTGATCGGCACAAAGAGAAAGCCCTCCCCAGATTCCTGGTGACTTCCCAGCCCCCTCAGCTCAAAGTCAAGTAGATTCCTCCCTTTATAAATGACCCAGCCAGTGGTATCCTGAAATAACAATCCCAAAAGACTAAGATATACAAAATATATATTGTTTGTCGAAGACTCCTGGCACAGAATTTTTTTTTAATATTATGTGTTTGGTACAGGGTCTCACTATGCAGCTTGGACTCTTACTGATTCTCCTGTTTTCAGCATCCCCAGTGCTGGGATTACAGGTGTGGATCACCTGGCTCAGCGCACCTGGGGTGGGGGCCAGTGTGACATGTGGGGCCAGGGATTGAAGTCCAGTCCCTGTGCTTGCCCTAAGCAGGTGTTTAGTTCACTGTGCTATCTTGCTGGCCCCCACTGCAGAATTCTTAAAAGCCTTAGACTTGAGTACTGAGAATGTCTTTCATTTTCCATAATGAGCCTCTTTCGGCTACACCTGAGTTTGTTATTCCTAGCAGAGCCTTGGATGGTTTCTTCATGGGGTGTTGGCTGGAAGGATGGTCGTAGTCTGTATTTTCACTGCTGCAACAGAAGACCACAGAGTGGCTAATTTCTCAACAATTGAAGTCACTTGGTTCTGGTTCTGGGAGCTGCCAACTCTGGAACTGAGCAGCTGCATCTGGTGAGGCCTTTGTGCAGTATCTTTGCATAGTAAGAGGTGAAAACCTGGAGGATGTGAGGGGGTCAAAAGAGAGAGCAAAGGCAGAGGAGCTAAATCCATCCTGCGGTCAGGGACCCATTGGTCATGTGGTACCATCAACACACGCGTGGAGCATGACCTGAGCTCCTTTAATGGTCCTGTTTCTCAATACTGATGCATCGGGGATTAAGTGGCCAACACGTGAACACTGGGAGCTGCAGTGAGGTCATAAGAGGAACTAATCGTGTGACTGAGGTGGGACATCGGCCCCACTCACAGGCCCCCAGGGAAGGGAGAGTAGGGAGAAGTTGAGCTCAATCAACAGTGGCCACTGATCTAATAAGCGGCACATATCTAATGAGTCCTCCATGCAATGGCTCTAACAGGGTTCAGAGAGCTTGTGGCTAGGCAAATCCATTGTGGTGAAAGGAGGGAGGCATGCCAGGGCCAGGGGAGGGGATGGAAAATGGAAGATTCCTAGAACTCCTTCTTGTCTACATGTCTGTGTATAACTGTGCATCTCTTCCATCTGTTTGTTCCTGAGAATATATCAGCAGTATCAGCAGGTGCAGTGCTTTCCTGCATTCTGCGCATCCATCCAGAGAACTATGCAGCCTGTAGAGCAGGGTGTGAGGGCCTCTGAATTTGCACTTGGATGGGCAGAGGGTGGCACCCTGGCATGTTAGTATCTGAATTGGCATCTGACTTGGAGGTAGTCTGCTGGGACTGAGCCCCAACCTCTAAGGTGGGGGGGGTCCCCACAAAATTGAACTGAATTGCTGGATACTCAGTTGGTGTTGAAGAGTTGGAGAATTGAGAGGTGGGGAAACTTAATGAAGATGCTATTGTGTTCACCTCTATGAAAGCAGACATTGATAGGAACTGAGAAGGGGACAGTGGGGAAGGTAAGTAGCAGGGAAAAAACAGTGTTTACAGATGGAGATAAACTTATCTCTTAGAATAGGACCTTACTAAAATCAGCATGGCAACAAAATAGACCAGAGGATCAATGGAATAGATTAGAAGATACAGAAGGCTCTATGAACACACTCAGCCACCTGATCTTTGACAAAGGGGTCAAACATACTTACTGGAAGAAAGATAGCCTCTTTAACAAATGATGCTGGAAAAATTGGCTTTCTACATGCCGAAAACTAAAACTTGACCCAGGTCTGCCACCATTCACTAAGCTAAAGTCAAAATGGATTAAAGACCTAAACATTAAAACAGAAACACTAAAACTCCTGGAAGAGAAAGTAGGAGGAACTCTTGAAGACACAGGGGTATGTAAAGAGTTCATGAACAAAAATCAAATTGCACGGGTAACACTTGAAAGAATTAACAACTGGAACCTCCTCTTACTGAGAAGTTTTTGCACATCAAAAGAAATTACCAACAAGGTGAAAAGACAACCCACAAATTT
>NW_004524593.1:16800432-16820949 GCF_000260255.1 Octodon degus
GAACCCTTCTCCACTGCTGGTGGGAATGTAGACTGGTGCAACCATTTTGGAAATTAGTGTGGAGACTCCTTAAAAAACTAGAACTGGAAATCCCATTCAACCCAGCTATCCCCCTACTGGGAATTTTCCCGGAGGAACGGAAAACGTCATATCATAGTGATATATGTGTACCTATATTTATAGCAGCACAATTAGTGATAGCCAAATCTTGGAAACAACCAAGATGCCCATCACTTGAAGAAAGGATGAAAAACGTGGTATTTTTATACAATGGAGTATTACTCAGCTATAAAGAATGATAATCTCAAAGCCTTCATATTTAAGTGGATGCCACTTGAAGATATACTCATAAGTAAAATAAACCAGACCCACATGGGTAAATATCATATAGTCTTCCTAGTATAAGAACTCAAAAGAAGAAATACAAATAGAAAGACATAACACAATTAAAAGGAAAGCAAGAATTTGAGGATTAGACAATGAAGAGAGGGCAAGGAGAAAAGCTAGGAAACATGACAGGGGCAAAGGAATACATTTACATGCACAAGATGGGTAAGGCAATGATCCTGAGAAACATCAGCAGGTTTTTGAAACTAGCAGTTAATTAGTAGGATTCTTACCCTGACTAACTATATATGCTGATACCTGTGAACTAAGCAACTGCATTGAAGTTAGCAATGTGTAATAGTAGGGTCATACTTGGAATGTCTGTCATCCTGGTCTTCTAAATACGTACTGCTTGTTATGACATTCCAATTATTGCTATACTGTCTCTCAAGTAAATATTTGTTTTTTGTTTTTTTAAAAAGGGTAATAAATGAAAAATAGAGACAAGAAAAAAAAGTCACAGGACTGTCCTGCTATGGTATATATAATACCATTATATATACGGTATATAATGCTGTATATGGTTAGATTTCTGAATTTCTGTGTAAAAATATGTAATTATTTATTCATATTTTTAAAATACTTTTTAAATTTTTTTCTTAATATTCTATAGGGATTTAAAGTTTAACATATCAATACTGGATGGAAAATACCTGTTCCATGTTATGCCTAAGATGTTTGATATTCAGACAGATGCTTAAGTTAAACCCAACTGCATATGTTGAAGGGTAATAATAAGCTTCTCTTCTGAAGGGTTAACAACCTATATTTGCAGACCAAAAATTAGAAAAAAAGAAGGGCTGCAAGGTCAGCCTACATATTGGCCCTAGCCTTTCAAGGTCAGTGAAGACTCAGGATATAGGAGAACTTATACTATAACGTCATGTAACTCAGTGGTGTCCCAAATTTTCTGATCAAGAAGATTTTGGAGCCACAGAGGAATGTGATCGATGATGTATAGTGTGCCTAAGGAGAGTCAAATGGAGAGAAAACATTCTTTCAGGCTTTGTCAGAGAGCAAATTGGTCAAGCAATGTCCGTGACTCATCCACATGGCTGACACTGACAAAGGATCTACAAAGTATGATACAGGGTTTTGGGATGAATCCTGAAGGGACTTGACTGACTGTATCAGATACAAAAGTTACAGTTTTTGTTATATAGGTCTTGCTTTATCTTGATCTTAGCCATCTAGCAGAAATGTATGAAAACGAGGTAGAAGGGGTGAAGCCATGTTGGTATGCTGGGCTGTAAAGGGCTCAAGTCAACAACTTTTGACATTTTCAGTCTTGCCTATGGCTCACTACTATTATAGACTGCTGGACTGTATTGGAGTGTTTTGCTGAATTCATGCACCCACAATATTTAAATGACAATGGAATACCCTTCTCTGACAAAACTAAACAAAAAAAAAAGGATACAAATGAATGACCATCTTGTATCTGTATATTCAAAATAATTAGGATAGATAAACAGCTACATTCTCTTAATTCAATGAACAATGTTTGTTTTAATAGTGTTTGTGGATGGGATGTCATATCTGCATCTTGTACAATGAATAACCACTGAGACAACAATGTGCAATGTATTTATTATTGAAATTGTCCTGCAGATTGGTTTTGAAACTGTCTCATTCTTATTTGTTTCTCAATAAAATTATTTAAAGTAAAGAATAGAACTTTACTGGTTTAGTGTTTGAGTTACTTATTTGGGTTAGTATTTTAAATTTAAATTATTTTTAAAGCTCTTCATTTTTTGTTTTTTAATTTTTGGCAGAACCATGGATTGAACTCAGGCCCTTGCACTTGCCAGACAAGCACTTACTCCACTGTGCCATCTCCCCAGCCCCTGAAGCTCTTTAGAAGTCATTACCTTTTAGGAAATGCAATGGGCAAAACTATCCATAATGGAAAACTATTTGATTTGGAGTTCAAAGATCAGAATGAAATTTAGATGACTTTGTTACTTAAGGAAATTAGAGGTATAATTAATAGAAGTATGCATCATATTAATGTATAATTTTTACAATGTATTCATCTATACTTATATATAATTAATATAATTTGATATAATTTTAATTAAAATAGTAAAGTTCTCCCCAGTGGAAAGTCAGCTAGAATGCTGAGGTGGAGACTTTCTTGGGGTGTCAGTGCTTTTCCTGGTCTCTGTCGGAGCACTGGGAGGGGGACTCACTGTGGTCTCTCGAGGCTGCGACGGCAGGGCATTCCTGCGAAGCCCAAGTGGAAAGTATTTCCTCAGAGTAACTGTTCTCGTGTTGCAGAGAACTCTCATTTTCTGCCACTTGCATGTTGCCATTGAATTAAGCTATGTGGTTTATTATTTTTTTCTTTTTTCCATTTTTGTTTGCATATTTTGAACCAGCTACTTGGGCTTTTTTTTTTTTTTTTTTTTTTTTTTTGTCTTTTTGAGACAGGATTTTGCTATGCAGGTCAGACTCACTTTGAAGCCCAGCCTGGCTTTAAACTGACAGCAGTCCTCCTGCCTCAGCCTCCTGAGTGTTGGGATTACAGGCATGTGCCCCCACATCTGGCTCTCAATTTGCTTTTACTTAGATTGAGTTGCTAAAAGTATTATCATGATTGCAGAATTTCTGCAAACTTGCATTTCATCAGTTTGAACTAATGTTTGATTGATCATGAAAAAAATCTATGGAAAACATTAAAGCTTTGGAGTAATTTTGGCAAATAATTCCAGGGAAAAAGCAATGTACTTTGGAAGTACAGACTACATTGAAATCTGTAAAGTCCTGTGCTTGTGACTGGCAAGAAATCTCAAGTTACTTTTCTGAAGAGATGGAGGGAGGAAGGGAGGGAAGTGAGAAAGTGACAGGGAAGCAAAAAGAATGAATTTGTGTTATGTACAGGTTCCTGCTCTCACAAGGAACACAATCATCACGTACTGCAAACATGCACTAACCAAAGCAAAAATTTAGAACAAAAGTAAATACCTGTTCTGTTGGATGTGGTGGAAAACTAGGACTCAGAAGGGTGAGGAAAAATTCTAAGTGACTTCTCTTCAGCTTTGTGACCATAGAAGTGGTCTGAGTTGGAAGCGAATGGCACTGAAATCGTGGTGTGGAATGTGACGGTGCGCATTTCCCTGGGAGATGGGGCCTGCGGCTTTGGGGCTTGAGTGCCAGTTCCTCTGCTGCTGTCCTACCTCGGTGGCATTTCGCTAGTCTCTTCGAGAACTGTGTGTTGAATGTTAGAAGTTCACCTTCAATGAAAAATAACTTTTTTTCCAGGCAACTTAAAAGTACTTGTCCCAGATGACTTCTGGTTCTATAATTTAGTTTGCATTTTTCCTTTATACAGTTTGTTAAAGAGGATGATAATTTTTAAAAAATATGCAGTTATGAAATTGTGTAATTTAAATACAGAAGTTGAACTTGGGTTGTTTTGAGTTTTTGCTTCTCTGTTATTCTTCCTATGCACTTAAATTAATGAAAATAAAACTCATCACAGGCTGTTAACATATGCTCCAACCATTTGCAATCTGCATTCAGCCTTATGTATTTCCAAGTTAAAACTCACCTGTCACAAAATAATGTCTATGAATGGTAGTTAAGTTTGTGGAGTATGGATTATCACACAGGGTGTGCAATAAACCTGAATTATTGCATGAGTCATATTGCAGGTCCCTAAGCAGTAATGGAAGAGATTAGTCATTGTCTCTTCTCCTTGCGATTGTGTGACATAGAACAAGAAGAGGTTTAAATCAGACACCCTGTACTCACAGTCCTGGGTGGGTTGCAAAGGGGTTTGGGAATATCCGGGATATAATTGTCCCAGGAGTTAAGGCTTTTTAATCCTTTTGTAATTGGAGAGTGCAGGCCAGCATAGCAGAGAGCTAATAGAAATTTCAGCGGAGGAGAGCTAGTCATTGGGTCTCAGCATTAGAGTGCCCATATCGCAGGCAGAATCAGGGGAAGAACTGCTCACAGTCTGAAACAAAACACACTTGCCTGTATTTCTGGATTTTTTGAAAGCTTGAAGTAATGTATTTTTAATCTTCTGCAGAGCGATCACTGTCAACTGTTCTGCTCTTGACATAGCGTTAAAGTGGAAGTTAAGAAAATGTCATGCCCTGAATAAATAATCTATTTTTTCTTGCTTTTTCCCCTTCGTAGCCCCTGAAAGTAGTGTTGCTTGTCCTAGATTATACATCTAATAGAACAGCTGGCTGACCAACAGGTGGGCAAGGACTGTTGTGAATGTGATTAAAACTAGGTTAGATGATTTTGAGAAAAATATGTTTTGTAAGTACCTCAAGTACTGCTTCGGATAAGGAAGGAATGTGGTGACACTATTTGTCCCAGTCTATCTACTTGGAGTTCATAGTCAGGTACACATTCACTTTCTTCCCAATTCATTTTTCCCCTTGGGGATTTTTAGGCTTGCACAATCTGACTCTTGGAAAATTGACATTGTTGTGTGGTACTGTAAATACTGCGTGCTGTTTACAGAAGAAGGACTTGTGCCGGGTAAGCATCATGTTTAAGCACCATGTTTGACACGCACGGAAAGTACATGGCAGATCTGAGCAATTAATTCTGCAGGGAAAGGAATTCCATGTAGCCTACTCTTGGTCTAGTGTAGCTTTGGGAAGAATAGTAATTACATGACCAAAATGAAAATCCGAGGTCAGAGCCGGCCAGATAGCTCAGCAAGTTAAAGTGCCTGCTTAGGCAGATTCAGGAGCTAGGGGTTCCATCCCATGCTGGTCCCATCCCCAGGCTGCACTGAGACGGTGATTAAGACTGAGCATGGTAGTGCACACCTGTAATCCCAGTGCTTGGGAACCTGAAAACAGGAGGATCACTACAAGTCTGATCTGTGTAGCGACACCCTGTACACATGTACTCAATAAAAAAAAAAGAAAGAAAGAAAAAATAAAAAAAGAAAGTCACAGGCCATAAAAGGTGCACATTAATTACTAATAATAATCTCTTTCCCCTTCCACCTTTATTGTGTTTTTAAAACATAATCAGTCAACAAGTGGGCATGCTGTTGCTGTCATTCCTGTCCTATCTAAGACTGCGTTTCCCTGGGCAAACTTGCCAGCAAGGAGTGCAGTAATTGAAGGGAATGGCAAGGGAAGAAAAAAGACAAAGAAGGAAGGTAGAGGGAAAGGAGGGAGCTGTTCTCTCCCAACCCTAGAATCTCTCTGCTCCATGCAGAGCATGTGAAACCCCCACTGTGTGGGGTCTGAGCACATATTGAGTAGGCACCAGCACATAGCCTCCCTTCCGGCCCAGGAGGGGCACTGTCTACCTGGGTTAGTGACACACCCCATCACTTAAGGACTGGGACCCCTGGTGTGTTCTCACTCCAGACCCACCTCCTGTAGTCCCTGTGTCCTGTGCCTTTGACCAGCCTGGTGTAAACTGAGGTTCCTGTGACCCCCTCCTTGGAAATGATCTTGTGCTGGGGCTATGCACAGAGCTCAGGCAAACCCTGACCAGTATATTGGGAAAGAAATTACAAAAGACAGAGCTGCTGTTGGTAGAAGAGGTGCCTAGGGCCAGCGACATGTAGTCATGCAGTTTCCATGCCTGTTGGGAGCGCTGTGATCTGGGCACCTCCACGTGGAGGGAAGCCACCCAGAGCTCCACAGTCCTTGGAGTCTGGGGATTTTTAATGGAAGAAGCTTCATTAGGTTAGTATGATGGCTTGTTGTCTGCATCCCCGACTCCTCTGCCCTTCACTGAAGGCGGGTGTGGGGCTGGGAGCGCCAAGTCTGTAATCATGGTTTGGTCTTCGCGGTAACAGCTATCATGTAGGAGCCTTCCAAAGCTCTTTGGCTGGAGTTAACCCTGTCACTCTGAACTTCAAGGAGGAGGAGCTCTGTGTCAGGAACCAGAGTCAAAGGCTAACTATTAGAAGACAAGATTCTCCTGGTACCCTCATTGGTTGAGAAATTACAAGGACTTGGAAAATAGTTCTGTGCCCACGACCCGGGAACCAAGACCTAAGTTTGTACTTCTTCTTCCAAGTCGCAGTACTATGAGGGGCAGATACTAACTCATAATCCTCTTAGCAGCTGCTGTCTAAGAGGCAATGTTTTAATAGGTAATTTCAGTGGTACTTTTGGGCAACTTACCAAAACTATGTTTTAATTTTACATGATGCCAAAAAGGACTGTAAACATGACCTACTTAATAGGACGTTATGACAAAATGTGCCGAATATGTTCACATCAACTAGTTTTACTGCTTGTGTGGCTTAAAATAAAAGTGTTCATAGCTTTTTTTTAAGAGTAGTATTAGTTTTCAGAAAACCTATATTAAGATTTTAAACCCTGAGACTAGCTGAGGTTGTATTGTTGAACAAATTACAGTTGTATTATCTTTAAATTTTTTATTTGTCCCATGGGGTCATCATTTCTCATCATCAGGGCTATTGCGGTAGTTAAATGCGATTACATATGCACAAATAATTGCATTAGAGTAAGCCAATATTTTTATACATTTATTTATATCATTAACATTTACAAATAAAGAAATGCATTTAAAGCTTTAATCCATATATCTTAAGTCTTATGATCACATATTTTCTCCTCACATAATGTAAAATTAAATTATTTCATTTTGAATATATGATTCTGTCTTAAAATACAATGCTATAAAAGACTTGGCTAATTTTTTTACTTATTAGTTTATATTTTGACTTAATGCCACATACGTACCTATCACTTTAATAATACATAGATAATGCAAAAGGCGCACATCAAAATAGTGTGTAAAATTATTTGGAGCCATTACTGTTAGCTAACTGAGTTGGATAAAGGTCAATATTACTACAAACCGATTTTTTCTATAATTTTATAGTTTTTGCCAGTATTTCTAAGAAACGCTACTTTCTGGGACCATCTCCTGCACTTTGGTGATTTTACAAAAGAAAAGTATGTTTCTGGCTCACACCAACTGTCTGGTGAGGTTAGACGGGGCCTCCCTCCTAGCCGCTAGTACCACTGGCTCTGCGTCTGTCCACCAGCACGGTCACCGTGGCGTGGGGCGGGGGAGCACAGCACATGACTTACCAATTGACCAAACTCCATGGGTGCGTGAGTCGTTATCCCCCGTGATGCTGGCTGCACCAGCTTTGGAGCCGGTGGGGAGATGCAGCCCTACTGTGTGCACAGAATAACAGGGTATTTGGAGGCAGCCTCGATGACTAGCATAATCTCTTTTATTTATTTTTTGTATTTTAGTAAGGGTCTACAGGGTCTCACTGTGTAGATCGGACTTGGGGTGATCCCCCTGTATTCAGCCTCCCAAAAGCTGGGATTTCAGGTGCATGCTACAGCGCCCAGTCTCAATTGCCAGCTCAGCGTGCCCTGGGGGTGGGGTCTGCATGGCAAGCCCAGGGATCGAACCCCGGCTGCTAAGTCTGCCTAAGAAGGCGCTTTAACCTGCTGAGCTATTTGGCTGGCCCCGCATAATCTCTTGTACAACAAATTTACTGATTCAATGGTCTCCTTCAATGTTATTCAACATTCCAATTCATTATTAAAAAATACAATTTGTATTTTAATTTGCGTTTCCAAACTATGTCCCATTAATTCTGTTACTGGATGAGGATTTTTAAAATGTTTCTGTGTAGTATTGACCCACACAACATTGCTTCTAAAAATTATGTTCCACAAGGTTCTTTTTAGACAGCAGTTGGTTTTTTGGTTTTTTTGTTTGTTTTGTTTCTTTGTTTGTTTTTTATCAGTGGAACTCTCCAAAAGCAAGAACCTGCCAAAACCCGGGATCAAATCAGGGACCTTTAGATCTTCAGCCTAATGCTCTCCCAGCTGAGCTATTTTGGCCACCTTACTCTGCAAAAGTAAGAATTAAAACGAACATGTAAGGTCCTTAGAGCTTTGTGGCCAAGCTTTTGCTGTTGTGGTCATGCTATGTAGAGATTCCATATATGGTTTGGTAGCACTTACCACGGTCAAAACCATTATGACCAAAATGTTCAAAATACTCAGAAGAAAATCACTCAGCTCATATACTGTAGAGAAGCAAAATAGCGCAGGGGTCAGCAGACATGGCCCACAGGCGAAGTCCGGCTTGGCACCTCTTTCTTATAATTATTAAGATACGGGATAGAGCTGCAACCCTTTGCTCTTGAATGGACCTTGGCAGCCTTCGTTCTGTGGCCAACCAGTTCCAATAGAGACTACAAGGCAAGACTGTTGGCTTCTCAAGCTGAAAATATTTATATCTGGGCCTTTATAGGAAATAATTGCCCCTCCCTGGATTAAAGGAAAGAATTATGAGGGTCAGGAAAATACTAAGATTTATAAACAGAAGACCTGAATTTGAATACCGATCCTGGTGCATATTCACTGTGTGGCTTAGCTAGATCTCTGAGCTTTCTGAGGTGTTTGCTCCCTGTGCATGGTCTAAATGACTTTTAAGCAGAGGATTAATAGTAATTGTACTTGAAATCTCATGCGCTTTTATGGAAATGCAAAGGCTAGCATATTTAATGATCTCTCGCAAACTGTTGTGCAGATAAAATTGATCATTTCTAAAAACCTGCTGCATCTCTCTGTCTTTCTTCTTTGCTCCATAAAAGTTGAAATAAGGCTTGTGGCTTGATTCCTGTGAGCTGCGAAGGGACAGCACCTGCAAACGCGTGGATTTCTATCATCGCATTTCTCCGACAGAGGTGCACAGCGCATATCAGATTCTTAATTGGCCATCATTCATGAAACTACTAACTCAAATCATTTCAATCTTCATTTTCAGACTTGCCAAAAGTGTAATTTTTGTCACTCTTCAGGCCTTGCGAGGAAAGATCTTATAAACACGGTAACCGTGTGCTGATACAGAGGCCAGCGAGTCCACGGCTGCCTCCAGAGCTGCGCACTGGGCTCGTAATGAAACCGAATGAATGTGATTTTCTTAAAATAAGAAACTCTGATTCTGCTGCTTAGCTGTGAGCAATGGAATCATATTAGATATTTTTAGTTCTCTTCAACTCCTGCGGATTCTTTTTTTGAAAACGTGTATTTTGTACAGGGTCTCACTGTGCAGCTCGGACTCATAGTGATTCTCCTGTTTTCAGCCTCCCCCGTGCTGGGATTACGGATATGCGCCACCACACCCGGACACAGTTGCCAGCTCAGTGCACCTGGGGACGGGGCCAGTGCGGATCGAACCCTAGCCCTTGTGCTTGCCTAAGCAGGCACTTAGTCCGCTGAGCTATCTTGCCGGCCCACTCCTGCAGATTCTCAGGTGTTTTATGTACGCACCCTAAGAAACGTTGTATCTGAGAAAACTAGAGTGTCACCAACCTCCACATGTGCCATTCTGGGTTTAAAATGAAAATCACAGTTTGGAAAGAAATTTGAAAACAATGACATAGTCGGTATATTCTTTGGGGGTTAAATCATTGGCTAGACATCACAGATTCATGACAATAAGAAGGGGGTTGTTTTGAAAAGGACACTGTACAAGTAATAGGGGAGAGAAAAGAAATAGTGCAGAGCTGCTTGTAAACCACACTTCAACAGTCTGCAGCGCCTAAAAACGTTTCCTGGTTGACATTACCAGGTGTTTGCCGAACATTTGAGGCTGTACATTGCTAACTGCCTTTAAAATTCACAGAAACTCTGGGAAGGACATAGAAATTCAGGCAACTCTAAAAATCATTCTCTGCTTAACAAAATTGGGCATGAAAATAGTGATGAATTAGTGGTACGCTCACTGAAAATGCTTTCCATTTAAAAATTAATGAGTATAGGTACGTGACTAAGCCAATGAAGAGCGATGGAGAGCACACAGAATATAGAATGACAGAAATTTTCCCTTCTGCTACCGACTGGAGCCTCTCAGGCCCTCCAGTTTCCGTCTCTCGTCGCCCTCCAAGTCATCTGTGTGTGTATGTGTGGGCTTGTCTACATACTTGTGCATGTCTGTATGTCTGCAGTCATTTAGTCATGTTCCTTCACTAGACAAGTGAAATGTGTTCTGTATCACACTACTGTCATAGGAGAAGTCTTGACATTTTCCTTTCTTTCTTGAAGATTTGCTCTATTGTTTTAGCAACTAGATAGTATTCTATTATATGTAACTTCTTTAATCTCCTCTTGATGACCGTTTGATGTCTTCCACCGCAAATGGGGCTGCTGTGGATAGTTTAATTTTACGTACACTACAATTTGCCTTTCTCCATCACCACTTTTCACCATACATTTCATATACTTGTTTTTAAAAATCATGATTGTGACTTCTATTTATCAAATTGCCCATGTAGGTAGATTTTTTTTTGTAGGTGGATTTTTTAATTATATATTGTAACGTGGTTAATATAAAATTGAAAAATACATAAATGATTGAAAAAAAAGGAGGGCCGGGGAGGTAACTCAGCGGCTTAAGCACCTGTCTTGCAAGTGCAAAGTCCTGAGTTCAATCTTTGTATGGAAAAAAAAAAAAAAAAAAAGGAAAATAGGGCTGTATTTCCTTATGGCAATTTTCCTATGCCTGCTTAATGTCACTGCTGCCATACCATAATCAGGGACTTCTAGAGACATTTAACGTGCCAGGATGCAAGATCTTTATGGGTGTTACAGAGGTGAGCTTGTGCTGTAAGCTGTCTGTCACTGAATGGCTTTTTCATCTTACAAAATAAAAATAAAATAATGACAGCTCATTTAATATGAACTTCAAAGATATAGAAAGCCATTATATAATTCCTTGCTCTCTGTAGTACCTACTAGTTCTGCTGTGATAGTTTTACAAAAAATGTGTCATCTCCTTGTATAGGTGGGTAATTCTGTTATGTACATTGTCGTATCATCCCATGGAAGGTCCAGAAAGCATCCTGCAAACTGGGGGAAGCCAGCAGTGTACACATATGCTTATCTTGTTTTTCTGAAGGTTTTGCTCCATTTATATTATCCTCAGATACTTTTTAAATGAAGGTATGTGGGTCTAATAAATACTTGCATCCTTACAAAGGGCTTTCTCCTGCTTCCATACACTAAATAATTTAGTTTAGTGTAAAATTCTGGGATCAGGTTTTCCCATTTGTAAATGCTTCTGTGCTGTATTTTGACTTGATGGTGTGCAACAGAAGTTTGACACTGGCTTGATTTTCTATTCTTTATTGGTAACTTTTTTTCCTGAACAACTGCCTTTTTCACTTGTAAAAGACATTTCCTTTTGACCTTTCTCGGTTTCAATTAGTTGTTTTTAGAAAAAGTTTTAAATGGTATTGTTTATATTTCTATTTTAATGATTCTGTTTTTCCAGTTCAGCACCTCTGGCTATTTTTGTGATGTTTCTTCATTCTCAGTTCTGTCGTTTGCCTCTGAAAATTCTTTCGGTCTTGCTTTGCTCTTCAGTTCTGAGAACTGGTTTGCATTCCTAAGCTGTGCATTGATTTGAGTTTCTGCCACTTCTATTCTGCTCGTATCTTGAATGTGCATTGTAAATTTGCACTTACACATTCAGTTTCTTTTCCATCTTCTATTATCTCACCTATCTCCTTTTTTTTTTTTTTTGGGGAACCGGGGATTGAACTCAGGTCCTTGCGCTTGCCAGGGAAGCGCTTATTCCACTGAGCCATTTCCCTAGCCCCTTATCTCCATTTTTTAAATTAATTTTGCCTTTCTTAGTGAATTCATTTTTGCTTGCTTCCATCTCCAGACTTATAGCTATGTTGACCTTTTCTTAATGGTGACTTCCAGGCATGCTCATGGTCCTGCAGTGTGCCATGTTTTAGAGGCGTTTGCTTCTGAGTCACTCATTTATTCAGTGAGGAAATATCATTCTGACTTCCATGAAGCAGTTTCTAGATGGTTGCACAGAGCAGCCTTTAAACCCTGGCGGTGCCCTTTCCGGGTCCCCTTAAGCCCTGGAAAACACCTTAACTTGTGCGTTAATAAGGAACTATACCTGAAGTACAGAGTCTTACCACAGTTCCTTGTTCAGAGTTGAGTCTCTGCCACCTATTTTCAGGTCAGATGTGAACCTGAAAATCTGGTGGACCTTCCTCCCCGTCTCCTCCCAGCTCCAAGCTGACAGTACACACTCTACTCTCAGAGGGGAGCTGGGGCGAAGCAGCTGCAGGCGCCAAAGGAACCTCTCCTAGAATGCCAAGATCTCCTTAGGCAGGATGCAATCAACAAAAAGATCAATGTGTATGCTTACCAACAGTTGCTGCATAAATGATTTGGTGGTTCTTTGCTTAGCAGAAATGTGAAAGATGTGAGGTTGGTAAAAGCAAAATCCAAGAGGAGACACTAAGAGATCGGGACGACTATGGCACCAGTTGAAGAGCTTTGTCTCTGCACGGTCCCTTGTGTAAGTGTCTGTAGCATGTGATACGTGCTCCCGGCTGTCTCAGGGCTTTGTGTTGCGGCAATCCTTCCATCTCTATGGTTTCACTTTCTTTTTACTTGCTGAGGGTCCATCACAGTCGAAAACACTGGTGGTGAACCTGTGGCCGCAGGCTTCGGTAGGTTGTTCGTATTACTGACAGGTCTAAAAAGTTCACCATCATTGATGTAAAATATTAAACAGAAAGTTTCAGGTATAAACAAATCCTAAGTTTTCAATAACTTTTGGGAACACAAGTTGCTGTAAGGGTTCAATGTCCATTATCTGTTATCGTTAATCTTTTGTTGTGTCTAATTTGTAAGTTAAACTTTACCATTGGCATGGATGTGTAGGAAGACCCGGAATATGTAGGTTTCGGTATTAGGTGGGGTTTTAGGTGCCCACAAGGGGGCTTGGAATGCATTTCTGTGTATTCAAGGGAACTATTTTATTTAAAGACTGTGCTTATACCAGCCCATAAGCCCATAAACAAACTGAGGCATCAAGAGATAGAACCACATGTCTAAGTCAAGCAAAGAGTCTGGGAATGTGTTTCTAAGTCCACAGGGCAGGCTATAGTGGTGTGGTGTGTAGCTTCTGACCTCTGACCCCTGGCACTGGTGGTGACATGTGACAGACCTGTATGGTGTTGACGAGACAAAGTTACATCTGTTGTACCATAATCTGTGAATAGCCTGATGGCATCTATGTCTCTTACTCAATAGTTTAGATGCTAAAACCTCAGGCTCTGCCTTCCTCAGAAGGGTCAGGCCACTGTGATTTTAGGAAAGTAGTTATTCCAACTCAAAATTGTTGCCTTTGAAAAAATAGTTTCTACCAATCATTTGCAAAAAATCTGTTTGAAAAGCAATGGAACACAGCCCTGGTACGTGCTCCAATACTCCTTTCATTTGTACATTTTGCACTGAGGAATGTAGGTCTGTGCTTTCACTATACTTAAAAGAAATGGCAATTACAGCAAGGTTGCATGACCTGCTGATGTTGGGGGACAGTGAGGGTGTGGTGTCTGGCCACCTGGCGGCACCCACAGTCTCTACTGGAATTGTTCATTACAGTATTTGCATCTGTAAACATATGTAAAGCATAAGCTTTTCCATAACATATCTTTTCTGCTGTGTGATACTCAAGCAAATTATTTTGAAGATATTAATTTGTCAAAATCGAGAGTACATGGGAGTCTAATGCTGCAGCCTCTAGCAAATGCACTAGAGGAGCCAGCAGTGCAGAAACCTCTTCAGGTAGGCTGCCTGCCCTCTCCTGCTCCAGACTGACAGAAGTTGATAAGTTTTGAATTACTGCTCCAAGATAATGGCTAGTTCTTTTAGCCTAATTTTAAATAAAATTGTATTAAGTATTAGTAATCAATTGAAAACTTTGCATTTCTTTTCTCTTCAGTGTATTTTCTTGACCTCAACTTTTTCTGTTCGTAAGAGCTTGGAAACCTGTTGCCCATTTCAGCTCTTAAATTTTACGATTTCATATAAAGAAATTCAGCAGCTCTGCCCCGCATTGCACAGCACATTTTATTGCAAATGTAGAAATATAACGGGCCCTCGCAAGTGAGGTGCTGTCTTATGACCTTGTGACAGGTATGAAATAGCAAGTGAAGAGTGACTGTGTTCACCGCCGCTCATGAAGCAGGAGTGTCCTGAGGGCTGCCGATGCCTGCTTGGCTGGGAGACTGCGGCGGACTGTTAACTGAGAGAGCATCACTTTAGAGCTTATTTGATTAGATATCCAGGGCCCTTCTCAGGGCTGTACATAATCCGCAGAGCATGAAGAGACAACATTGGCTCAACGCCTCTCTATTTTAAATGTACTTCAGGAGCAAATGCACCGTCGCTGGCGCCGTCGCTGTTAGCTTCAGCATCTCTGTCCTCACCCCCGCTGTTTAGCTCAACTGTGACACCTATTCCAGTCTTTAGCGGTTGCTCCTGAGTCTGGCTTTGTGAGCAAGAGAGTGACCTTAACAAGATGGCGTTCACCGAAGACTTCCCACACACCGTACTCCTGGCTTACACCTCCATGAATATTGTGTCACTGTCAGTGCTGTTTTAAAGATGAAACAATTGTGGCGCAGAGAGAACTTTTTAAAGCAACTTTCTCAGTGACAAAGTGACACAGCTAGGAATTAAAAAGTATCTTTTATTCTCTGGAACCTGTAGTTTTAACCACTATGCCTTTATTGTTCTTAAAAATAAATTTGAGTAGGTCTGTTTGCAATTGAGGAAAATTATTGAGAACAACAACAACAGCAACAACAACAAAAAAGATTCTGATTATGTTTGCTAGGCTGTACGTTTCTTAAGTGGAAAACATTGAAAGTTTTGGATTTATGATGTCATATCACTTTCAGGGGCAAGTTGATGACAAAAATTATGTGGTTCAATTATTTTACTGTGTATAGATGGCATAGTGTTTTTAATTGCTATCTGGTTTATTATTTGATTCCAAGATCAGAAACATAACACCAAGTTATGCTTAAGTTCCTATAAGAAAAGTCTTTCAACAATAACTTTAAATTCTGACTTCTAGGAAGTGTATTATATAGAAGTTCAGATTTCCAGTTCCTTCTTAATACATGAGAACATTTATTACTCAAATTCTTTGCTCAAAAATAGTTCCCTATTTTCACGATGCTACTGAATCATTTTTCTCACCTCTTGGCATGAGGGCTAAGAGGAGAATCAGATTATCAGACATTTAAATACCATCAGGTATTAAATAATATTTACAGATGCCCGAACAAACATCATTTTATTACACCTTGAACAATTCTATATTGGTTTGAGTTTCAGAAAAACCTGATTGGCCAACATTCTGTGTTCCTATTTTATCAACAATGAGTGTCTGTAAAGACTTAGAATCTGAGTGAGTGCCCTCCCTGTAAAAGATATTTGGAGAGATAGAAGGCCTTCAAGACCAGCATGCTGTTCTTAGGGAAGCTAGGAGACTACATACAGATATATAATTATCATTTTTGGAAGGGAATTTCCCCTCAACCTGTACTTGCAGTTGTAGGTTGTTTGCCTCTCTCTTGCTACCAAAAATGTTTGATAGGAGCTCATTCAAAAAGTGAGTTAAGAAGAAATGCAGCTCCTATAGATTTGCAAATGCAAAGCTATAATGTTGGATTTTATTATGTAAGTTGCATCTAAAAATAGCAAGGGAGCCATCTTGTGAAATACTGTTCGAACTGCAGGCACTCGGGTTCCTGGCCCAGTTGAAGGTGGGTGGTGCTTAGGTGAACATAAAATGTCAAATTAACCCTTGACTGAGTTACATGAATTGGTAGGTTGATGCACTTGTGTGTTCTCTCCCAGCCTAATTTGGTGGAAGCCAAGTCTTGGTAGAACATCGTGTCTACACGTGGATGCACACCCTGGCTGCACATGGGAAGAGACACTGTCAAGGTCAGGGACCAGTGCCTGCAGCCTTCACCCCAGGCTCTTCGTGGCCATTGAGTGCCTGGTTTAAAACTCAGCCAAAATGCTCAATGCCTGTTCAACCTTGAACTCGTTACTGCTCCTCAATTAACCGCAACTTGCACATTCAGAAAGTAGGGATAATTAGTTGTTCTTAAACTTCATAGGAATATTTGGAAAATTAAGTATTTACAGGAAGGAATTTGCCCTGCATCTGACATGCAACGAGAAAATGAGTTTTCAATAAATCATGTTTGTCTCTATCATTCTATTGGTAGTGAAAATAGTTTTACTACTAAAAATCTAATAGTATGGTGATGCCTTTTCCAGTCCAGAAGGGATATACTAATCAAGAGCACTCTAAGGGTGAAAGGGAAAGGCAAATTTACCTTGAGGCTAGATTAAGTTAAGTATAACACTTCATTTGTGGAGGTTTGCATACTAAATTTTATTCTTTTTCCTAAGGAACGTCTCCTTTTATGTTGTATAGCTTTGTATTCACCAGTGCTGCATTCATTGGAGTGTGACTCTGATTTGCTGCTATAGATATTTAAAAATACATATGCACATTCCCACTTCTCAAGTGGAAAACAATAACTTAGTTGTTATGGGCTGGAGAATTTTAAGTTTCACACAGGATTCTGACATGTATCCTTGTTTTAAAATTAGTAACCTAGAAGAATTGTGTACAGAGTGTGGGAATTTTGAAGGGAGGTGTTCTTTCTATCAACACATCATTTAACTGCTTCTGAACAAGATCCTTGCACTTGGGCCGGGGAGATAGCGCAGTGGCACAAGCGCCCGCAGGCAAGCGCAAGGTCTCGAGTTTGATCTCTGGTACCAAACCAAACCAAACAAAAAGAACCATGCACTCCTGGAACCCCGTTCCCCCCTCGGTATTTGGTCAGGTTCTTTCCTCATGCAGAATGGCTATGGTTTTGCCTAAACAGAGACGATGAGATCGTCACTTGGTGTGGATTTCTGAAAGGCTCGCTCTTGTGCTGCTTCTGAATCCGTGCTGCTCTTGCCGTCCCAGCTCCACAATTTCACTTCTTGTCCTACAGCAGCAACATTGTTCTGCATCTAAAAGAACACATTGCTTAGCATTAAGTTGTATTTTAATTATGGGTTTTGAGGGTGATTTTAAACTTTGAGTGCATCAGGAACTATGCTGTTCTCTTATCAGTCCTGAGCAAAGTTAAAAGCAGTACAGTTAGGGCAGTAGAGCTATCTCGATATGAGCATTTCCCTCTAAGAAAAATAAGGGAATTTAGAAATATGTAGATGGCTCTTTTCGCTTTGGTGACTGTTTTTGAACATCTGCTGTGAACAAATCCCTGTGCACAGTGGGAAGGAAGGAAGGGTGATCACAGCGGAGCTACCGTGTCCAAGCACTGTGTGCTACGGGAGAGGGACAGACTCATGTAGCCACGTGGAAGAGCTCACGGCTGAGCTGCCCACAGCCCCTCTAAGGAAACAGCAGGCCTTGTGTGTGCACAGGGAGGCCAAGAGCCCAGCTGGCTGAAGCAGGCAGAGCTGTGCATCAGAAGCAGACGTGTGTGCAGTGGGCAGGCGGAATTTCAGTGACTAATGGAAGAGCCACACCACGCCCATGAGAAGGGGCAAGGAGCACAGAAGATGTAAGAACTCAGAAAAGTTCTGCTTGTTTTTGTCACCGAGTAGCAATGACTAGGTGTTGCTAGAAAGTCCATTGGTTGCACAACAGGAAAGGCCGGGATCTATGTGGCGACTTAGGTCTTGGGACACTTTAAAACTATAGAATGGCAGCACTGAAGCCATGAGGGTTAGCTGCCATGAGTGCCTTCAGAGGGGAAAGGGCACAGTTACGCTGTTTTGGCTGCTTGAGGTAGTGGCCATGGATGGTGGAGAATCAGTGAAGAGTGGCACAAGGTTGCGGTAGGAAAGGCTTCTCCCATGTTGCCTTCCCAACCATTCGGCTTTGGTGTCTGAGGAGACTTGAAAACTCTGGCCTGAAACAATTTGGGTTTTGTCTGGAGCACACACAGTTTGGATTTGCCTCAACATAAATGTCAGATGGGAATGAGGGGACTGGAGAAGGACAAGTGTTCTGTGAAAAAGTGCTCCATTTAAGAAAGTGTTTGTGATACAATATAAGGACACTAAAAGAGGGGACCACCCACTCAGGATCCCCCTCCTGTCCCTCTCTTGGACAGGGGCTTCTTTCCCTCAATAAATATATTCTGTTTATCAAAAAAAGAACACTGAAAGAGAAGGCTGAAGTGACTTGCAGTAGGCATCGGCTAGCCACTCACTTAGGACAAAACCCTGAATTACTGTAGCACAGGAAGATGAAATCAGTGAGGCTGACTGCATTTAAAGGAAAGGTACAATCAGAGAGCAGGAAGGGCAGATAAAACCTAAGTGTACAAAGAGCGGCATCTGAAGGGGCCTCGACACCGGACCATCTGCACGTGGCTTCTTTTCCATGAAAAACCTAACAGGATGGCTGTCAGCAAACACTTTAGCTCCAAACCCTGTGGATATCAGGTGCTCTTGGAAACCTCAGCACTTAGCACGGGCCCAGCCAAGAGAATGGTGAGGGCTCCCCTAAGGCAGAGACCACAGGAGGGTGGCTCGGGAATGCACGCGCCCTTTAGAGATCCAGTGGAGCTGTTCCAGGTGACAGCAATGGCTAAAACATGGCCCTGGACCTTGTAACCCCTACAAACACAAGTGTAAGCCTTGTAGCCTAATGAGATAGGCCAGAAGCGCACACGCAAGAGGAGGTCAAATCTGGGCATGGGCATGCGTAGTAAGGGTTCAAGGATGGCTTCCTCAGGGAACTGACTCCTAGCACCAGTTCTGAAGGAGGCTGAGGTGTGAGCCCTTGGGGAGCAGGCAGGCTGCGGGGCATGCGTTTGCGGCAAATGAAGACACCTACGAGGAAACCAGTAGGGAAAGAGTTTGGTTTTGTTAACTGATTTATATATTTCCTCTGCCTCATTCTTATTTCCATACAGGGAGATTTTTCTCTCACAATATCAATTTCCTCAGTATTGTTCTATTTCTTACTTCCTTGTGAGGTGTCTATTAATGACACACTGAAAACTTCACATGTGTGATTCCCGACTTTACCTTTCTCTCTTCTGTTTTGTCCTAACCCCTTCCTCAGCAGTACAGCCATTTTCTACAGTTCTTCCTCATCTTGGTAGGATTTTTTCTAGCTATTTTGTTTCTCTCACTTTGGCGTATGGACATTTTTCTGTTTCATGTAGCATGTCTGAGATAATGCTAAAATGTTATAATTCTGTTGGTTTCTGCACAATTATCAAGCATTCAGTACTTTACTGGGCTTTCCTTTATTCAACAACTTTTGATATTTACTAGATATTTAATTCCATGCAAAACAAAGATTTATTTTACTTTATTTTTATATTAATTTTATTGAGAAAGAAGTAGCAATGAAGCAGTTTCAAATCAGGTTAGTAAGACAGTTACAATAAATAATACATTGCATATTGTTGTCTTCATAATAGTTGTTCATAGCACAAGATGCAGACATGATATCTTGTCTAAACACTATTGGTTCAAAACTTTCTTCTCATTGAACTAAGAGAAAATAGCTGTATATCTATGCTTGCTAACTAACTAACTAACTAACTAACTATATATATATATATATTCACTTCAAAATGGTCCTTCATTTCTATCCCTTTTTTGTTTATTTTTGTCAGAGATGGGTATTCCATTGCCATTCATATATTGTAGATACATGAATTCAGCAAAGTAATCCAATATAGTCCAGTAGACCATAATAGTAGTGGATTATCCATAGAACTGGCAATGTCAGAGGTTGTTGACTTGAGCCTTTTACAACTCAGCATATTAATATGGATTTACTTTTTATCCCTTGTTTTTATACTTTTCTGCAGGTTGGTTAAATGGAGCAAGACCTATCCTAACAAGAAATGTAACTTTTGTATCTTCAGTGCAGTTGTTTTGTTCACAGGTATCAGCATAGTTAGTCAGGGTGAGAATCCTACCAATTAACTGCTAATTTCAAAAACCTGATGGAAATTCTCAGGATTGTTGCCTTAACCATCTTGTGTATATAAATGTATGGTTTTTCCTCTTCCATGTTTCCTAGCTTTCCTCCTTTCCCTCTCTTCATTGTTTAATCCTCAAATTTTCACTTTCTATTTAGTTGTGTTTTATCTTTCAATTTTTATTTCTTTGTTTGAGTTCCTACACTAGGGAGACTATATGATATTTACACAGGTGAGTCTGGCTTATTTCATTTATGAGTATATCTTCAAGTGGCATCTACTTAAATATGAAGGCTTTGCGTTAATCATTCTTT
>NW_004524593.1:16832804-16844360 GCF_000260255.1 Octodon degus
ATTTTGTTCCTTCTCGTCATTTTGTGTAGCACTGTCTTCTGACCTTTGTTGTAGATCTTCGTTGTAGTTATAACCTTAGCATGTACTGAAGTTCAGGTGCAAATCTACAAAGTTTGGATTTATCCAGCTGTGCCTGGCTTGGGTCTGGCTGCTGTGCTCAGGTCCTTCCTGCTGCTGCCCTTGAATGTGAACCTGTTTTGCCCCTCTGGCAAGATTTTCTGCTCTTGGACTAGCTGTGTGGTTCTATCCTCTACACTTTCTGCAGGGATTTCAGCTGCAGGGTTACACCCCAGGCTTATATGCCAGGCCTGAGCTGAGCCTGGAGGGGACAAGGTGGAGTAGCAGGGAGATGCAGCTCTCCACACACTCTTTGGACCTGGGCTAGGACTGGGTCTGGGGGTTCCCGGAATGCACTAGAAATTCCTATTGTGTGGGAGGGGTGGGGGAGATGCTGCGGAGTGGTGGGGGGCATCCCAAGGGGGTGCAAGAGGGTGTCACCCACGCTGCGCCTGGGCTGGGACCAGTAGTAGGTCCCGCCGGCTCAGGGTAGCAGGAAACTCTCCCACACACTCACTGGGCCTGGGCTAGGACTGTTGGAATTTGTTTTCATAGAGGACTTGAAGTACTCTGCTCAATGCTCATCTTGCCTTCGTTGTTTGTGAAGAGAAGTCTGCCATTATTCTGATGGGTTTTCCTTTAAATGTGATCTGTTTCTTTTCTCTAGCAGCTTTCAGTGTATTGTTCTTGCGCTGGATTTCTGGTATCTTGACTGTTCTATGTATGCTGTGTTTTCAATTGAATTGATGTTATTTGGAGTTCCATATGCTTCGTTTACTTGAATATCAGATTGTTTCCCCATATTTGGGATGTTTTCTGCTGTCACTTCTGCCCATATTATTTTTATATAATTTCTATTGATTCCTTCTTTTTAATTGATACCTGTTAGTCTCACATTGTTCATCTTTGCATCATCTTGCAGATGATGAATTATTTTTTCCTGCATCCTAGTTGTTTTTACAAGATTTTTTTTTACCTTTTCACTAGCTGTGATGACGTGTTTAAGATCTGAAACTCTATCTTCACTTTCATTCAAATGGTTTTGCAAGCTTGTGATTGAGATTTTAAGTTCCTCTATGTCTTTTTGACTCTGCTTCATGCACTCTATTTCTTTCCTGTATTGCTCATTCAAGGAATCCATCGTTTTTGTATATTCCTTTAATTTTTTTCAGTGTCTTCTTTATAAGCAGTTATTCATTCTTTCATTATAGTTATCCTTTCTTTTTTTACTTCAGAGATTATTTCTGATCTGGTTTCCTCTATATGTTTCTCCAGTTGATTCTTTACTTCACATGCTATGAATTCAGAGATTTTTTTCTTATTTCAGAGGTCATTTGTGATCTGATTTATATATATATATATATATATATATATATATATATATATATATTTACTTCAGACTCTATTAACTCAGACATTTCAGCTATGTGATTCCCAGTTTCTTTTGTGCTAGTGTTTCCCACATTTGTTCTGAGTATCCTTGGGGCCTGAGATTGCATTTTGCTCTTGTCATTTTGTACAGTGCTGTCCTCTGACCTTTTGACAGAGCTTTGGTGCAATTATAACCTTAGCAACTACTGAAATTCTTTCCTAAGAGATTGTATAGTTAAGCCAATTTTAGTTTTGTATTTATTGAACTCCAATTAGGAACACTAATAATGGGTAGTGATATTTAGCAGTTGACAAATTTGTAACTAATGGGTTTGTATTTTAGACAGTAAGAGCGAATATGATGTCTGTGCAGCTAAACACATATTAAATTGGGAATTTGTATTTAAGTTAGCTCCCTAAATTCTGTCCAATCCCCTCCCCTTGGTGTACCTGGGGTGTTCCAGGCAGACTCATTCACCCAGTTACCTGTTGTCCCCTTTGTAGATCGAGAGTAAAAGAAAGAGGACACTCTCATAGATCTGGGTCCAGCAAAGTGTCTGAGCTTACCGGGTCTGGATCTACCAACTTTGAACTTGTCCAGATGTGCCTGCCTTTGGTCTGGCTGCTGTGCTCAGCTTCTTCCTGCTGCAGCTCATAGAGGTGAACCCGTTGTGTCACTCTGACAAGATGTTCAGCTCCTGGATTAGCTGGGTGGGTCTGGCTCCTAGCCTCTCTGCAAGGAGTTCTGCTGCAGGGTTCCACAGAAGGCCTGGCGCAGGGTCTGGGGTCTGGCTGGAGAGACATCTTGGGTGTGGTAAGCGGGTGGGTGGTCCCACATACACGTGGGACCTGGGGTCTGGCTGGGAAGGGGCCTTGCGTGTGAAAAGAAGGCAGATGGTCCCACACTCATGCTGGGCCTGGAGTCTCTAATATTTTATATTCTCCTTTGTAATGACTTTTCCTTTTTATTTTTTTCTGCTGTTTCAGCTGCCATAAAGAACTTTCAGAATAGTATTTTTTGCAAGACAGATATATCACCATTTTCTGATTTTAAGTGAATTTTTCATGTGTGCATTAAGTATGATATTAAGTGTTTTGAGATAGACACTCTGTCGTGATAAGACAATAATTATTCATCTCTAGTTTTCAGGAAATTATAACAGTCCAGCATATTGCTCAATATCATCTTGATGTATGTATGTGTCTGTTCCTTCTTTTTGTTCTCATGCAATATTTCAAATATGTGGAAACGTCTAAGGAAAATAATGCTGTGCTGTATTTCTTCCTTTTATTGTTACAGAATATTTCATGCTGTTGTTATTGTTGTTAAATCAGACAAGATACAAGGGCCAGCCAAATAGCTCAGTGGATTAAAGCAACTGCAAGCAAGTGTAGGGGCCGGGGGTTTGCTCTCCCAGCTGGTCCCACCCCTGAGGCGCACTGAGACTGAAATTGAGACTGGGCGTGGTGGTGTGTGCCTGTAATCCCAGCTCTTGGGAGGCTGTAAACAGGTGGATCACTATGTGTCTAATCTAGTAGTGAGACCCTGAACACCCTATAGACCCCTCCCTAAAATACAAAAAACAAACAAACAAAAACCAACAAGATACAGAAGGTTAAAGTCCTTTCCTGATCTTACCTTATAGCTACCTGTCCACCCCCTTGGGGACATGTTGGGTTTTGTTATGGTTTGAATCTCTAGTGCCCCCCCCACAAGCTCCTGTGTTACTACAGTGTTATTCAAAGCTGATGGGCTTTTGGGAAGGGGTCAAAGCAGGTCTCTAACTTAGTCAAGTAGATTGACCCATTGATGAGTTCATGGTTCAGTGGTCCTCTGAGGTGGCAGAGTCTAGCTGCATGCTGCAGGTTATGCCTGGCACAGCTTTGAAGGGGATCTTCCGACGCTGTCCTCTTTTCTTCTGACTCCCTCGCCCTCTGTGCTTCCCGGCTGTGGTGACAGGAGCACGTTTCCTCCGCCCCGCCCCTCTGCCTGGTTGCTTCTGTCTCACTGCAAGTCCAAAGGCAGGGCCCAAACTCGGGACACCATGAGCTTTTCCTTAAGTTGCTACTTCCACGTATATTGATAAAAGGCAACAACACAGCCTTCTATCTTGCCATCTACTCATATTTCCCGACGTGTTAGGGCCTGTTTCTGAGCTCTCTTATTGCTGTTTGTCTCTGCCCAATATCCCCTCTAGTACCCTATTATGTAAATCATATGCATTGCTGCTTACTAGCTAAGGCAGGTCTTTTTTTAAAAATATATTCAGTTATTGCAGGGTCTCACTACGCAGCTCAGACTCATGATCCTCCTGATTTCAGTCTCCCCAGTGCTGGGACTACAGGCAGGCGCCACTACACCCTGAATCCGTGGCTGGCTCAGCCCATCCTGGGGGTGGGGCTGGCAGAGCATGTGGTGCAGGGGATCGAACTGTGGTCCCTGTGTTTTACCTAAGCAGGTGCTTTAGTCAGCTGGGCTATCTCACCGGCCCTAAAGTAGGTCTTGATATCATGAGCGTATCCTTCCACCTCATTCTTTTTTGCTGTAAGTCTTTAACTTCTATTGAACTTTTACTTTTTAGTGTGCTATTTATATAATTTCATGACCCACTGAAAATCCTTTCAAAATGTTTGTTGCAATCCCCTTAGATTTATTTGTACATCAATTTGGTAGAAATTAATTTCCATGCAGTGTGATCACACAATGTGCAGTTTAAACTTCTAAAATGTATTACAGCAGAAGACAGGGCACCACCAGCCTTCCCTAAAGTCCCCCCCCCCCGCCCAAGCACACCTGCTGCTGTCTCTCTCACTTGAGAAGCAGTCATGAAGTTTCACCTGCGTGAGGTCGTCAGCTGTGCTGCTCTGGCTGCCTCAACATCCCGAGTCAGTTTAGCATGTTCCCCTTCCGTGGTCATTGTGTCTGGGTGGGGTAGGTCAGAAATAGCGCATGCAGGAGGCAGAGAATCAGGTGCATGAGGCCACCTTCATGTTTTTATTTGATGAAAATTATTGTAATTGTTTAACTGAGAGGCAATCTTCAATTACAGAGAACACTGAAATAAAAATGTTTATTACAGTAAAATACAGATTGCCATTAATTCTCCTTAGAACATCCCCTCTTGCTTTGAACTTACTTTTCCTTTTATTCTGGGCAATAGGGTTTTAACTGTAATAAATACAATTAAAAAAATTTAAACATTCACTCAATTTCCAATTACACCTTGCATGTATCTCCACATTTCTTTGGTCTTATTTTATGTTACTGGTAACGTTGATGTAATGTTATTAATTATAAATACTTATAAATTTTACATTTATTCTTAGGGAACTTTATTGCTATTATTTTTAAGATGTGCTTTGTGAACTGGTTATTTCTGGCATGATAGTAATGTTGTGACAAGTAATTAAAAATTTTCATCTCGTTACTCTGGTCCATTTAATTCAGACTGCCCCAGGCACTTTTTAATTGAGTAAATTCCTTTGTGCCGATTGTGTGCAATTGTGTTTCTTAGATTTGATTTATTTGAACACTTTGTGTTTAGAGGCTCATGCTAAGTAGGAAGGCTTTTGTTTCACTCTATTTTCAGACTCTGTTTACTCTCCACGACGTGTTTTTCCCTGAGTCTCGCGGAATTTCCTGATAGAGAGCAGCCAGATTGTTGTTGTGGTATGGAGTTACTTCAGGGCTCTATGAGGACTGTTCTCTGGTCAGTTCCTAAATGCTGTAGCTGTTGTCACTGAGTAGAGGCAGCATTTGGACAGCCCCAACACTGGGGCACATGATGCAGAGGCAGGGGAGATGAGCCACAGGGTACTGCTGGGCAAGGCAGGACTTACGTACCACCCGCAGCAGTGGAGGAATGAAAACCACATTTCTTCTTCACTCCTAGTGAGCTTGCTTTTACATTTCAAAGGTCAAAGTAAACATGGGTTCCAAAGCCTGGTTTCTAAAGAATGCTTTAATGGGACTGTTCATATGTATTTAGTGTCACTGTGGCTTTTGGTGTACCACATCTTTGTCCATTTGTATGTCTTAATGTTCTAAATAAGAGTTGGTGGGTGGCACACTCATTAAGCTCAATTAATCTCAGTCTCATTAATCTTCATCTCATGAATGACTTGAACATTTTGCAAACTGTGATTCTTCATGTTCTTGCTCAGCATCTAGCATGGTGATTGGCAGATGGTATCACTGAAAAGTTTTTCACTGAACCAAATTAAACTAATTTAGGATATATAGACTATGAATAGGGTGCATTTTTTTTCTTATCCAAAAATTCTCTCCATGTGATCAAAGTAATAGAACTCCTAAGATTTAAGCCATGATCACTTACACTTTTTTTTAATGCTTAGAGGAGTCTGTAACAGTGTGATCTCAATTTATTGTTGCTTCCACCATTACCATCATCAGTAAACTCCTGCATCCACATTGGAGACTGGCCAAGAGGCACAGAATGTTCATGAGCTCACTGCTAAGTAGATCTGTTAAATCCAGAACATGCAAGCTGAAGCCTGCAAGTCAGACAATTTAATTCAGTTACCTAATTTGGGTAAGTCATGAGCATTGCGTGGAAAAATCTACTTTTCAATAGTATCGCATCCGACAAGTTTGGCCTGTCCCCTATCAGTGGAGTTGAGCTCCTTTGCAGAAGTCAGCTATTTGAGAAAATTTTCTTCCACATCACAGGTACACGTATCTGCTTATGTATTGTGAGGTTTGCCGAGTTATCATGATCCAGAGTATTTGAAATTTCCCAGTGAGTATAATGTTAAGTCATGCTTCAAGATGTAATAATTCAGTCTGAAAGCTGAATTAGGAGAATACCATAAGTCACGAATAGAGATAAAATGGGTTCTGTCCACCCCATTCCCTAAGAGTCAAGTATGAGCTTCGCTTTGTGTTCAGGAGTGGCGGGTGAGACTAGGAGTAGGTGCTTCTGGGTTTTTCTTCACTGGCAAAAATGTTTGGCATTTGTTGAAGTGTTCACACTCTTCTTTTGACATAAAGCATCATTATAATTCTGGTATGGTCATATTTATCTTTCGCTTTTTAATTGGTCTGCCTTAGTAGATGCCCAGTAGTCTTTCTACTGCCCTTCCTTGTAGCATTTTATGGTTGTATCTAAAATATTTGGTGATTTAATTAATCTGATAATATTTGGCATGTAATGTGAGATAAAGACATAATTTACTTCTGTGTAGCTTCCATTTTCCCTGTTATTATTTAGTGAATAATTAAATCATTTGAAATGGATTTGAGATGTATTTGAAGTGTATTTGTCAAATATTAAATTTATTTGTATGCTATAATCCTATCATCCTTTTCTATGCTTTTAATTGTTTTCATTTATTAATTTGCTACATACAGTAGTTTTATTAAATATATTGGAAGTAATCTTTAGCACTCTTTAGTCTTTTAAAATATTTGACAGTTATTGTTCATTGTATTTTAATGAGTTTTAGAATTTTATAGTCATAGTAAGGTATAAAAATTTAAATACAGTATAATTTTGATTTAAAAATAGTGTATTTATTATTTAGGAAGTTATTTTTATATTTATTTATTTATTTATTGTGGTACTGGGGATTGAGCTCAGGACCCTGTACTTGCCAGGCAAGTGCTTATTCTACTGAGCTATTTACCTGGCCCCTATTTTTATATGTTTAAGTAGAGAAACATTAGAGTTTTCTAATTTTTTTTTTTTCAATATAGGGGATTGAACTCAGGACCTTGTGCTTGCCAGGCAAGTGCTTATTCTACTGAGCTATCTCCCTGGCCCTACATTATTATTTTTTATTTACCCTGTTTCTAAGCTATTTTGAAGTGTTTGTATTTATCAGTAACTCAAGAGACAGTGAATCATTATTTGTTACGCATTAGGTGAGCTAGTATTTAGAGAAAATTCTGAGGTCATAATCACCTTTTATGCATCTATCCATCTGTCTTTCCGTCCATCCATCTGACCATCTGTCCATCCATCCATCCATCCATTCATCCATCCTTCTGCATACCAATCTACCTGCCTGCCTGCTTGTCCATCCATCCATCCATCCTTCCATCCACCCACCCATCCTCCTGTACACCAATCTACCTGCCTGCCTATGTGTGTGTGTCTGTCTGTCTAATAATTCAGTCTCTTCATTTAATGCAGCTCATACCCAAATGGGGAAGGAATGCATGTGATGCATTTTTGCAAATCACACAATTGCAACTGTGCATAATGCTCAAAGAGGATTTTATATACTTTTAGTATTTACAAATTCTAATAAAAATGGGGCGTTAACTGGAGATTGTTAACAAATGGCATATACAAGCTTCCTGCTCCATGGCCCCATCACAGAGGACTCATAGTAGCTGTTCTTCGAAGGTCCTTCCTTGAAAGAGATGTGAAAAAGATGACCTCTCTCGCATGTAATATTATCATTGAAATGTCAAGGTGGATGACAACCTCTAGCTTGGCTTCCATCCAGCTCTCTCTCACACAGGCTGCTAGAGTCCTTAAATTTGATTCCATCTTCTTCAGTGATGTGATAATAAATATCAACCAGCTGAGAAAGGAAAAAGCATCTAAATTATAGTGCCTTCCAATTGCTGTGGCGTAAATGTTTCCACCAGAGCTAATTTCAGGCTACTAAAGTAAAGTCATTCTACTTGCAGACTTCCTGAAAATTTCAGTCTGTCCTCAGTGCCACCGAGCCCTACCTCTGCCTCTTTCCAGACCTGGTTCTCCAGCTCCTACCCTGCTAGACTTCTTCAAGGTCTTCCCTCATCCATCTGCATTCTTCCTTGTTGCCTTAGTGTTTTGAGAGCACAAGGGACTGTCCCTCCCTGCACACCTGTGATGCATGCCGTGCTGTAAATTGAGAGCTTTGCTTTGCTCAAAAGAAACACTTTGAGTGTAAACATCATTTAGGAGTTTAAAAAAATTATATACATTTTTTCATTTCCGCTAACACTACTATTTTACCTCGAATGAAGCTGTACTGATGACTGACCAGGGAAAGGATCACAAGTCCAGCAATCACAAAATTCAGTATCTTAGCTTCGTCTGCTATGCTGTATTTAGTCAATGGATGCCATTCATCTGAGGCTCATATTAACGAAATTGAGTCCTGTAGTACTGAGTCCTCTGTTCTGGTCTACAGTGAGTACTTAGAATCATCCATGGTAGGGAGCCGGCTGCTGTGCTACATAGGGAAGAGAAGAGGGAAGAAGACCTGAGCAGCTCCCCTGGCCCCCTGCTAACCGGCCACTTGACTCTGTCGCCCAGGGCAAAGTTTGCATGGCTCCACAATACACATTCCTTCATGTCGGCATGCTGTTGAGTCACCTTTTCCTAGGACCAGGGAGTGATCCTCCTGGGAAGGGTGCCTATCTCTCCAGGGCCAGGGTCAGCCTCCACGCTCAGCAGCTGGAGAAGTGCTCAAGAGGCAGCACAGAGTTCAGTGAAGTGTTCTGTGTGGACCCCTGTACTCCTCTGCCAGCTCGTGGGAAGATGCTCCCTAGGAGTCTGCAGGCGAAATGGTAGCTGCAGATGGATGACAACCTGAGACTGTCTATCTTGTGCCCTTTTAAGTTGGGTAATAAAGACCAAACTGAGCTCTCCTAACAGCTCACCTTTTATTATTAAACACAGAAGCCTGTTTATAGTAACTCCTTGGTCAGAATGAAAACATTAAAAATAAATGTGACACCCTTTATTTTTTTCCTTCGTCCTTCCTATAGCGAGTTACTTCTTGTAACTATGACTCTAAGACATTGTCCTTGTACAACAAAGGGAATGTGATGGTTTGGGGGATATCGAACCTGCCTGGTGCAGCCCACAGAGGTGTTTGTCCAGAGGAAGAAGAAAGGACAGCGTCAGGCCTTGGCAGGCCTCCTGGGGTAAACAGAGGACTGTGTCCGAGCACATGTCCTGCAAGTTGGGAGGCCCTCACAATGTCCTGGTTTTCAGTAGACCCATCTTAAAACAGAAGATGGGTCTGAAAGTATTATGTTCCCTTTGGGTACTGTACGCAAATGGTGCTGTCCCAATTCAGTCAGTTCAGGCAGTGCTTGGCTTTAGTCTGGGATCTTCTTGAAGCAAACTTTCTGGGCCTCTGTCACACCCAGATGGTGCTTGTGCAAGTTGTTCTGCTGTGCACCATCCCATGGCCTTAGTGAGAACAGATGGAGGAAGAACCCCTGTGTCAGAGCCACAGTCCTGCTGGGTGTCCTGAGGCACAGGTGTCAGCTGTGCAGACCCTGAGCCCTGTCCTCCTGGCGCTTCATCCTTCCTCCTCTCCCAGCAAGGCAGAAAAGAACTTCTGGTTCTTTGAAACTCATGGAGGCTTGGGAAGCCACATCCCACTGGGGGGACACAGATGTGATGCCCCATGGGGGCTGTGGTGTTCTGCCCAAAATGTGTGAGGAAAACTTGTGAGGAAGTAAGAATGAAACTGAAGAACATTGCACAAAATAGCTGGCTAGTTCTTTGAAAAACATAAAAAAGATAAAGATGAAAGAAGGTTTCGGAACTATCCCAGGAGATCAAAGGGCCCCAGAGAGATACGCCAATTAAGTGCAGTGTGTGATCTTCAGTTGGATCCTGGAGCAGGGGAAAATTGTCAAGTTCATTAACAGGCGAGTTGGCAAAATCTGAATGTAGCTTAAATTAGAAGATAATTGTAAGTCAATGACAATGTTATTAGTTGAGATTTATTGTTTGGTTTTGGTGCCGAGACCGAACCCAGGGCTTCCAGCTTGCTAGGCAAGTATTCTACTGCTGAGCTCAATCCCCAGCCCCAATGACAATGCTCTTGATTTTGATAATTACATTATAGTTACTTAAGAAAATGCATTTGAAACTCAAAGTACAAAGTATAGCATTTAGGAATAAATACTAGCTTATATTAGATGCAATCAGCCAGGTGTGGTGGTACGTTTCTGTAATCTCAGTAGTTGGGAGGCTGAGGCAGGAGGATTGTTAGAGTTGGAGACCAGCCTGGGCTGCAAAGTGAGTTCAAGGCCAGCCTGCACTGCATAGTGAGAACTTGTCTTAAAAAAATAGATGCAATAAAAATTTACAATGCAAAAAAATCTACAGTGAATTTTTTTTTTTTTTTTTTTTTGAACTGGGGATTGAACTCAGACCCTTGCACTTGCCAGGGAAGCACGTATTCCACTAAGTCATCTCCCCGGCTCCTTACAGTGAATATTGAAATATGAAAAGTTTATTAAAGTAAAAGGCACATTGCGATGAATGCATTTGAAATACTCCCTTTTGCTTAGAACACACTCATCTCGTCATTCTGGACACTTTCTGAAGTAGTTCTTCAAGTCCTCTTTCTAGAGTGTCTTTAGCTTCTCTGTTGTAGCTGCCTCAGTGTCCTCAGTGCCTTCAAACATTTTCATTTCACAGTCACTTTGACTTGGGTGCAGAGCAGGAGTTGCCTAGTTTCCGATCTGGTGAACAAAGTGGACAGGGACACACTACAGTGTTTTTACAAGCCTGCCTTTCTGTTGGATGAAACTTGGTAGCAGCATTCATCAAAGTTTTGATCACACCTTGTAAAGACTGTACATCCCTTGCTCTTTTATTTAGTTTTTATTGTAAGACAGAATCTTCCTAAATTTGCTAAGTTATCCGGATGTACCTCAAACTTGCAAGCCTGCTGCCCCGGCCTTCTGGAACGCCAGGGTTGCAAGCATGCGCCGCACCTGGCTTCTCTCCTCTCCTGCACTCACACGTTCTTGCTGAGTGTCATCTAGCTTCTGATCACATCTCCAGCCCAGCTGTCTCTTGGGCCTGTACTTATACACAACGTATGCAGTGGGTTTTGCTGGTTATTCCTCTGGCCTATCAAGATCATCCACCCCACATCTGTGTGTCCTTCATTGGATTAGTCCGTGCCATTTTACTATGGTGAAACGCTTCAGAAAACTCACTGACAGAGGTTCATTTTGGCTCCTCTTTTGGTTGCTTCATTCCAAGATGGGGTTGGCCAGGGTCTTAGTGACTCTTCTCTGGTTGCTGGGACAAATACCCGACACTCAAAATGAGGGAAGGAAAGGTTTATTTATCTCACAGTTACTGGAGGCTTCAAGACACTGGAGGAGAGGCTGAGGGGGCACTGCCGTGTCCA